>NW_018127886.1:3759407-3777933 GCF_001952655.1 Monopterus albus | reverse complement strand
TTATAGAGCAGCACAGAAAAACAAACAAACAAAATCAGTATTAAAACAGGCCCAGGGGTAACTTCCCTGAAGGAGCTTTCTTATATGGAGACTACTCAGTGAGGTTTGTCCTTAGTTATTTCAAAACCACACCCTTCCCACCGTTTCATTCACACAGTTCTGTGATATGCACTTTCTCTGACTAGACTCCTTGAAATCCAGCAGCTGACATCAGATGTAAAATTTTACACACAAAAGGCAAAACATAAATATCACCTGCTAAAACAAAACTAGATCGATCCATTAAAAAAAACATGTGACACCTCCCTGACTGAAATATCACCTGTATAATTTTATTTTGCTTCCATCTCTAAGCTCTTTAGCATTTCACCAAAACAACAGAGAAATACTGATCATCCAGACAAACATACCACAGTGGGGGCACGACTAGTCCCTTTATACAAGTGGTCGTAGCCCAAGTAGAGGACTAGGGTGGCAGTGCTGTAGAGGAAGGCCAGCACTCCAATACAGACGTAAAACTGTGCCGATGACGCGTGGTCTCCAGTCAGGTAGTAAGCAGTGGTAGTAGTCTGATTGGCAATACAGTCAGGAACATTATATGGATGCTCCATCAATCTATGTAAACACAGAAAATATTTCTAATCATCACCAACCTAAAAGTAAACAGCACTTTTAAGTAAGCCGTTCCTCATACTAAAGAGGTGTGACACTGTTTGTGTTTGCTCACACACCTGAATGGGTAGTTAAAGTGCGTGTGTATTTCTTCACTGGCATTCCCACTGCACTGGACATTGAAACTGCTTGTGCCGATGTAACCTCCAGTCGTAGCAAAGGCAAATATGGAGAACAGCTGCAACCACAGACACAAGAGATAAGAGGGGACACGTTGCCATAAGGATGTGCAGGGCGTGTTGATCAAACCGTTACGCATACACTTCCCTTTATTTTATACAACACACTCTTGACAGGAAATCCGTCTTAATCACATGATGCAATCACTCCAAAGGTTGTACAGAATTCGCAGAAGCAACACGGAGAATACAATGTTTTATCCTAAAGTAAAACCACACATAACAATACTGCCTGTAAGTAAAAGCAGGTATATTGCTATACATTTGACAAGCCGAGTACTGACCTTAACAGGAGTAACCACAAAACTTTTGAGTATGCTACTGCGGTTGCTGAGCATGCAGACACACACACACCAGCTTTCTGACATCTCATAATGAGCTGAACAGATCGAAATAAACCGGCAAACACTCCATAAATTGTTGTACACACACAGTAGACCTACTGGAATCGGCTCTAGGGATGTTTTGCATTGCTTCGTGCAATGGGTCATAGACAAACAACGCAATGTAAATGTAGCCTAACATATTTCCTCTACCAAAGATGGACCGCTCATGTAAAACACGCCCCGCCATATGCTAAGAAACATTTGGTAAAAAAAAAACAAAACTTACCCATTCTAGCAAACGCATAAATGCCAAAGGCTCTTTCAGGGGTCCCAAGTCAAGACTGAAACCCGAAGTCAACACTTTCTGTTGAGAAACAAAGTTGCAACACTAATTTGACAAAGAAACTACAGCCAAAGAGGTAACACACAAATGGGTGTGTTGCTTAAAAAGTGAACAAACATAATGCGTCTTTAAACACTTCCCCGGTCAGCGCCGTTACCTGAGTGAGAGAATCCATCGATAAAGATCGATAATGTTTGCTCGTTTCCTGGCTTTGTTGCAACTTCGTCGTGTTTCCCTCGACGCTGTCAAACTTTTCTCCAACCCCAACGAATCGTAGTAGCCTAGATAACACGTGATTACTGACGTTATAGCGCCGAGCGGGGGCGCTGTCGGGGCACAGTGATCAGCTACATCCGCCTAGGTAGCTACTCTACAGAGCATTAGGTCAATCTTTATGTTCATTTCAAATCAGTTTGTGGTCATTTTACATGTCTGTACAGTTGTTTGCAGTGTCTTCCCCGTGTATAGTTGTATTTGTATAATCCTCTAAATGTGTCATCTGCACTGTATTTAAGTAAAGGCCTATTTACTACTGGAAGTTACATTCCTTACATGTCAACTGTGTCAGTTTCTCCAGACTCATTCAGATTCTTGTATAGGAATAAGATATGCCTGTACAGTTTTTTGCAGTGTTTATCAAACATAATGGATTTTAATGGCCCCGAGTACCTCAAGGGCCTCAAAAGGCCCAGGTTCACTGCATGCCCATTAGTTGCACATAACTTGATTAATTTTTCTAAGAATTTACAACACCAAGTTACAGTCAATGCTCTGGGAGAATACAGTGAATGCACAGTAATGGTAAATTCCACTAGATGTCGCCTTTTCCTCAAATGCTACGTGAACATAATTAAAGTACACTTTAAGTCATGTGCTTCTCCTGACTCCCACCAGTCAATAAGTCTGGCCTTGTAATTCCCTTAATTTCGGTCAATGGAGATGGTCATTTTTGGGGTGGTAAGCAGGGAAATTTAGGTACACTTTGTTGGACCCCCATTCTTTTCACCACGTTAACTCTGAGAGACGAAACAGTCCGAGTAACTTCAAAACAGTGCTGATTTATTCAATGATCACAGGTAAAATTAACATTACACGCTCAGGAGTCTTTGCACCTCCAACATGCATGCAGGCAGCTGGAAGATGGAAAGCCCCGAACCATAACAGGCCTATACATTATATCACTTTGGGCTAACCCCATACTACTCAGGGATGCCAAACCGTGACGTCTCTGGTGCCAGCTGTGCAGCTGGCCATAGCAGTAGTCAAAGCATGAAGAAAATCTATGTGTGATTGTCTGTCGATTGTGTGGTGTGTATCTAAAACATTTTGACATGACATCTGGTGACATGTCATGACATTAAGCATAAGAAAATATTATGATTACGATTATGATTAAACACGTCATAATAATAAGAATAAACATTCTGTCTCCTGACAGTAATCAACTTTCTGTCTAGTTATCTTTGAACATAAACAACCTGGAGTACCCCATGGGAATGACTAAGCATTTAACAGCCTGAGCTAGACATCCTGTATACACTAAACATTTCTAATACATGAAGTGTCTAACCAATGTCTATCTGACTAAAAATACCTAACAGTAATTTCTCTTAAAATATCAGCACGCCATACTGTCAGTCAAGAGGATCTGGCTTCATGTAGAAAAGCACAGTTCTTAGTGTAGAGTATGTCTCTAAGGAATAACAGTAGCTTTGTTTTCCACCTTGTAATAGTAGATTGGGCTGCCATGGGGGAGGGGCTGCAACTCCATTGTACAGTATTTTTGTAGAGGAATGCTGCTCTACAGATCAGTGTTTGACTGTCTAACCACATCCGGGGATCATGAAACACCCAACAAAAAGTAATAGCCTACACAAAAAGGATATTCCTGATGCTCCCAGACACATTAATGTTTAGAAATGTGGCTTCGAATTTAAGGTATCAGAAGCTTTTTATTTTTGCTGTGATGGGATTACACCTTATTTGTTGTTGCAAGGTGATAAAGTTGTTGGACAGGTTGTGCTACACCAAAGGTTGAACATAAGAA
The DNA here is from genome assembly GCF_001952655.1 of Monopterus albus. NCBI lineage: Eukaryota > Metazoa > Chordata > Actinopteri > Synbranchiformes > Synbranchidae > Monopterus > Monopterus albus. The sequence goes on along the minus strand of NW_018127886.1, from coordinate 3,774,366 downwards.
TGAGCAAATACTCAGAATGGCTATCTTATCTTTTATATTAGAGAGTTTCAGTTATCCTGCAGGTAATTAATTACATCTCATCCTGCCCAACTTAGATGTTTATAGAAGACATGACCTGGATCCTGACAAGGAAAAAAAATCCATTTTGTTAAATTTGTATCACAGTTTGTGGTTTGTAATTTGACTCTTTTCAGCCAGGCCCTTGGCAGCTATGAGTACAGAGATGTTTTATTTCCTGTAACACATGACCAGTGGTCATGGGCTTGTTCTGACCCACTGTCCCATCACATGCACAAACATAATCAGGAATACAATATGATACAGTGCAAGTGAACAAAATAAATCAATAAAAATTGACAATATGGCAGGTTGTAAAAAAAACTGTAGATCGTGTTATATTTAATTGCCAACATGGCCCTATTTCACATATTTTAATTGTATTTATTTCTGTACATGCTCAGGGGATATAGAATCAAACATAGAATTATTATTATTGTAGATATTCATTCCTATAAATAAAGGTTACTGCAAAGCAACTTCTGAAATCAAAACATGTTTTTGTCACCTGTTAGTTTTCATTTGTGTAAAAATAAAACAAATTTTTTAGTTAATCTTTATTTTTTTGTTAATGAATTTAGTCTTCCTTTCTGAGTGACAAAGCCTGCTGGCTGGACTAATGGGGCCGAGCCAATTAATCATAAAGCAGCAGTAAAGCATTAAGGTACAATGCCAATGCCTTCACTGTGTGTGTAATATCATTGTCTGCTTTGAATGATAACCTACATGTATATACATAACTCTTTATTTTACCCGAAACAGAAAAAAGCAAGTTTTCTGATTTAAATGATGTTATAGATGGTGTTATCGCTTACGTGACAGTATTGCTCAACCTACCTTGACAGGCTTTGCCATCTAATTACTATATTTGTTTATTGGTACCGCCTTCTAAGATTTCAACCAATAAGCAAAGTGGATAAGTGACCTATTATAGAAGATCAGCCAATCAGAGCGTACTCTCTCCGCACTGGGCATTACCACCCACTAACACACCTGCTTGGTAGTTACAGTGTATCATGTAGGCACAGGTGTCGCACCGCTATTAATTGCTTTTAAGTACACCGGGGAATTTGCAATACTGTTATTTCCCCCCCCGTTTTGATATTTTGCAGCAACTGCGTTTGGAAATAGTCGGATATTTTAAGGAGTTCCGTGTTTTCAAAGACCAAAACTGTCGCTGTCAATAGGACTAGTGCTTTGTTTATGTCGTCCGCGGCAGAGCTGCAGCGATCTTCAATTTCTAGTTTTAGTGGTGCGGTGGGTTTCACTTTGTTTGTTTTTCTTTGCCGGTAACGAGTATGGGACTTCTGTTGCACTGGGTCTTGCTGCTATCTGTTTCCACACTGACAGACAGTTTTGATTTTCAACTGGGATCCAAACCCGTCGCACATCCGGCTTTTGTGAAGCAGTCAAACATTGAAGAAAAAGCAGCCAAAATCGTAAAGAGGTGTCTGTCTTCCTGGCTGGCTCCATCACTTAATCACAAGATTAAACGGAGAAGCCCCGAGCTGGGCGACTCCTGCAAAGCTCTACAAGGATACGAGACCAAGTTAACAGCCAACACCCACCCTGTAAGTTACCAACAGAGGTCCTGTTTCACTTTTAACCTCTGACAATTAAATGAGCCGAGAGAAGGTGATGAGCCTGTGCACGAGCAGGTGCACGAATATCAGCTGTTCAGTGCACTCAGAAACCTAGCTGCTGACTGCTGTTTTCCATTCACTTGAAAGACCCGAAGCTCGTGAAAACGGATAGGTGTAGATTTCATTTCCTTGTTGCAAAACGCAGTCAGTCTACATTTTGTGTTATCATATAATGAGGCAGACTATAGGTTTAGGTCTTTCCTGCACCTTTCTCCGAGCTTCAAAGAACCTTCTTGCCTTTTTGTTGGCGATGTTGATCATGATTTTAAGTTCTTTTTTTGGTGCAGTGAAATGTAGTGTGGTGAAACTATAGCAACACCTGTCTTCCTCATGCTTTAAGGCCTAGGCTCCACAAAAGCACTGCCAGACCGGTTCATTAATGCCCGTGATCTATATCTTTCTTATCACAAGTATGCAGCTGTAGGCTACCCTGTATATGATCCCACATCTTTGCCTCACTGAGAAGTTGGCCTGGGGGAAACCCATGTGACTGACTGACTGTGTGGTGGTTATTTTATAGCTAAAGCTGTGTTAGGAAACAGAAACTACTGTGTGAGTGTTTATACATATATACAGTATATCATCAGATGAGTAGACTAACACATTTCACAGTTTTGGCACAGAATTTAGCCAGGAAGAGAGCACAACCAAATGAATGCATCTAAAAATGTTTACGCATTTATGCAGTGCTGTTCTCAAAACAAAAAGGAGGCTGACTCTGCTGAAGTCCTGTGCTGCTTATTTGCCTAGCTCCTTATTGCCATGTGATCAGCCTTGCATTCTGCAGTCTCTAAATCTTTTGCAATTAAATTAAATCTGATTCTTGAGTTCAGTTTTATATGGTACTCAGTACTTGTATTCAGAAGTCTTTGTTGAGAGAAACTGGCTTGAAACCTTGTCTTGGCTGAAATCTGTCCTAATAAGCGGTACTTCACGTTTAACACTTTGTCTAGAACACATGGTAAGGGGAAACATGGTGCCAATCAAAGCTAAAATACAGACTGGAGGTGGAAATAGACTGACTGCACTTTAATTGTTTGTCTTCTTTGTCAACTAGGCTGAAATGGCTGTTGGTTATATAATACACTATCATTCATGTAGTGACATATTCATCAGCTGCTGCTTAGATTTTTAATGTTTGGTTTTTTTTATATAGATATGAACATATGTTTTACTATTTATTTTTTTAGTATACCTTCAATGACCTGAGTGGGTCAGTGTCTCTGGCCTGGGTTGGAGATGGCACAGGGGTAAGTGTTGAGCTCCATTCATAACATTGTTCTATGACCTGAGTAGGACAAACATATTGAGCGAAATGCGTAGGAGGTCTCTTGCACATTAAGAAATGATCCATGGTCCACTTTCCTAAAGCTGAACCACTCTTGGCAGGTCATCCTGGCTTTGACAACTTTTCAGGTGCCCTTCTTCGTGATTCTTGGGCAGTCCAAACTCTATCGAAGGTAAGTTTTATCACTGCACCTGTTTAAGAAAAAGTACATTGTTTGTGTTTGATTTGCATTTAATTTGGCTGTAACCATTGTCCGTTAGTGAGAACTATGGGAAGTCATTCGACGATGTGACTGACCTCATCAACAACACTTTCATCAGATCAGAGTATGGTATTGCTACTGGCCCTGAGAACTCTGGGAAAGTAAGTCATGACCTGATTAAGTCTTCACCACTCTTAAACAATTGTAGTCATCGAGAGTTCTCAGAATGGTAACACTGCTTTAATGTGTACCAATTGTGAAGAACCTTCACCATATTCTCTTAAGTGGTTCCATCGGTCTGAATGTTGGACTCTGGCTTGTAGGTGATCCTGACAGGTGAGGTGTCTGGAGGTCACTCGTCTCGGGTCTTTCTCTCTGATAACTTTGGGAAAGGTTTCACCCGCAAGGAACTGCCCTTCACCCTCAAGATGCAGATCATATACAATCCTGACAATTCCGAAATGCTGCTGGCCCTCAGCATCAATGTAAGTAATGAATGTCGAAGAACTATAACTTGTTTAGGAAGTAACCACTTTTGGATGTCAGTTAGCTTCAGAAAGAGAATAGTATAAAAATATCCTATATAAACTTGGAAGCTGAAGATAAATATGTGAGTGTAGTGTGTCAGATTTAGCTTTATATCATTGGTCATTTTTAATTTAAGCTGACAAGAAACCTTTTTCATGGCCTGTTTTAAAAGCCAAAAACTGTCATCTCACTTCCTCCTTGCAAGAATTCTCCTGTTGGTCAATCATTCTTTATGTATTTGTACAGAGTGCATTTATTACAGTGGTTGTGGTAGTTATGAGTGGCTCTGGTATCCCAAGTTCTGTGTGACCTGTGCACACAGTTGTGTTATTTCAGATTATGTGTGAGTTCATCATTTAAGAAATCACTCTTTTTTCCATCCTCAGAATGAACTCTGGCTGTCTGAAGATTTTGGCAACGACTGGAAGAAGATCCATGACATGGTGTGTCTGGTGAAATGGTAAGAGGCAAGATAAAAAGATTGTTAACGCCTTTGCCATGTGTGCAGTGAAGTGAGCAAACAGCTGTTATTCAATAGCCCCAAGTGTCTGTGTCTCACTGAAATATTTTTCAACCCTAATCTTGTAGGTCTGGCATGCAGCAAAGATTTCAACAAGTGAATTGCTATGTGTTAGACAGTTGTCCTTTTATTTAGTTGTCATTCCTGCAACAAGCTAGTTATCACCGGTAATGGAAGACAGTGTTTCACCTTTCTACACTGTGCTTCATTGGCAGTCGAAGCAAATTATGTTTCACTATGCTTTGACTTGTAAAACTTATGCTAGCTTGTTCTCTTTTACTCATAGCTAAAAGATTGTATTAACATTATTGGCCTGAGACGGTAATGTTCATAGGTTTTCTCTCAGGATTTTTATTGGTGCAGCAGCAGCAGCTTTGTAAAATGGGTAGTCAATAGGCCAAGCCTTTGCAGCACTCTTGTTGTTTTAGAGGCACTTCCTGGTATGTGTTGCCAAGTAACCTTGTCGGCTTTAAATATCATATTAGTTTCAGTTTAAAGGCAGGTCACTGTGTCTGTGGAAACTATACGAGTAAAGCAGTCTTTTTGAAACTTAATGTATCAATATACATTTCTGCTATTACTGTGTATTATTACTATTTCAAAACTCAGTACTTAAAGGAACGTACCTATTTATTTAGGGCACGGTGGTGTGCTATTTAATAAGATAAGTGATGTTTACTTTCGCAGTTGAGCAACGTTTAGTATTATAGGAATAGATGGAGAATATTTTAAGAATCCTGTACTAGACCCAGTTTCTTCCTTAGCACAGTAAAGCTCCTCAGCTTGGCCCAGCTTGACTTTGTTTTTTTTATTTTTTTTATATGTAAGCACACTGAGAACTGAAACATCCAGAGAATTGTCACATCTTTATCAACAAATCTGTATCTGCTTATCTGAAATTGTTGGTACTTTCCATTCTGATTACAGGGGAAGGAAAAACACCATCTTCTTTAGCACCAGCCTCAATGGATCATGCAGTAAGTCATCCCCTCTTTAAGTAAAACTCAAAATGAAAAATGATCATGTGTGACCTTACCCCACACCCACTTTGATTTAATGTATGTACATGTAGATTGCTGAGGAGCAGCTCATGGAACATAATGTTTTTTTGACATTTTCTCAAGATAGTTTGAAAGCTAACTGTCAACATGCTTTTATTGAAGTATTTATTTTATGCTAGATTAAGTGGATTTGAACTGGATTATGAATTTAAATGACAAATGGCATCAACATAATGGATGATCCTGGCCAGATGAAGCAAAGTATTTTGATTTACAGTTCACTCAGTTAGCAGTTTATTAGGAACATCAAGCTACAACAAAACTACAATCTCCATAATGATCCTACTGTTGAATCAACACCTCTCTAAAACATTGTAAATCAAAACTTAACACTGTCACCCTCATGAAGGGAAGAGTTATTGCAGGACTGTTGTATATGACTGCATTAGTTGTAGTTTAGCTGGGATTGGCTGCAGCCCCCTCCCGACCCTCTACAAGTTAGGTGGTGTAGCTGATGGATAGTTTTAGCTCGATGTACCTACAGTACTAAACTGCCAACGGAATGTGTATCTGTATTTTTATGGTTTACCCTTTTATTCCTCTTAAATGCTTTATGTAACCTAGCTTTTAGTTAGGCTTGTAAATTCATATATATTTGTTGCACTTTCATTTGCAAGTTGTTCTTTTCAGTTGAGCAGGGAATGCTGGAACTGAAGAGAACCACAGACTATGGTAAAACCTTCAAGACTGTCGCCAGCAAGATCTTTTCTTTTGGAATGGGTGGACGGTTCCTCTTTGCCTCTGTAATGACAGGCAAGGTCAGTATAGTTTCAGTCAAAAAAAATTCCAAAAATTCACACTGACGTCTAAATAGTGTGTGTGTGTGTGTGTGTGTGTGTGTGCGCATGTGCATTTGTGTCACTCGCAGTAAAGAAACTCCTTTTAAGATGATGAGATCTGTGTCAGTTGTGTGAAATGTAGGCCTCGATGATTCAGAACCATTGTTTTTCCTCATCATAGCTTTTTTTTTTTCTTTCTCCTTTTCATTACTTTACAATATTTTACTGTGCAGGGTACTCTGAGGATGATACAGGTGTCAGTGGACCAGGGTGAGACATGGGACACGGCCCAGCTGCCACCTGTTGGCCACGAGCAGTTTTACTCCATTTTGGCAGCGAACGATGATATGGTCTTCATGCATGTTGATGAGCCAGGAGGTCAGTTCATAAAGCAACTTCACATTCCCACATCTCCAGTGATGGGGAGAACAACCCTGAAGCCAGATTCCAAAATATTTAAAAGGAAAAAAAAACTTTCCATCTAGAGCAGCATATTAATGCTCATAGTTTTGCATAGGGCTGCCCTCTAACAGTCAGGCCTTTAGTCAAGAAACCTGTCAGTCGCCTGAGACACTTCTAGTTGAGCCTTTATTTTCATATTTTATCTTTTTTGTCAGCCAGTGCACATTACAATAGAAGGCCACCTCAACCTGGTAGCTTATTGTCTTCCTCTCCTCATTTTGGTGTACCAAGCAGCTATTTGCTCAGTACTTCCCCCTGTGGTCAGGGGAAATACCCACTTCCATGGTGGCACTATCTGGTCATGAATGTACATTAAGGTCGGATCTATTTAGAAAACTGCAGAATGAGGAGAAAAGGACAACAAAACCCACTAGCACAAGCCACATAAAGGTGAGATTTGTACTTTATTAGAAGAGTTTTCAAACATCGTGATCTAGTTTTACAACAGAAACGGCTGTCGTGATGATGTAGCTGGTTTTGCATTGCCTGTTATACGAGTCCGGTTTGTTTGCCCATCTTTGTTAAAGTGCAACACACAGCTGTTTACCAGCTGCTTCTTCAATGTGCATCCATCCAAACGGGACTAGGAAGCCAGCAAAAATGCACGGGGAAAACATTCAGTGAGGAATTATAAATAAGAGGAATCATTCTCAGTGCGACCTGGCACACGTCAAACGCACAGTAACAACATGCACTGTGGTCAAATGACATTAGAAGCTCAAACCTGTTGGTAATCTAGGCTTTAACTATATATCGTCAGTTTAAATAGGTCATTTAAATCTTCTATCGTGCAGCTTATTTTATTTTTAAATGATCAGAAATATATTCTTGTCACTTTTTTTGTATTTAAATACCGATGCTAATGTGGTCAAAATCATTAGTGAAATTCTTGCCAGTTGATTTTCTGACAGTCTGGGGAATGAATAGTCGCTCTGAAGAGTCGACTGACAAAATCCTTAGTCAGGTACAGCCCTAGTATTGGAATTCTTGTTCAAATACTGCATGCATACTTTTGGCCATGTATTGAATATGCACCAAATAAACTCCCTAAGCCTCTCTTTTGTGGGTTTTTCCTTGTCCACAGACAAAGGTTTTGGTACCATTTATGTATCGGATGATCGGGGAACTGTATACTCAAAGTCGCTGGAGCGCCACCTTTACACCAACACATGGGGCGATACAGACTTCACTAACATCACCTCCCTACGTGGAGTTTTCATCGCCAGTGTCCTGGATGAAGGTAACGCTGTTCATACACCTGTGCTTGGATTAAGGAATGGCAACACATGCCTGCACTCAGATTCCCCTAGAAACACTCATACATATGACTTCTCCATTACCTACCAGAGGGAGGGTGTTGGGTAAATATTTAATTAGTTCTCTAGTGTTAGGTGTGTTGTGCGTCTGAAGCTGCTGGCCGACATTTAAGCAGAATTACCTCACGGCTAACTCTCATTTCATCATCTCTTGGTTTTTTTTTTTTTGTTTGTTTTTTTTTTTTAAACATTTCCTTTTGTCTTCTTCTTTTGTAATCTAGTTTCTCTCACCTCCATTTTTTTTTTTTTAACATGATTGTGGTTGCACAGCAGTGTGGGTCTTACCTCTGCATTGTCTCTTTGCTTATTTGTAATTTTAGGGGTAGATAAATTCAAGCTTTATGTGCACACAATGTCAAATAATTGTTGAAAACTCTATGAAATGTTATGTACATGTCTTGTTGTTCCAGATGGCTCCGTGCGGTCTGTGGTGTCTTTTGATCAGGGAGGGGAATGGGTTCCCTTGAGGAAACCTGTCAACACAAAGTGTGATGCTACAGCCAAGGACCCAGAAAAGGTAAAGAGAGGAAACTGGTGTGTTTGGAGACAACATTAAGCTAAAAAGTTGAATGGTTTTGATTAAAAACATATACTTTTGTAAATTAAAGTGCCAGATTGTGTTCTATTGTTGAGTTTTGGATTGCAGTGTTATGAAGGCCAACTACAATATACTGTATGTGCCATAATTTTTGACAGTGTTGGTAATATAAACTGCCAAATACCAAGAGCTGCTTGTGTTTGTGCCTACAGTGCAGTCTCCACATCCATGGATCGTACAGCAATGCTATGAAGATAAACAGCCCCATGCTGCCTCTGACTGAACCCAGTGCTGTCGGCCTCATCTTAGCTCATGGTAATTCTCAGTTCAGAGCTTTCTTGTCAACATTTTTTTTTTTCTTCCTACAAACATCAAAATTTTGTGTGAGATAATCTGGAGGTTATTTGGATAAATGCAATTTTGTCATCTGACTATTTCTCTGTTTTAATCAGGGAGTGTTGGTGATGCCATCTCGGTGATGACGCCTGATGTGTATGTGTCTGATGACGGTGGGTACACCTGGATAAAAGCCCTCAGTGGACCCCATCATTATGCTATTCTGGACTCTGGAGGGCTGCTGGTGGCTGTGACATATAGTCCCACTCAACCTGTCAACCAGATCAAGTGAGCTGCAGTTAAAGGAAACTGAGTTTGACCTGTATCAGCTGATGTTGGGAAACATCTGTCCTCTATTAGTCTTCTTAATTAAATTTACACTCACTAATAGGTTGTGTTTTTTTTTTTTTAACAGACATTTTGACTTGTCACAGGAGAAAAAGCACAGGAGTTGCTGATCACATTAACAGCAACTCTTTTCCATTCATGTCCCATAAGTTATAATAGTGTGACCATGAGGCAGCATGAACAACACCAGGACCCTGAGAAGCAGCTAAATGGAATTCAGCCATTGTTAGTTTTATTGTTAATGCTGGTGCTTGTCCTGTGTGACATGTCAAAATATATTCTGTGAAAAAGACCAGATCTTCACCATAACAACAAAGGCTGTAGGATTTTTCTTTAGTGTTTCTGAAGTTTCCAGATTAATCTGCTACACAGGAACAAACCCTTTGTTTCTTTTCAATAAATCAGAACTATGTTTTTTGTATATATGTTTTTAGATGACTGAAATTTAGAACAAATCCACAGCTCAGAGGCTCATTGTTTTTAATACAAAATGGTAGTGATTGTATAAGACCAGTAGCTCAGTCATGTGCCTTCTTTACACTGTAGCCATGCAGAGATCTTATTCTGTACTCTCATATGTTTTGGCTATGCTGATATCTGCGCATTTGTCGATGACCGCACAGGTTTTCTACTGATGAAGGACAATGCTGGGGTGTGTACAACTTTACCAACGATCCCATCTACTTTACTGGGCTGGCATCAGAGCCAGGAGCGCGCTCCATGAATGTCAGTATCTGGGGCTACAGAGACTCTTTACTAGCCCAATACTGGATCTCCATCACCATTGACTTCAGGGAGCTTCTCACCAGAGACTGTGAGTAACATGATAAAAAAAAAAAAAGAAAAAAAAAGACTTCCTGTATATATGTAAATTTAGAGAGAGATTTTGTTAATGTTTCATTTGAGATTATGCATAAACAGTGTCCAAAATATTGATGTTTTAGGTGATGATTCAGACTATGTGCAGTGGTTGGCCCACTCTGATGACATCAGCAGCCCCAGCAATGGTTGCATACTGGGCTACAAAGAGAAGTTCTTGCGTCTCAGAAAGGATTCTGTTTGCTGGAATGGACGAGACTATCAGGTCACCACCCAGCCAACCCCGTGTCCATGCACCCTGGATGATTTCCTGTGGTAAGCTGATGGCAAAATATCAGTATTTAATTTAAAGTAATTTTTGGTGACTGAGAATTAAGAAATTTTGACTGAATTACTATTGAAAATTAGCTAGAAAATAAAATGTAAATTACATCCACAAAAAAAAAAGAAAATTGGCTAATTCAAATTTGAAATGAAAATCTGTTACTGTAGCTCATTCCAAAATGTTTACATACAGTAAACACAGTAACTTCAAGAAGGGCCCACATTAAACATGTCCAACTGGTGCTTATGAAAAGCAGCAGAAAAGTGTCCTGGAGTGGATTTATTCTTTACGTAAAAATGAACTCTTGCTTCAAAAAATAAAACTCAATGCATACTGAGCCAAACAACTGGCCATTTACAGTAACAGTAGTAAATGCAGGGTTTTTTTTTTAATTCAACTCTTACCTTTCACAGTGACTTTGGATACTACCGTGAAGAGAACAGCTCGGTGTGTGTGGAGCAGCCAGATCTGCAAGGCAAGGTGCTGGAGTTCTGTCTGCATGGTAAAGAGGAGCAACTGCTGTCCAGTGGGTAAGACTTTAGGCTCAGACAGATCTGTGTGTCACTATTATTGGTTTGAAGTTTGCCAGTTATTTAAAAAAATGTGGTCCTATCAAGAGGCAGTGCTTCTGTGACAAAATGTGTGAATGTGTTGACACACTCCTTTGACCACTGATGCCACATGACTTTTCTGTAACCGTCTACTCTGCCTGATCATTTCTAATTGCTGTTAATTGTCTTGAGCTGAGTCTTACCTGAACAGTGATGGTAGTAATGGGTGATTTTTACAGTAGTAGTAACAAATACTTCTCTTTTCTGTGTAGTCTGTTTATTTATAGTATTAAAAGTGTGGGTCCTATTCACTATTAAAACGGATAAATTTGCAGTCTGTTTATTTATAGTATTAAAAGTGTGGGTCCTATTCACTATTAAAACGGATAAATTTGCATATTTTGTACAAGGCAGTCCCCACTATCACGTTGTGATAGAAAGCATGACAAAGCGCTTGTCAGTGAGAATGAGGAAGTCACGAAGAGAGCAGTCAGAGCAAGCAGCCGATGGAGAGAGTGGTTTTCATGTTTTTACTGAGGAAGAACGCAACGAAAATGTTTGCCTCACTGCACACAAACTGACTTCACAGAAAGTGAATAATTGTTATACAGTAGATTTAAGAATCAAGTTAAACCATTATGTACCATGAGTAGGTTAGACTGTTGTATTGAGATTGTTAAAGATCCGTACAGTCTCTATTTTTATTCCTATTTATCTCATCTCACAATGAGCATTTCTTTGTCTGTCTGCATTGTTTACTGCCTGTTTATGTTTATTTTGCATTGTTTGCACTGTTTATTGCTTGTTAATACTGTTTATTTTGTTATACTACACAGCCTTATGTTGGTTTACTGTTTGCTTGCTGTTGCCTTGCATTGGGATATGTGCATGCACATTGAGAGCCTCTGTATCAGTCAAATTCCTCGTGTGTCCGACACACCTGCCCAGTAAAGCTGATTCTGATTTAATAATTGAATTGAAAAGGTAAAGAATTAACATTCAGTAAAATGACTGTTTGTTTGGACTCGTGCTTTTAAAAGAACCAGTGCCTTTTTTTTTTTTTTTTTTGTAGCTGTTTGTCAGTGCTGAAACAAACAGCTTTGTGATCTCTTTAAATGTCAACATTTTATGTTTGCTATTAAGTCAACTGGGGCAATAAATAGAAGTAAATGATTAATATTTATAAATAATAATAATAATTATTTCACTGTTTTTCATGGTTATCAGTCCCACTATCATGCACTGTTGAGTTAGCGATGATAAACTCAAGTGCTGTTGGTCCACAGCTATAGGAAAATCCCTGGAGATAAATGTGAGGGAGGAACGATGCCTGAGCGTAAGGAGATCGACCTCAGTCAGAGGTGTGTGAGTGACCGGGTGGGCCCAGAACCTATGGTTAGTACCTCTGCCTACAAAGACTTCTTGAAAATGTTCTGGATGTTTACCTACAGTATATCTATTCCTGTACTACCTTTTTTTTTTTTTTTTTTTCTTTTTTTGTGTTTTTTTTTTTTTTTTTTTTAAAACAGACAGGCACAGCGTCCAAGTCTGTACCCATTGTGATAATGGTCATCATCATCATGCTGTTGAGCATTGCAGCAGGAGCTTTCTTTGTCAAGAAATATGTCTGTGGTGGCAGGTTAGTATATATCTCTCTGGCCATATTCATTTTCTAATTCATAGCCCAACCATGTCTAGAGGACAACATATACAGGACACAAACTGTATATTGACCAGGCACATAGCCAGCGATGGGCCTAGGTCGCACTGACCCACCCACACTGTTTCTCAGCCCACCGTGCAAAGTTTCATCATAACTGTGGAAAGTATAGCTCTAAACTATAGAGGTAAGGTGTCAAGAGACTGACCCCGTGGCTACACTGAAAGCGCAAAATGTAACATCTGGCGTGCATCTCACGTGAGGTTTGCATACATGTGTATGTGTGTGTTCACTTGCATAATGGAAGCACTTGGTGAACAAAAAGCACGTAGAGGAGCCTACGGAAGCTCCTCTGAAAAGGGAAAACTGTGGCCCAAAACCTCAACAAATAAACAATTTGTAAATGGGGTATTACTGGCTACATTTGAAATGGATGTATATGTACAGTATATCAAACCCATAGTAAAACAGCAAATAAAAACTGCACACACTTTATAAAGAACTGCATGTTCAGTGGGATGTTGTAAAATCATAAACATAAGACAGGCCTATTGTTGTTGCAGAAACATTTTGCATTTCTTTAAACGGGTTATGCCCTACTGGTTTAATATGCAGTGTTTATGGGAAAATACGACCCATCCACTTTCGTACTCGCCCAGTCAAATTACAATTTCTGCCTACACCATTGATCTAGACTGAAACTGAGTTAGCACTTTTCTTTTACTTTCATCGTTGCTTCTTCATTCATGGTGTTTCTGTATGTTTCAGATGATTTTAAGTGACCTGACAGTATTTTGAATGTGCCCTACAGGTTCTTGGTTCACAGGTATTCTGTGCTGCAGCAGCATGTCGAGGACAATGCTGCAGATGGAATGGATGACCCTCTCGAGACCAACCACGTTCAAAATGGCAAGATAGAGTTTCATGATGACTCAGATGAGGTACGGTGGATATCTTTCTCTTTCATAATAGATCTAAGAAAGAAACATGGGTAAAGACTGGGCCATTGTTGTGCAGTAGAAACGGTGGCATGATGGTGTGTATCTTTAAAGCTTACTACTGGCTTGATTGTACAAATCAGTCAGAATCATGACTGTGGGAAGGGACAGCTACAACTTGGTCACTTGAGTAATTTGACAATTAGGGGTGTGTGAAATCATAACTATAATGGTTTTGTGTTGGCTGTGACTTCATTGGTATGCTGTTTTCTTTTCCTCTCTTGTACAGGACATGCTTGAATAGCGGGCACAACCAGTTCTGCAACTGAGCAACAGGTTTCCAGTCCACACTGTAGCCAAACACCGTACCTGTAACTCTTCTGTTTCCAGCTACTTTCACCTTCTAGCACAAACTTTGGTCTTAGCTACCAGTGGGTCTGTGTCATGCTGTCATCTAAGTATAATGAATGTATGGAAGCTTTGTGGGACTAATGGAGAGTTGAGCTAAGAAGGAAGTCTTGTAGTGTTGTGCAGCAGTTATTGATTAAGCTTGAATCTCCAAATTATTTTAGGTAATGGAGGACTGGTGCAGTAATTTGGACTGCTGACAGTCTTTAATAATGGGGTTTGAAGTGAAGCTACTGTATGTTGTATAAATCCTCTACCACTGGACCATAGGTCCTGCCTCTCTCTTTATTTTATTGTAGATTTAACCCACCCCCATTGATGCTCTTCTCCCCTTTTCTCATGTACTTGTAACATAAATGTCGTTGCCATTTTGGTTGCGTTAAAAAGGTAGCTGCTGGGTGTTTTGTTAATAACTCTCCCAAACTACTCTATTCTTAATTCCTGCTTTAAATGAAGTATGGATTTGTAAGAGTGTGGCCCAGACAGCCAAGAGTAGGTACATTTTAGGCTTGGCACTGATTTGTAAAACCCCTTATTTGGAATACACACCTACATATTTATGGTTTCCTGTGGGCAGAATAATAAGTCGCATATGAAGGGTTCCATTTGCATTAGGTTTGATAACGGTAACATGTTTTAGATTCACTATATTGTCTATACATGTTCAATAATCTTATTGGCACAATATCTCTGTCTGCAGTTAGTCCATTTGATGAATGGAAATGCTTTTGCATGAAACCCATTGTGGGTCAGTGTATAGGGTGGTGTTTCAGGATGGGTTTATTCAGAAACTGTCTGCAGGTCTAACAGCTTAAAAGCACAAGGTTCTTTGTATGCTAAGAGTTTGTAGTTTAATATGTTCCTACATGTGTTCGAACAAACATTTGAACTTAACAAGTGACAAATTGTGGTTCAAAGATGTTCATAAATGACAATTATATTTTGATAAGATCTAAAAATATTTTTTACAGCACATTCATATATCATTAATATAATTTGACAAACACACGAGCAATGTGGGAAACAAATATGTAAATGTTGTAGTGGATAATGAACACTGTAGCCTAATTGGTTGTGGAAGCAACACTGCATGAGAGTTTTTTTGTGTATTGGCATCTGATGTGATGCAAACGATATAAAATAACAACAGGGTTGCTGAAAATCTCCCATCAGTTTTTTT
>NW_018127886.1:3738584-3759342 GCF_001952655.1 Monopterus albus | reverse complement strand
GCTAAACTGGATTGTCCAGTGTGCCTCAACAAATGTCTTTCCCTTTTGAACATTTGTTGCACAACCATCTGTTTTAAATATGTTGCTTTCATATAGGTTTTATTTATTTGTGACTAGCAGGTTCAGAGCATTGAATTAGCTGTGCGTATACAAACGTCTGGTGTGACGATCTGTCCCCCAACATGTGATCACTGTCTATTTACTGATAATTATTCACCATCACTTACTGTGTATCCAGTTTCGTCCAGTATGTCAGTGACACCCCTAACTTGCACTTGTTACCTGAAATGAATCGTTTAAGCAGAGGACATGTCTGTTTCATATGAGCTGTCATGCAACTGCATGTTAATTGTCAATACTTCAATTTTCAAAGCAATAACCTGGTTTTTATCTTTTTCATGTCTTTGTATGAGACTAAATTCTGGCTGCAATACAGGTTTATCATGCAGCTTCTATACAATGGCAGAGTTCTTATTTAATGGAGGTTTATTGCACTAAGTGAACATAACACATTTTTCGTACTCTTTTAAACTGCTGTATAAATTGATAAGCCATTGTGAGAGTTCTGTAAATAATTAAATATCACATCTTTGTATCTGCTGTTTTTCTTCTGTATATTTGAGGCATTTTTCTTGGGTTTCCAAATAAATTCTTATGTTCCTCTTTTTTTTGTTGTTGTTGGCCATTTCTTCCCTTTCTTTTGGTTTTATGCACATTAATGTAAAAACATGAGTTGTGAACAGAGCCCTGAGCAAAAAAAAAACCGTCATACGCCTCATTGTGGCTAGCTGATGTAGTTGAAATAATGATTTTTGTGATGGCCTTCAGTTAATGACATTTTCACACCATTTACAAAGGGATCAGTCACTAATACAGTCAGGTTTGTAGAATGGATTCAGCAATTCCTCAGGTAAACAAAAGTTTCATCTGTTTGCTATTTTATTGCTGTACATAAAAATAGCAAGTTTTACTCCTGTATTTTTTTTTAAAACGGTTTTTACATTTTAAACATTTTCCTATTCTATTTGTTTCTGCATTCCTGGTTAGAAGGAATAGTGTAAGTATAAAAATAAATGATCAATAAATGGGAGATTAAACATGCCAAAAAAATGTGAATAAAACACTACAAAATATTTTTGTTAGACATTTATTCATCTTTTCATTTTGCCTGTTTGCTTGGAATGTTGGTCTGATTAACCACCAATTCAATAGAATGTCCTCAAATTGTATACAAAAAGTTGCCCTCTGCATCAAAGAAATCACTCCCAACTTGCACCACAGGAGAGGGCTTTTCCATTTCCAGAAACTCTTCAAGTTCTTCTTCTGTCAGCACCTGTCCATCCCAGCTCTCCTCCTCCTCCTCGTCAGCTGGATTTGTGTGAGTAGCACTATCTTCTTCTGTTGATCTTGTAAATGTGACTCCTTTACTAACACCAGCTGTGAACTGGGAGGGCAGAACAGTAACGGGGACAGGCCTCTTGGCCAGGGATTCTGAGACTTCTCCTTGAATCAGAGTCTGGTCAGCCACAGGAACCAAACCACCTTCTCCACTTTTAGATGGGAGTATGGCTGGTGTGTGGTTCCTTGGCAGCTTCAGCCTGTCCTGCCCTGTCCCAGAACCTGAAAGCAACGCCTGCTGACTCAGTTCAGCCATTACTTTGGCATCCTGCTTTTCTTTTCTTGTAGGAGCAGGGACAAACTTGCTCCTGAGGACTCTCAGGATCACATCAGGGGTGACTGAGAAGCTCTGAGCCAGACGCTCTACTGTCCACTCCTCTGGTTGCTCTTGCTTCAGATATCTAAAAAATACAGTAACAGTTCATTTTAAAGGCACATTTGTGATTTTTATTTTAGTGGCTGAACTGACATACTGTACCTAAGCTGCTCACCTGATCTGTTCAATAGCATCCCAGGTAAGCGTCCTCTGTGGAGCTCCTGGTGCAGTCATTTGCGTCCTCATTATGTGAAATTTCACCTTTCTCTGCCTCTTCCTCTCTCCGCTGAAATACATGGGACAAATGGTTTATATAATCTGACTGCATACTGAATTAAACCAATTATTAGATTAAATGGTTAGTTGTTACAATGGAGGAATAAGCGATTGCTGCTGACGACTCTTACTCAACCAAGGCCTGGATCTTCTCTTCTACATCCTCTAAATCCTCCAGGTCTTCATCAGACAACTCCGCACTGTATCTCGGAAGTCCGTTTGATTTTCTGTCTCTGTGCACATGGCTATGTCCTGTCAACGCCCTGTTGGCTCCTCTGCTTGCAAATCGACAGCCGTGAGCAGAAACCGAGGAAGCCACTGACAGAGCACCAAGCCTAGAAAGGAGGGAGAGCACCTGGAGAGGTCGGGCCATGCTCACAGACTTGTCCCCCTCTTCATTAGCTTGTTATGCTAACAGGATGTTCATACAGTCTGACAATTCAGGTCTAGTAAACTGCCCACTAACGGACCTTATTTTGCTCGAGTAATATTCTCTTGCTCTCTAATTTAATTTCCTCCTTTCCTTTTATAAAAAGGAAACCGTGACCAAACTAAATACCTCAGTAACCTTGGCACAGCCGTAAGACTCGTAGATGTACTTCCGCAAACATGAAACTCCTAACATAACATAAAGCTATAGCCCCCTACCGGAGTGGAGGTGCAATTAAACGGACTTAAAAAATCCTTTCTTTTACAGGCAGTTTAGTAGGCTAAATTTTCTGTTTACACTGATTTTGAATGTCAAAATGTCTCATAAGATTACAATATGAGTGAGGGTCTTATTCAAGCAGCATTATAAAACAAGCCCAGCAAAAAAGTAGGCTAATTAGTTTTTAATTAATTAAAATGTATCCTTAAACATTTATATCTATTAATCAAAATATTAACCCCCCGAGAAAAATTATAAATAATTTACCAGGTATACCAGGCGTGGCACCTTCATAAATACTCCAGTGTTGATAGGCATGACATGTATCCTTAGATTGAGGCAAAGTGAGACAAATATCAGTTTCTTGTTTTCTTTGGTTCTGTCTCCGTACTACTCTTGTAGAACACATTTATTTTTCAGCTGATTCTGATCATATTCTGCTGAAAACAAGGTTTCATTATTAGTACATTTATGGTGGTCTTGTGGAAGGGTTTCCTCTGAAGAAAGCTGCTTTCCACCTCTGTGAAAAACAATAAGTCGCAAATTAAAAATGTGTTTGAATGGCGACATCCGCCGGTCACTACGGGCTCCGCACCTCACTTTGTCTCCGTATTCACGTGTGACGCGTCTGCGCACCTCCTCCCGGGCCCCGTTGTTTCATTTGCGCCATTTTGTCCGCTCACTTTGTTGATTGGGCTTTAGCGAGCTGTACTAGAGCCAATCAGAGGGAAAACGGACAGCGAAGACACGGTAAGGGAGACCCGATTGAAGGCATTGGTAATTGTCAGCACGGATTGGTTTGTCATGGACCAACCAAATTACTAACCCTGCTAAATGCAAAAAAACTCGAGTGGCAGTTTGATTTCGACCGCTATGTCCCAGGCTGCTCGGGCTTCAAATAACTTCATGTTTCCATTATTGATTGCTCCAAGGAAACATGATCTCTAGAGATCGACAAACCGAAGCTAATGTTAGCTAATGTTAGAATATTGAATCTCAAACAAAGGGGCGGTTTATAACAACGCCAGCGTCCACCCACCAGTAAACCATCGCTAATGTTATCAAATTAGCATCAGCTATGATAAACAACAGCCGAAGTTAAAGACGGACGTTAGCATTTGACCTATTAACTAATAATCGTTTCTATGCTTTCTAGCATTCTCCATGCTTTCAAGCTAGCTAACCGGATGCTAGCCCGTTAGCTCACAAGAAAATATATTCGCAAACCGACATCCAGCATCTGACCAAGCTTTATCACCTAGTTTGGTGTTTATTTATCACCTCGCAATTTCAACATGCCATCTGACGTATTCTGAGATAAACTGGGATGATGGATTTTAATTATATGGGTCACTGCTATGTTCCCGTTTCAGTAATATCTGAGTTGGCCACACGTAACGCCAGCGTTAGATAATTGATGTTTAGATAATCTTTTCTCCTGGATGGTCCAGAAGGTAGTGGCCCACATATTAAATACCCGGTGTGGGGAGTAATGTTAGTGTTAACTAAGCAATTTTGCCCAAGTAATGTGCATAAGTACAATTTCAGGTATTTACTTGAGTATTTCCATTTTCCTTCAGTGCCTGCATCCATTTCACTACATTTCCAAGGCAAATACTGTACTTTTGACTCCACTACAATTATTTGATAACTTGAGTTGCTAGTTAATCAAAATCAGATTACTAATACTCATACAGTTGAATCATAAGACGCACAGTATAGTAGCATACTGATCCTTGATGGGGAAATCACAAGCTACCCAGTAGTACTTAAAGTATTTCAAATCATAGGCATATGATGCACACAATAATGCATCATTAGTTATAATCCAATAATGTAATACATTAATGTGAAATGTGCAATTCTGCATAATAAGTACTTTTGGTACTTCAGTTATAATACCTTTTTACTTTAAGTAAAAATTTGAATGCATCATTTGTACAGTGATGGATTGAAATATGTGTTTCACCACAGTTGATGTTGTACATCTCTTTTCTTTTGTCTCAAGAGCGGATTGTGACTAAAAATAAGCTATGGAGCAGTACACCACTGCCACCACCACCACTGGGGAGCAAATAGTTGTGCAGACTACCAATGGGCAGATCCAGCAGCAGGTAAGCTCAGAATTTACTCAGATAAATTTGGTTTTGGTAAAGAAAAGTGTGCTCTACCATCAACTATAAAACGTGATCTTACAGAAGATACACTGAATCACTACGTTCCAGCAGATTCCAAATCTAATCTGTTTTCCTGATAATCACCTGCAGACACAGGGCACAGTGACAGCTGTGCAGCTACAAACAGAGGCGCCAGTGGCGACGGCCTCAGGCCAGCAGGTGCAGACACTCCAGGTAGTGGTGTCACCGCCGCCCTGTGTCAGTGTCACGACAGTGTTACAGCCTATGAATTTGCATGCTACAATCAGGGCTGTTTTCCATGACCCATCTCTGTGCTGTTTGGTTTATCCTTCTCCCCCAGCATGTTGTACAGCTGCCTAAACTGCATGTTCCTCAGCACAGTGTGTTTTGTGTCAGCCTTAGATTTTTGCTTTTGCTCTCATGGCTGTCAAAAGACTACTGTTTGTCTGACTTGTCTTTGTCTCTTGCTTTTAAAAGCAAGTTTTGCAAGTCAGGCATTATTCTTCCAGAAGAGGACAGAAGCCATGAAACTTGAGTCACCTGGATGTTTTTTTTTGCAGTTTGCAGAAGAATCTTCTGGGGTTGAACATTAGCACAAATCTTTATTTCTTTACTGACTGTTACTTCTCACCAATTAGCTATATTTTTGTTTTTGCGAAATGGCATTGGGTGTCTTCCCCCTGGCATTTTTCCTGTTGCACAACTGTTGCCACAGATTTTCATATGTCCTGTGTGGTCACTCACTCATTTATGGATATTAGCTGGAAGAGTCATTTAATGGCAGCATTTTGTCTAATTATGTGCTTTTAAGCAGGGCAAATCTCATGCAACCTCAACATCAGTATTACAATAAATACAAAATCTATGAGGTTTTGTATTTTGCAAGTGTAATCTAAATTCATGACAAAATAGTTTGGAATATACTGGGCATGGGCTCCAGTTTGGAACTGATGTGGAACCAGATGGTTTCATGTTTGCATATCACAAAACTGAAAGAATAATAATAATAATACTTTTGTCCATTATGTAGTATCTTGGATGTTCCTGGTGTGACAAAATGTGCTCAGAGTCCTGTAAGTCGCATGTTAAGCACTGTCAGTACTGTTGTAACAGCTTTCTTTCTCTCTCTGTAGGTCCAGGGACAGCCTCTGATGGTCCAGGTGAGCGGCGGCCAGCTCATCACATCCTCAGGGCAACCTATCATGGTGCAAGCAATGTCAGGGGGTCAGGGTCAAACCATAATGCAGGTTCCTGTCTCTGGGGCTCAGGGGCTTCAGCAGGTGAGTGATGAAGCTCAGTTACTAGATCTTACTAAGATCTTATCTTTTACAGAGGGGGTCACTATGCTCTCTGTGGATTACTATTGGTAAATATCAAAAATGCAGTAGTCTGAGATTTCTTTTCATTATCAGTTCCTGGGCATGTTGCTGTTGACAAATGCTTCTTACTTGCATCTAATGATAAATCATTTCCTGTGCTGTAAGCACAGTGCAGGTGCACTTATATTTCAGTACAATTGCCAGATTTAAAGGGCCTTATAATACATGTGATTTTCTTACTTTTTATTTTAGTTGTTTTCTGTCACTAGGTCAGTGTGAATTAACTTACTGTCTTATTGATCAGTGACTCAACACCGGCCTTTGGTTATTACCGTGTCTGTGTGTAGATTCAGCTGGTGCAGCCAGGTCAGATCCAATTGCAAGGCAGTCAGACTCTCCAGCTCCAGGGCCAACAGGGTCAGCCCCAGCAGATCATCATCCAGCAGCCCCAGACAGCCATCACCGCTGGACAGAACCAGGTGTTATATTATGACCATACGAGCAGCAAATCCATTAAATCAAACTATTATTAATATGATTACTGAATGTCTCCTCTCCTTTCTTATGGTACCGCAGGGGCAGCAGCAGATCAGTGTGCAGGGCCAACAGGTGGCACAGACAGCTGATGGACAGACAATTGTCTACCAGCCTGTGAATGCAGATGGTACCGTCCTGCAGCAGGGTAAACTTAGTTTTCTTCTACCTTTTGTGTTTGTCTTGTACCTTGTAAGTTGCATAAAGAGGAGCACTGTTGAGTTGTCATTTGGATTAAGAGCTGTCATGATAATCCTTTTTACAGGAATGATCACAATTCCAGCTGCCAGCTTGGCCGGCGCCCAGATTGTACAGGCAGGTGGCACAAATACCAGCACCACTAACAGCGGCCAAGGCACTGTGACCGTCACCCTGCCTGTCTCTGGCAACATGGTCAATGCAGGTGGAATGGTCATGGTAAGGCCTTGTGCAGAGGTACCCAGCATCTTACTATTATTATTTTTGTAAAAATCTGGACTCACCAACGGGTGTGCGGTGTGGTGAAGGTCACAGAGTTTGTCTTTTCAGAGTAATTAATTAAAGTTTAGTTTTTAGTTTTTGTGCTAATTATAGCTGCCTTTTTCTACACAGTGTGAAATCGTTTGGTGATAATAGTATTGTTTGTACTGGTGAATTGTATTCGGGCTGACAAAATGAACCATGACCCTTGGTAAGCAACATCATTTGAGAACTTTAATTAAATGGAGTGAGTATTACTATGTTTATTTAAAGTCCGTAACACCCATTGTCCATCCACACAGGTGTTTTCACTTACTTTGCTTGAGTCGTGGCATGCACACATTGATGCTGTGCTCAATTGACATCTCCCTCACCTCTCTATTAGTTTATCATAGCTGCTATGGTGCAGTCACTATAGAAATAGTATAGGTTAGATTCTAAACATAACCTGCTAGAAATAGCATGATTTGCGGACTAACAAGAATGTAAACTTTTTTTTTTCCTGATTGAGAGTCAGTCCCACTCCCTCTCTCAAACTGGCTGAACATTGGAGAGCCTCATGATTTCATGGGTCAGGGTTTAATCTAGTTGAACTTTGGAGCAAAGCAAAGGAGGCAGGTCAATTTGCAAAACACCTGTATGGGTGTGCAGGGCTTAACATGAGTCTTATATACCCCATATGAATAAAAGTGTAATAATTCATGTGAAACTGGTTTATCCATTTGAACTGTAACAGCTTGTTTACATCAGTATATTTTGATTTATGCTTGTCATGCCAGAGGTTCTAAGCACAGTGTGTCTGTTTGCGTCTTTCCTATCAGATGGTGCCTGGAGGTGGAGGAGTTCCCACAATGCAGCGTATTCCCCTGCCAGGGGCTGAAATGCTCGAGGAAGAGCCTCTCTATGTCAACGCCAAACAGTACCATCGCATCCTGAAACGAAGACAAGCCCGGGCCAAGCTTGAGGCTGAGGGCAAGATTCCCAAAGAAAGGAGGGTATGGCATGATTGTCATAATAGTAGAAAACAAAGGTCTCTAATTTAACTGCACATGAAAGCCACAAATACCACGAAGGAAAAATAAGAGATATGTTTTTGGGGGTGGGTGAGGTTACCTTTCATCCAATACTGGTACAGAGGTGGCACATTGTATTGCTATCCACTTCCTCTTTGGCAGAAATACCTACACGAGTCTCGTCACCGTCACGCTATGCAGCGTAAACGAGGAGATGGAGGACGTTTCTATTCACTCAAGGAGAAGGAGGAAATGGCATTGGCCCTGTCACAGGTAACAAACTGTGTAGAAAACCATCATCTGTACACAATCACTCTAATAAAAAATATACTGACTCAAGTCTCAATATGCTATAAGCTGTCAGCTGATCACTTAAAATTGCCTTCTAAAAATTGTTTTATGTGTAGTTTGTGTGGAATTAGTTGTCACTCTATTGAAATTACTGATTTGACATTTATGACTGAAACACCTCATCATTTATTAACGTGACCTCGCTGATCCTTTTTCCTCCTCTTGGGCAGCAGCAGCAGGAAGTAACCCAGGCAGCAGCAGACGAGACAGTGGCCCAAATGATCCGAGTCTCGTAGCACTGTTGCCAACATCATCACTTCTGTCTGTGCACTCTACCCGTCTGAGGCGCCTCATCCCAGCTAAACCATCTTCCACACCTTCTCTTCTCCCTTTTTTTTTTTCTCCCACCTGCTCCATTGTCTTACACCAAACTCCAGCTCCGCCACCGGATGTTTTCTTTTATCTCTCTGCTCTTAAGCTGGTCTTCTGGGGAGCTGGCTATGTGGCTGCTAAGGCTGTGGACTGTTCTGGTCTTCTTTGAAACAGTGGATGCTTCCATTCTCCATTTTACTGGTCGAGCTCTTAGGAACACCTTTTTATTTTCATAACGATTTGGTTGGACAATAATGAAACATGAAGTTATGGTTAACGAGGGCCAGCCACACAGGAGAAATGACAGTGGTGAAGCCATACTCAGACCATGGTCTATTTAAAATATAATTTGACATCAGTGGATACTTAGTGCTTTAAATATTTGTTTATGTAAATGGTACAGTTTTTTTCCTCATAAAGCCTTGATGCTACACCAGTGTCCTATATATTTTATGTGATTCTCTTTATTTTTTTTCCAACTCATGTACAGTGGTCAATGGACAAAGCATCTTAATCCAACTGGTGCCCACTGAGCAAAAACTGAAATGTAAGAATATTGTGAAGAAATTCTTTTCATCCCCAGTGTGTAATGGATGTACTTAATAATTTGCCCAATTCTGTGGATGCATTTTATACAATTTGTAGTTAGATTTGCTGTTGTTGGGGAAAATGGCCCATGTTGTGTCACGTCATATGACCTTTCAATGTTGGAACCTATTCATTGGTCAGGTCACCTAAGTGTGGTTTCTTCATTGTTGATAAACCTTTTTTTTACAGATCAGATGCAGTCCTGCATTTTTCTAAAAAAAAAAAAAAAAGATTGGATGGTGATTTCATGAAATATATGCCAATTAGATTTTATTGTCAAATTGTTATTCTTACTGGCCAGGATACAATTTGAGCACTGTATCTCGATTTATCATTTTGTCTAGTCACTGTAATTTCGACTTTTTAGATATCCGAAATGTAATTATGGATATAGCCTTGTGGCCTCACATCACGAAGGTTACGGCTTCTCCTCCCGCAGTCCAAAGACGTGCAACTTTGTTTTTATTGGCAACTCTAAATTGCCCCTAGGAGTGAGTGTGGCTGTTTGTGTACATGTCAGCCCAGTGATGAGACTGGCAACCTGTCCAGGGTGGACCCCGCCTGTCGCCCAGTGTCAGCTGGGATTCGTTTTCCTATCCATGGACGCTGACTGGATGATCACCGCCTACACACTGCCCACTTGTTCAGGTGACAGCCTCAACAAACCGCCCCCTTCCCCTTGGAGATGTTGGTGCCTGTGGATGACAGCAGACCTAGAGGACCGAGGAAAGTGTTTGAACGGCTCTTATACAAAGTATAAAAGAAAACGGGCTCAGCTGTTTTCAGGTCGGCTACTTATTGCTTCGTGCCAAGGTCTAGTGGAAGTGCCTTAGCTACGCCTCGGTCATTTTAAGCCCCGAAGCTTACTTAACCGAGCGAGGAGGAAGGCGACGGACAAAGCGAACCCAGGTCTGAACTCAATTCAGAACCGGCTTTTTTGTTCTCCAGTGACACTATCGACACCACCTGGATGCAATGACCGACTCGGTGGTGGACAGCAAGGCAGAGGTTAAACAAGCCACGAAATATGTCAAAGAGACTGAAAACGTTGCGGAAAAATATTCAGTGATGACTGTTAGCAAAAACAGCAGCGATGTGAATATGAACGTTGGGGAAATGCCTTCCGCAGCCTTCACCGCAGTCCCCACTCTGAAATCCATCAAGAAGGTAAGAGCCGTGATGCTCAGTCACTGCCATCGAGCAGAAAGTGTGCAGGCTACTGTAGACGGGCACATGCGAAGGGGATAAATCCACGTTGGTGCGCATTATAGCTGCTGCAGTGAAGTACTCCGGCACAGAAAGGCTGTGCAGTGTGCTGTGTTTGTGTGTGTTGGTTAATCTCATATGCACAAGACACCATCTGCATCTTCAGCCCAAAGTTAATGGAGCTTTGATGCATTGTTGGATGTGATGCTGCAGTGTCACACACACAACAGCTGCTGCATGTTACAGCATCCTACCGAGAGACTGGTCCATTCCAAGCACACATGCAAATGGATCTTTAAAATAGTCACATTCATCTTAAGAATCTGAAGTTAGGTGACACAGAAAAGCTTTTCTTCATTGTTCATGTGTGGTATTTGTCTAATCATAGCTTTTACTATGTTATTACTGAGGGAACAACATATAATTTAAAAGGAGTTTTCACCCAGACTGGGTTTTTGTTAAAATCAGCCTTTATAGAATCTTTCTGTTTAAACCTCATTGTGTGCATTATGCCAACATCCTGTAGGCAAGAGACACCTAAAATCCACGTTGAGCTCTTAAACCTCTGGATCAAGATTTCTACAAAGTGAAGAAATACACAGGCCAACACATTTGAGTGTAGACAGGGGTTTTGCACACTAAGCATGAGGTATTTAGTAGGTATTTTCCTTCTGAAGAATTTCAATCCTCCGTGAATTGCAGTCACAGGGCTAGTGTATAAATTCTCTGAAGTTTTAGGATTGTGGAAAACGAATCACATCTAGTGAACTTTGATCTTTATGTTTGCGATGCCACTCTTAAATTTGTTCAGGAGTATGTGTGTGTGTGTGCGTATATGGGAACCATCATTGTTAGTGATAAATACAGCTTGATAAAATTGTATTAGCAGCTCAAGGCGCACCTGTGAGAAAAGGCCTTGAATGTCTTGGCTGTTATACAACAGTACAGAACAATCATCAGACTGAAAGGCTCCCTGGAGGTGGCTGCTGATATCATTACTGATCCACCTCTGTGTGTAACAGCTGGCAACAGGCGGTGGATAAACATGGAATAGGTAGCTAGCTCATGGCTTCCTGCTGTGTTTATCAGAACTAACCAGCTCAGATGTTGAAAAAATAAACTCCTCTGACTGGTGCTCAGGTTCAGTGGTCCTTGAAGGTTATAATGCTTTGGTGAAACGTGGTGAACGATATGCCAAGACTGTGCCTCAGAGATGATGAGGAAATTCTCTGGAACTTTTTTAAGGTCATATTTTTGTCAAGTTTGGCAGCTGTATTGTGAGACATTTTCCTATCCTTCAAGGTGACCTTTGGTGCTCTTTGTGTATGACACTTATTGTTATGATTTTAAGAGCTGGATGCTATGTGCGCTGATATTATGGCCTAAGATTATCTTTACACTATTAAATATGGGTAAGTACGGTGTATTGCATATTTCAGCAGGTGAGTAAAATGATATTATCAATAACAAGGAATATTTTTATGTTTGTTTCTTTTTGTTTCACTTGTGTAACTGCCTTTATGATTTGATTGCAACAAAGTAAGTATTTTGTTTTACATAAATGTGTCTACAAGAGGTGAACAGAATAGTCATAATTATGAAATTATTTGTTTTCCCAGCAGTGGGGCTCACAGACATCAAAATATTAGCTCAGGCCCCTCTGTCTGATGAGGAAATAATATATGGGCTGTGAGCCACTTCAGGGAGCCCGATGGAAAACATATTGAATGGCAGGAATGTGCATCGCGCTTATGAAAACAAACCAGTGTGTTATGAATAAATGTGAGAACATAGTGTTGAACTGAGTCACCTGTTAGGATGAAAAAACTACTGCCAACCTTTGGGAAAAAAAACTAAATGATCAAACAAAGCGAAGAATAGAATAGTCTATAGTCTGTAGAATTTCAGAGGCAACGTGTCACATTATCAACTGAAAAGTGCAGTGAGAAACAAATATCAGTGCTACAAATTAAAAATGAACACGTGAGTGTGTGGGTGTGTGAGTTAAAGAACACCACTACTCAGCCTCCTCTCTCTTTCAGTCTATCCAGAGGTTACACAATATGCCCGCCTGGGAATGGGACTTTCTCGCTGCAATTTTGTTCTGAGTTGATCCCTGTGGGCTGTTTTACATTGAATCTCCACAATATTCATATCTTGTTATCACAATCTCATCTCGTTTGTCTGCTAACATTATGGCAGAGGTTCGTGAAGGTCAAAAGTACAATCCCACCCCCCTGTTGGCAAGTTTAAAAGATGGTATGGAAACATACAATATATGATGACAATGATCTTCACTGACTTTACCTTAGAGTAATCCAAAGATAGATTCAATTGTCAGGCTTAAGCTACAGTATGACCACATTACCCGTTGTAGTGACTCAGATCCGATTTTTTTTTCACCCTCAAGCAATTAAGATCTGATCTTTTTCTGAATATGTGAATAAACCAAGATGGATTTTTTTTTTCAAATCAGATCTGGGCCACTTCCATATGTGGACTTAGATGAGATTCATATTCAATTTCTGATCATGTGACTGCTCTCAGAATGCTCATATTGGAATCCAAATGTTTTTTTTTTTTAACATCTTCTTCCTCTGAGCATACTCATATCTCCTGCCGTCATCATTCAGTGTTGACCCTCACGGACCGGTTAAAAATAAACACGGGGGAGAGCAACGACAGCGAAGGGAGTCATTGAAGAGATGAGGATGTTTCACATTTTTTGTACATTTATGGAGAAACTTTTATGACCAAGCCAACCTGAAATGAAGATGTTGAGAATTCTTTTTTTGGGGGGGGGACATTATTCTTGTACGCACACGTGACTCACAGTTCAGTTACATCAGCACATGTGTGTAATTTAGGATGTCAGATGAGGTTCAAGTTCATATGTCACTTGCAAAAATGAATGTGAACCATCAACACAAAAATATTAGAACTGAGCATTAAAGCTTGTGATGTGAATATAGCTTTATGTCTGTACATGAATTTTCCCCACTGTGGGATCAATAAAGTACCTTCTCTACTCTACTCTTATGTATAGGAATTGAAAATGTGACCTAAATTTGGCGACCCCTAGTGGTGGGACTGGGCCTGGAGACAATGAAAATTAGCAGCAGTATTCACCAAGACAGAGATAGGAATAAGTTAAAGGTGGTATAAACAGTGATATAAAATTAACATATAGTAAATAGATACTGGAGGTGTAACAGTATGAAAGTTTAACATAATGATTATAGTGACCAAAATTATCATGGTTATCAGTATTATCACTGTTCTGTTTAAATGTGTTGAAAATGTTCAAAAATACACAAACGGAAACTATTCATTTAAGGTTTTATTTTGAAAATCGCAAATAATTATTAGGATTATTATGCACTGTGTGTGTGTAAACATAAAAAAAACCATAGCCAATAGACATCGCCTTCTGTAAACATAGGAAAACCTATCAAATGTGCATTAACATGTGGCCATGAGAGGTACAGCAGGATGTGATGTCCCCGGCAGGGACTAAATTAGGAACGCAGTTAAAATTAGCAAAAATGGCACTGTCTGTATGATTTTTGCACAAAATATTTGGTTCGTAATAATGTATGCTTTATTATTTTATAGAACTAGGGGTTTAGTTTACTTTGTACATGTATTTCAACTGTGCCACCCCTCTCTGAGTCTGTGCCCCAGCCTGGCCACCCTGTCCAAAATTTCCCTAGATCCACCTCTGATTAGACTGTATGTGTTTTCAGTTAGATGAAACTCTAGTAGTATGTGGCTAGTGTTGCATTATGCCAGGCTCACACTGAACCCTTTACTCCGCTGGCTGACTGTCACACCACAGTTTAAGTATGTGATCTGTCCTGCTGTCTAGAAGAGAAATTGTATTTTTAGCAATAGAATGGGACTGGATGGGCCACCTATTGTTGCAGCACCAGGCTGTGAGTGTGTGAATTGTTCTGTACTTAATTTGCTTGTGCATACCTGTTTATCTTAGTATTTGTATTTTTCCTGCATTTTCTCTCTCAGCGCTTTAAAAATCTACCTCAAAACACAACCTACAGACTTCAGCAGCTGGTTGTCAAGGACAGACCCATAGAGAGGAAAGAAAGAGGCTCAGTTGGAACTGACCTCCTCTTCCTTTCTAGGCCTCTCTCTCCCCCCAGGTTGGCCATTAGAAATCATGATAATAGGTGGGAACCTCCCCCTGGCTCTGCCTGGGAGTGTTCTGGGATAATAACATCAGGGACACCTAGTACCATCAGACAGAGGACACACAGGCACAGGGAGGTAGGCTGGAAGACTGGAGAGAGCAAGCAGTGACCAACAGGCATGGCACACAAACATGGGCATGGGAGAGAAAGGGTGAGTTGCCACTAATGCATCGCCAGGAACTCATCCAGTACACCTATTCTTAAAGATAGAAGATAGTGCACATCCCACATAGATATGTGTCTGAGTTATTTTTAGTATGTCAAAAGTTTTCTCTCTTCTACTTAGCAGTTGTGTAAAATGATTAAGCAGACCACACAGTGTTGCAACAAAAATGTTCAACTGAAGTGCAGGTTAAAGTACAGCCTTCTCCTCAAAAAGCCAGTATTATTCACAGAGCTCACCTTACTCTGTGAGAGTAGCAGAAGCAGAATCTTAAGTATCACTGAGTACTTCATCATTAATTACTTTAGATTAACCTCTTGTTTTTCCTAATTCTATAATCACAAGAAAAGGATTCTCAGAGTTTGGTGTGTGTGAACTGTGGAAATGCAGCAACTCAGGAGACTGCGAACTTCTCACGAGTCCAAACTGATGCAAAGCAAACATAAAAGTGTTATTTTGCAAGTGTATAGGATACAGTATAATCTAAATTGTAAAAACAGACATACAGAGAGCTCCTCAGTACACACTGTCTCACAAGCTTCTTGAGTTTCTTTATACTGACACAGTGGTGGTTGAAGTCCAGGTACAACTGCTCATGGAAAGAGGGATTGTGTCTACTCAGTGAGTGAGGTTACTACTGTTTTATCCATTCCTATCAGAGTTATTTTGATTTTAAACACATAGAAGTCATCGCAGTAATGACGCTTTTCAAATTTTTATTGAAAATGTACCTATTTATTGTAATGTGAAGCAGAAGGTTGTGTTAAGGAATTTCTTTATGGATCATAAAGTGTGTTGGTGTTGGCCTTACGAATCCCATTCAGTCTGCTTCATCTTCTGCTAACATGCAGTGACCAGGTTACTGAGTCTTGCAGCTGTGAGCTTACACCTGGAAAAATATCCTCTCACCATTTTTGCTTGTCAGTAGAAATAATCTTTTTTCCATTTAGCATTCCTTTACTGCTGCATTAATACTTTACAGTGTCATAACAATTAACTTTAGACTTTACCTTTAAGGTATGGTCATGGGCTGTTGCAGTGCTGCCAAATTCAAATGTTACTTGACTTGCTGTTAGTCTGGAATTCATCTATTCCAAGATTAACAGTAGGCCATCATCTGTGTGTTGTGTCAACTCTGCTGTCCTGCACGCTAGTTTTTAGTCCAAACAGATTCTATGGAAATAAGAAAACAAGGTTCTGTGGCATCGGCACAATGAATGAAGTCATTTGAAAGCATGAAGCACTGATGAAATGTGAGTGTTCAAAGGAAAAAAAATGAAGCATGTGGAAATTTGAGGATATGACAGAGTGAAGATTCTTACTGCAGACGATTGGCCAGCATTCAAAAACTTAAGGAAACATTTTGTATAATTTAAATGGTCACAATGTCTAAACAAGAATGGTTGTCATTTAAACATATTTATTCCTAAAAAGTGTATATAAAACACACAAATCTTATAAAACCACATTACGTAACAATATACATTAGAGCAGGTATAACAGGGATTTAATGAAGACATAAGGAATAAAGGAATACTAAAATAGTGTGAAGGCCTTTGTGCATTAACAACAAGCATGTAGGATGTCCACCATCTTGTGATTGCATGACATTAATATGATGTTGTGACATTATACAACATCAAAGTTAGCAATGATTTGATCCAACACATCACAACCTGTAGTATATTTTGGAAATGCAGACAGAGAAGGGGTGGGGGGGCATATCGGGTCTCTGTGCAACACCTCATCAGGCCTTTAGCAACATCAGGGTTTCTTTTTTGCAAGATAATGTCAGTACTTCACCCTCTTGCTAAACCCACATTAGTGGATCTGTTGCCAACATCATCTGAATTGATAGGCTCTAAAATCAAATGGAATAAAAGGACATCATGTGGTTTAGACCTGGTAACCAGCTGCAGGCGTCCTGTTTCGGTATCATCCTGAATAACATGGTTACCTGTGACCCTGTCCAGAAACAGTCTCTTTCATACAGACATATTTATTAATAGTTTCAGGTGTAAGAGAAGTTATAGTTTCCACTTGGACATCTACATATGTGAAAATATAGCATCTGCATCCACACGGTATTGTTCCTCTACATTTAGAGGCTATTTATTGCCAGGATTGTTCTGGCACTGACTTTTATTTAGTAGCTTAACAACATGTGTTTTAAAAAATTAGATCAACCTCTGTGGTTTGGTAGCCGAAGACTGAACCTTTGAGTATTAAATCTTCTGTTAAAATTGTCAAGCTAGCTGCGTGCTGTTCCACTTTATGTGTTTCCAGGTCTTTGATCTTGGGTCCTTTGAAGGATTGGGTTGACATGATGAACCACACCAACACAATTGAAGCTTGTGTATTTGAACAAATCACAGAGCAGGAGGGAGAATCTAAAAATAGGTACCGGCTGCCTTCTTCCCGACCCACCTGTGATTTACTGTAATAAACTCAGGTGATTTACCGTTGAAAGGACAGTTTTAGCAGGTGAAACAGCACATGAACACATTATCTACAGCATATACAGATAGGTGACAAGGGCAAAACCTGTATGACATGGCACAAGGGGTAACTGTTTGGTTTGATGAGTAGGAAAATGATGTGAATCATACACTATGGCCTTCACAATCACCGGATCTCAACCCAGTTGAACACTTACAGGAGATGTTGGAGCAATGTGTTAGACAGCGTCTCCGCCACCACCATCAAAACACAAAGTGAGGGAATAGCCTTTGGAAGAATTGGTTTCATCCCTCCAGTAGCATTCAGAGACTTGGAGAATCAGTGTCAAGGTGTAGCTGTTGGTCTGACACCTTCCTAGGATGCTTAATGTTGGCTTTTCCTTTAAATCGTCACCCTCGTGTAACTTAGTGTCATCGTTGTTAATGTGTGGCGATGATGGTTTCTTGCTCTTCCTTGCTCCGTTGATCTCATTGCTGACACTGACAATTAAAATCTCAATACTAAGTTCTTAAGTATCAGATTTTTTTTGTCTTTTATGCTTATGCTGTGCGCTGTTTTGTCCTGGTTCTCTCCAGATCCAGTTTGTGAATGCAGAGGACAAACAGGAATTCAGCAAGTACCCTACCAAGGCGGGCCGCCGCTCACTCTCGCGCTCCATCTCGCAGTCCTCCACAGACAGCTACAGCTCAGGTACTGGACACCTACAAGCGTCACTCTATTTTTAAGAGATGTTAAAACTAGACCTCTGTCAATTTGACAAACAAACTGATCAATATCATGAATCTATTTTTATACTGTTCATATCTTGTATTTTGGAATGAAGTATACACACTCATTCATAAATACAGCACATAGAACATGTTTACGTAAAAGCACATACAGTATAGACATGCATACAAGTGTGCATGTGTTTGCAATGAACACATAGCTTATGTACTGTATATACTGTATATAGAGGAAACGCATACCAGCTCCACTTTTCACACAATGTATGTGAAGTATCTTTGATAACTGGCATGATGCTTTTCTATAAAAGTGACCATTTATGTTCTGGATTTCCCAGCTGCGTCCTACACTGACAGCTCCGATGATGAAACCTCCCCCCGGGACAAAACCCAGGTCAACAGTCAGGGCAGCAGTGACTTCTGTGTGAAGAACATTAAGCAGGCTGAATTTGGCCGCCGAGAAATTGAAATTGCAGAACAAGGTATTGCTGACCTCTGTTGCACATAGTGGGCATTTCAGAGATCAGTCATATTTTTCCAGTTTCAACATAGAAAATGTAACATTATCACAGATCCTTTGATTGCGCCAATGCACTTTGATCAACATGGATTTGAGTGGATCCTAGTTGTAGTGATGGCTCTCTTATGGAGTCACTTGTCTTGTCTTGCACTGAGAGGCAATTGTGTACATGCAGGAATTAAACATCGGTTTTCTATGATTTTAATGAGATATAGTCAGATAAGAAACTTCCTATTGTAACCATTTACACAAAGCTGTTAACTGTTATCAGATATGTATCGCATGACATCTATTTTACTGCTTAGATACTACTTGAGAAGGCTCTCTCGTCCTGAATTCAAAGCTGTTTATGACCCAAGGCTGGGGCAGTGTCAGTATTATTCTGGAACATTTAAGTGAACTATTTTTCTCAGTTCTGTTTATCAGTCTTTACTCACTTTGTTCTTTTGCTTTTGAAACTTCATCTCCCATCTCAGACGTTTTTGTGCGTGTGTATTCCTTCTCTCTCTTCTGTTTTTGGCTGTTTACATTGCCCATATGAGTGGTAGGTAAACATGAATGCCCGTCAGATGTTCTTGAGACTTATAGTGTTGATAGCAACAGCTGTCACTGTCATTGTCGTTCAGTTAGTCTCTGTTTTACAGCCATTTCCTTCACGTCGACTTGGTAGAAAGGCTTATTTTTCTATTCAAAGTGGTCTATCGTTATTCTCCGTTCCCAAAATAAAACTTCTATGTCCTTTCATTGTCCTTTAACTTGTCCTCATTTTGTTCCTCCACAGACATGTCTGCCCTGATCTCCTTGAGGAAGAGAGCCCAGGGGGAGAAGCCACTGGCTGGGGCGAAGATAGTAGGCTGTACCCATATCACTGCTCAGACAGCGGTACGCCCTCTCATCCTGCTCACTGCAGATCACTGTGATTGTTACGTCCTTCTTTTCTTCATCTCTGCTGCCTTCTTATGTATATGTATATCCCATCATTCCCTTGTAGGTCCTGATTGAAACCCTGGTAGCCCTTGGGGCCCAGTGTCGCTGGACTGCCTGTAACATCTACTCCACTCAGAATGAGGTGGCTGCTGCTCTCGCTGAGATAGGTCAGATCCTTTCCTAGGGCCAGCTTTACATGTGAAAGTTTTACTTGCAAATGAGTTGTTTGCAGTTAAATCCCATCAGAAAGTTATCTTATAAACAGGTTGTAACATAGGGTAACATTAGTTTAAATATTGGTAACATACTGTAATGGTTGTCAACGGTTCCTAAAAATGAGCTAATTATAGCCTATGTGTAGCTGTGGGTGTCTATAGTGTGCATGTGGTTTTGATAAAAAAAAAAATTTACACACATATATGTATATGTACTGCATATGTTTGTATGTGTGCTTTGTTTCCTGCAGGGGTACCTGTGTTTGCATGGAAGGGTGAGACAGAGGATGACTTCTGGTGGTGCATCGATAGCTGTGTCAACACTGATGGCTGGCAGACCAACATGGTATCAATCAAATGATCCCATGATAGATTTAACACCAGTTGTAGCCTGTTCTCTTCTATCCCTGAGCTCTAATCTGCTATCTTAGACTAGATGTTTTATTGTGAAGGATATCTTTCATACTGTTAATTCTGATTTGTGTTGCTTAGATCCTGGATGATGGCGGAGACTTAACTCACTGGGTGTACAAGAAGTATCCCAGTGTCTTCAAGAAAGTGCGGGGCATTGTAGAGGAGAGTGTCACTGGGGTGCACAGGTGAGATGGGGCTTTATTTTGATGAGATTTAGGGTTTTAAAGGAAGTAGGAATTGAAGAAAAAGAAATTCTTAGGGGTTTTTTTCCCCCGTTTTTGTATTTTTGCCCAGAATTTCTGTTAGGGTGCGCTCGAACACAGAGTGAGCGAGCAGATAAAAAGCGGACCCAGGTGGCTGGCTTCGGTGCAAGCAGTGAGGTTTATTTACAGTGAAGGTAGTGACATATATACAGGAGGAGTAATGAGGTAGATGACCGGGTGTCGATCAGCAGCAGCAGAAAAACAGTCAGTGGTATGGTGGATGATGATGTACCGGGCTGCGGACGCAGAGGTCACTCCTGGGCTGGTCGAGGTGGAGGTGATGATGGCTGTAGACAGAAGAGCA
>NW_018127886.1:3736842-3736998 GCF_001952655.1 Monopterus albus | reverse complement strand
TGGTGCGCTGTACCCCTGGATGGCATGCTAGCCATGAGGCATGGGCCCAGTCGAGGGTCTGAGCCCTAGCAGCCAAGGGGACGTATAATCTATATGGTGGTCCACCCCCTGGATTGGGTTCCTGTTGCTGCGCCTCCCGTATGGTATCCTCCGTCT
>NW_018127886.1:3734848-3735620 GCF_001952655.1 Monopterus albus | reverse complement strand
GGAGACCACCGTCCTTCTTCCCCACAAAAAAGAACCCTGCACCCAGGGGTGAGGAAGAAGGACGGATCATGCCTGCACGTCGGGCTGTTTCAATGTACTCCTCCAGAGCCTGTCGTTCGGGTTTTGAGATGTGGAAGAGGCGACTGTTGGGCAAGGTGGCTCCCGGGTACAGGTCGATGGCACAGTGATATGGTCTATGGGGGGGGAGAGAGTCCGTGGCCAGGTGTTTACTGAACACCTGTTGCAGGTCGTGGTAGTCCGGGGGTATGGAGGACAGGTCCAAAGGTTCCGGTGGTGCAGCAGGAGAAGAGGAGGTGGGTTGTCCGGCGAGGAGACAGGTCGATGCACAGTCCGGGCTCCACTGGGTGATGGTGCCAGTGGTCCAGTCAACAGTAGGGTTGTGTTGGACCAGCCAGGAGTGACCCACAACCAGTGGTGTGTCTGGAATGGAGAAGATGTGGAAGTGGATGTCCTCGTGATGGTTGCCAGTGATGGTGAGACGGAGGGATGGAGTCTGGTGAATGATGTGGGTCAGCAGTCGGCCATCAATAGCCCGGGTCCCTATTGCATGGGGAAGTGTTTCGGCGATAAGGCTTAGTTGCTCCACCAGGGCTGGGTCCATGAGGTTACCCCCAGCTCCAGAGTCCAGAAGCGCTTGGTGGGAGGAAGCGTGACCAGCGGTCTCCAGGAGCACGGGGAGAAGGCAGTTGGTACCCAGTCTGGTGGAGGTGGAAGGACGGCCCGTCAGTGTCCCCACTTTCACTGGCGGGCC
>NW_018127886.1:3733588-3734356 GCF_001952655.1 Monopterus albus | reverse complement strand
ACCACTGGAGTCCGCAGCCTCGGCCCAAGTAAGCGCTTTCCCACGCAGCCGGTTGATAACATAACTGATCTTCTCTCTGTCCGTGCGAAATGTCCATGGTTGCTGATCGAACACCCGACGGCACTGCAGCAGAAAACCCCGGCACTTATCCACGCTGCCGTCGAAGACATCCGGTTCGTGGATAGGTGGATCACGACAGGGACTGGCAGCAAGGGGAGCGGAGTGTGGATCTGGGGTGGCAGCGTGACCGTAGTGAGACAGTGTGGTGTGTGAATGTTCTGTGTGAATGGGTGAATGGTGTATCATCTCTGTAAAGCGCTTTGGCCAGTGTAACACACTGTGGAAATGCGCTATATAAATACAGTCCATTTACCATAGGAGCGAGGTGAGTTGCGCTACCTGCTGGGTGAGAGTGGAGATGTCCTGTTGTTGCTGCTGCAGTTCCTGAGCCATTCTGTCCATTTGGGTGGTGACGTGTGCAGGGACAGAAGCGTTGTTTGCACCGGAGCCAGCAGGGTCCATACTGGCCAGTTCTTTTTGTTATGGTGCGCTCGAACACAGAGTGAGCGAGCAGATAAAAAGCGGACCCAGGTGGCTGGCTTCGGTGCAAGCAGTGAGGTTTATTTACAGTGAAGGTAGTGACATATATACAGGAGGAGTAATGAGGTAGATGACCGGGTGTCGATCAGCAGCAGCAGAAAAACAGTCAGTGGTATGGTGGATGATGATGTACCGGGCTGCGGACGCAGAGGTCACTCCTGGGCTGGT
>NW_018127886.1:3723871-3733505 GCF_001952655.1 Monopterus albus | reverse complement strand
ATGTTAAGCAGTGCAAGTGCTAGTCTAGTGTTAGGAAAAAGAAGAGAGGAAGGTGTAGCTAGGCAAACCTGACAATTTCTTTTTGGTAATATTTTACTCATGGCTTTGTTCAACAAATGATGACTAGCCAAAGCTATAACTGTTGGCAGTAACAGCAAAATTTGTAAGAATAAGACCCAGATACTGAAAAAAGCATTTCTATTTTATCCACAAAGAAATTATGACATTTACACATTTGTGCTGCAGCTTATGACAGCCCACAATGGACCATAAATAATAAAGACGGTGGAAACTAAGATTAAGCTGCTTTTAAAATCTTTTTCTGTTAAATGTTTACTTTATTTTGTCTTCTAGATGGAGCTGAGTGGGAAGCAAACAATGCTGCCAACAAAATCAGCTCCTGATGAATGATATATACTGTGATAGCCCAACATTGTCAGAGGCAGTTATATGAGTCATATTACTATTAACACACACTGACACTGCAGATTAAAATGGTCACTGGCCTGATTTTGGCTGCAGCCTATTTGAAACTGAGCTCAACCAGAGGTCACAGCAGCTATGACTGTACAATTCTCAGTGGAATCAATTAGCCAGATGCTCTGGAAAGTATAAGGTCACAGCTTAATTTGTGTGGATAAGTGCATGGGTGTTGTGTGTCCGTATTTGCTGGAAAATGTTTACCCCTGTGTCTTCTCAGACTGTACCAGTTGTCTAAGGCTGGCAAGCTGAGTGTCCCTGCCATGAACGTGAATGACTCCGTCACCAAGCAGAAATTTGACAACCTTTACTGCTGCCGTGAATCAATCCTGGATGGGTGAGGACAATTAATCATCCATAAAACTAGCCGTTAGTTAGCTGCTGCTGCTCTTTTGACAGTGTGACTGTGTTTGTAGCATGAAAACTGGTAAAAGTGTCATTTTGCTTGTTTCTGCCAGGTTGAAGAGGACCACAGATATAATGTTTGGAGGCAAACAAGTCGTTGTGTGTGGTTATGGAGAGGTGAATCATTCTTTGATATAAAAGCAGTTCTTGTTTTTGAAAGAATGATGGGGTTCTCACTGATGCAGCAGACCTCTTCACACATCATTTTGTGTTGTGTAGGTGGGGAAAGGCTGCTGTACTGCTCTTAAGGCCCTTGGAGCTATTGTGTGCATCACAGAGATTGACCCCATCTGTGCCCTGCAGGCTTGGTGCGTCACTAACAGTGGAATTTGTTTTAAGTTCTTTTTAGCCTGTGTTGCTTAAACATATAAAAATCTGTTTTTGTGTATCCACACAGCATGGATGGTTTCCGAGTGGTCAAGCTGAGCGAGGTCATCCGGCAGATGGACGTGGTGATAACTTGCACTGGTACTCCGCCTCATGCAGTGACTTCCATTACTTCTGCTTTGATAATCACAGTGTTTGTAGCATACAAAAGCATGGCACATTTTACTATCTTAGCTGAAGTCTCTGGGGTTCAAAACCAGACTTTTCACCTAAGAGATAAAATGCTTTTTGGTTGTGTCTGCTAGTCAGATGACAGGAATACGTAAGTTTCCATGCAGTCGTAAATCCACTGATGTGACAGAAACTGATTTTCACCTCTGTGGACATGACTCACTCCCACTTTACAGTTTACAACATCACTGCTCTTTTTCTTCAAATGCAGGCAACAAGAATGTTGTTACCAGAGAACAGCTCGACCGAATGAAGAATGGCTGCATTGTCTGCAATATGGGGCACTCCAATACGGAGATTGATGTGGTAATACATCTCTGTCATTGTATGTGTGTCAGAGTTTTGGATCCGTCTGGAAAATTTCTATTTCTAACTTGGGGAACACGCACGCAGCAATGTGTGGACCAGTGTAAGCTTCAATACAAGTTTAACAGCGTCATGCAACTTTTCTCCATCTTGTTTTTTTGGCATAACCAAACACTTTGAGTGTTAGAAAGTTGACTCATGCTAAGTCCTCCTTTAACATTTTCTGACTTTAACTGCCTCCCTGCAATGTCTCTAAATCACCTTCTCTCTTTACATAACTAACATAACTAACCAATTCCTATACTGTGCATTCACAGGAGGAGACTGGATGATTCATTTTCATGAAATGAGCCACTACTGGATCTCTCTCTCTCTTTTTTAAATATAATTAAAGTACTTTTGTGTTCTGCTGTTCTTTGTTTGAGTTCTCGTGATGTTTTTTCCAGATATTCTTTTCCCTGTGGTCGTGTTAACAAATAAATTACCTTTGTTTTGCGCAAAGTCCTTCCTTTCATTTCTTTACTTGTATTTTTCTCTTGTGTCCTAAGGCGAGTCTGCGCAGCCCTGAGTTGACCTGGGAGAGGGTTCGCTCTCAGGTTGACCACATCATCTGGCCTGATGGAAAGAGGGTTGTTCTGCTGGCAGAGGTAACGTCCCTCTACAGCCGAATACCCTCAAAAAACCGTGTCCTTTGTAATTTTACTTGAACCTCATGGGTCAGTTTAACATTCATACAAAAGCTGCATACATTTATGTTATTGTATCACATTATGAGTTTAAGTTCTAGCTGCTCTTGAGTTCATCTTAGTTTCTGTACATAATTCCATAGTTGAGACATGTACTCTGTTGTTTCTCAGGGTCGCCTCTTAAATCTGAGCTGCTCCACAGTGCCTACATTTGTGTTGTCCATCACAGCCACAACTCAGGTTAGCAGTTTGTCCTCTCAGCAGTGGCCTTCACTGACACTTCATGACAGATGCTTCGATGCCTCACACACGTCACCTCACTGTTCTGTAGTAACGTCTAGTTTCCTGGTATCTCTTATGAGTCTTACAGCCACTGTGTGGTCTGTGTCGTTTGTAGGCCCTGGCCCTGATTGAGCTGTTCAATGCTCCAGAGGGACGTTATAAACAGGATGTGTATCTTCTGCCCAAGAAGATGGGTAAGAGCCATCTCTTTAGTATATGATTGGTCTGCAATGCAGTTTTAGGTTATATAAAACAGCCTGTTTGTAGTACTTCACTTATATATTGCTATTTGTTGCTACCTTGTGACTTGACCTTAAAATTACATTGTCCAGCAAAAAAAAAAAAAGTATTCTGTTTTTAATCCGTCTCTTTCCTCCAGATGAGTATGTGGCCAGTTTGCACCTTCCAAACTTTGATGCACACCTGACAGAGCTGTCGGATGAGCAGGCCAAGTACATGGGCCTCAATAAGAATGGCCCCTTCAAACCTAATTATTACAGGTAGTTCTCACTCTGGAATATTTTGTCTATCCATTCATTACCTATACTACTTATCCTGACTGGCCTACTTATTTTTGATCATTTCTTTTTTTTTTACCTCAGTGTGTCAGTATAATGGGGTGGCATAGTGGTGCAGTGATTAGTCGCCTCACAGCAAGCAGGCTCTGGGTTTGAGCCCCGGCCCACCTGGCACCTTTCTGTGTGGAGTTTGCATGTTCTCCCCTGTGCCTGCGTAGGTTCTCTCCGGGTACTCCAGCCTCCTTCCACAGTCCCAAGACATGCAGCTTAGGTTAATTGGTGACTCTAAATTGCCTGTAGGCAATTTAGTTTGTTTATCTACATGTCAGCCCTGTGATGGACTGGCGACCTGTCTGGGGTGTACCCTGCCTCTGACCTAATGTCAGCTGGTACTGTGGGATTGCCCCCCCCAACCCCACCCTGCCACCCCTCCTGGTATAGATAATGGATGGACGGATGTCAGTATGTATAATAAACCCACATGTTTACAATAACCCTGTATTTTGTTCACAGGTATTAACAAGAGTGTCTGGTATCAACACACTGTTGCCCTGGGATAAATAGAGATATCTGTTTTATTTTCTAAATTGTTACAAAATGGAGGAATTATTTTACCTATCCTGAATGTAACTTATTAATAGCTCTTCAGACATAGTGTTAATTATCAAAACTAAGACTTGTAAACGTGTAACCAACTAACATTTTACGTCTTGCATGTGTTCATGTGTATGTTCTTATTTAGTTGCTACTGCTTATGTTTATTTGTATACCCTGTTCACGCACAGTGTCAAATGATGGCCATAAGTGTGGAACACAAGATACCATTTATGTTTTGTCTGTCAAATAGCATTAAGGTTTGATAAGAAGATTACACAAGCCAGAGTTTAGGTTGAGCCATAACGAACTCTGTATTAAATGTACATTATTTGGTTTGTTTTATTTGTATTAAATAATCTCATTGAATGGTATCTGCATACATGACCTAAAAGGTAACATCCAGGGATGCCTTTTATTACAGCAAAATAACCAGTTTAAACTCCTGACTCATTTTGTTCACATTCAACATCCTGTCCCTGAACAAAGTAATGTTTAATATGCTAACAACAGATTCTGATGTTTTGTTATGTCTCAGATTATGTTAAAGATAACAGGTTTTATACATTCCCAGAGAAGAGTGAGAAGGGGCTCTTAAAGCATTTTCACATTACTATAAATTCCCTCATTCCATGCCAAGTTTCCATTTGCTCACTCAAATTCCAGCTGAGCTTTGTCTCGCTGAGGAGTATTTTGACTGGACGGTACCTTTAAGGCCATGGTATGAATGTGCCTTTTAAGTCATTTTCATCAATTATATCAGCACTGACCTTAATAAAATGAGCATTCCTTTTGGAAAAAAACCCTGCATCTGTTACTGGTACATTTGAATGTCTTTCTTCCTATGCTTCTGGTAGTATGTGTACAGTAACTATAATGTATGAGCTGTATGTCGATAAAAATATTAGACTTCATCTTTGCCATTTGCTTGTAACCATCTTAATTTGATCCAGTGGTTGACCATATTTCATGTGATTAAATCGTGTATACTCTGTATTAAAAAGAATGCATTTAATCAGCAATAAAGCAGAGAAAACAGAGATTAACTTTATACCCAGAAAAATGACAACAAAACAAGAGGGCTTTTTAGATGAGTGGTTCTGTCCATTGTTTTAGGGATAAAACTGACATTCACCAGTGTTAACACCTCCACATACCTCCCTGCTACTACACTGTCTACACTGTCTTCATAGTCAGCCCAGCAGGCTGAGCGTTAACTACTGTCCCACTCTGGAATATTCAGCAGCTTTCACGCACCAGACCAGTTGTGTTAGCTGCTAATTTTAACAGCTGAGTCACTGAGATTGGAGGAGGAGGAGCTGGGAGACTTCTGGAAACCCAGTTATAGCTATATAAGCAATGGGCCTGAGTCAGTCCAGGCATAAATTTCAGAAGAGACACAAAGGAAACTGCTTAGGGAAACTTCTGAGATCCTTCGACATCTTTGAGCAACAGAGAGTGTATTGCTGAACGTAAGTAGCAACTGATTTTCAGATTTTAAATGCATGTGGTTAAGGGCTTTAAATGGAAACAGCTCAAACTTAATGTTAAAATGTATCTGTGATTGTGAAGGGTGCATCTTCAGGTATTATTTTAAACCACTTATCCCAGTGTATCAGTTCTGTTTTAGATGATGCCTTAATTAATGGTGAAGTTTGATTCACAGTTGATTATAGATCCAGTGGAATGTGAGTATGGGACTGTAGACAAATGTGTTAAGTGACTTCAGTCTTGTGGTTTGGGCCTTTTCATATAAAAGTTCTAAATTAAGGAATCATAAATGAATTAGTTTTTGTTTTATTTGTAATCTTGAAGTGAGTTAACACATTCAAATGAATTTGTATAAAACAAATTTAAATACTTTTTAAAGTAAGAAATTTAAATACATTTTCTTTACTGTTTTAGTTGCAGCCAGATGATACAAAAACCAGATTTGTTTACAATAGAAATATAACTTTCTTTGTGATTGTGTCTGTGAACAGTGCAGGTGGGATTGTTTTACTTAGGACAGGTTTAGGTCTCAAGTAACAAACTTAACAGGTTGAACTGGTTTTTCTAAGTAGCTTAAGTTATACAAGCAGCTTTCAACTTCTTCCAGTCTGAAGTAATGTAATTGGTAGTTTAGAAAGCTACACTTTCAAAGCAGTTTTCCTGAATACCACTACAACCTCATACTGTATTTATTTATTTGCAAGATTAATATTACACAAATTATTTGATTTCAGTGGCACCCAAAATTGTAAATGTGTTCTCTTCCTAATTTTTCTAGGACCTTATAAGGAACAAACAAGATGTCCTCAGCTAAAGGAATATCGATTGGTATTGATCTGGGCACCACCTATTCATGTGTTGGGGTTTTCCAGCATGGCAAAGTAGAGATCATTGCCAATGACCAGGGCAACAGGACCACTCCCAGCTATGTGGCCTTTACTGACACTGAGAGGCTCATTGGAGATGCTGCCAAGAACCAGGTTGCCATGAACCCCACCAACACAGTCTTTGATGCCAAGCGTCTTATTGGGAGAAAGTTTAGTGACCCCGTTGTCCAGGCTGATATGAAACTCTGGCCTTTCAAGGTGATTAACGATAATGGAAAGCCCAAAGTCCAGGTGGAGTACAAAGGTGAGATCAAGGCCTTCTATCCAGAAGAAATCTCATCTATGGTTCTAGTAAAAATGAAGGAGGTAGCTGAGGCCTATCTGGGACAGAAGCTGTCAAATGCTGTAATCACAGTGCCAGCTTATTTCAACGACTCTCAGAGGCAAGCCACCAAGGATGCAGGGGTGATCTCTGGACTGAATGTTCTGAGAATAATCAACGAGCCCACAGCAGCAGCCATCGCCTATGGCCTTGATAAAGGTAAAAGAGGAGAGCGCAATGTGCTCATCTTTGACCTTGGTGGAGGCACCTTTGATGTGTCCATCCTAACCATTGAAGATGGCATCTTTGAGGTGAAAGCCACTGCAGGAGACACACACCTTGGCGGGGAGGACTTTGACAACAGGATGGTTAAACACTTTGTAGAGGAATTCAAAAGAAAGCACAAGAAGGACATCAGCCAGAATAAGAGAGCAGTGAGGAGACTGCGTACAGCTTGTGAGAGAGCAAAGAGGACCTTATCCTCCAGCACCCAGGCTAGCCTTGAGATTGACTCT
Source organism: Monopterus albus (assembly GCF_001952655.1). Taxonomy (NCBI): domain Eukaryota; kingdom Metazoa; phylum Chordata; class Actinopteri; order Synbranchiformes; family Synbranchidae; genus Monopterus; species Monopterus albus. Next base: position 3,726,521 of record NW_018127886.1, on the reverse strand, counting down.
CTGTTTGAGGGCATTGACTTCTACACCTCCATCACAAGGGCACGTTTTGAGGAGCTCAACTCAGAGCTCTTCAGGGGAACACTGGAGCCAGTTGAGAAGGCCCTGCAAGATGCAAAGCTGGATAAGTCCAAGATCCACGAAATTGTCCTGGTTGGCGGCTCCACAAGAATTCCTAAAATTCAAAAGCTCTTGCAAGATTTCTTTAATGGTAGAGAATTGAACAAGAGCATCAACCCAGATGAAGCTGTGGCTTATGGTGCAGCAGTCCAGGCTGCTATCCTCATGGGTGACACTTCCAAGAACGTACAAGATCTACTGCTGCTGGACGTGGCTCCCCTGTCTCTGGGCATTGAGACTGCTGGTGGAGTTATGACACCACTAATCAAACGCAATACCACCATACCCACCAAGCAGACCCAGATCTTCTCCACATACTCAGATAATCAGCCAGGTGTGCTGATTCAGGTGTTTGAGGGCGAGAGAGCCATGACCAAGGACAACAACCTGCTGGGCAAGTTTGAGCTCACAGGTATCCCTCCTGCACCTCGAGGTGTACCACAGGTGGAGGTCACTTTTGACATCGATGCCAATGGCATTCTGAATGTGTCTGCCGTAGACAAAAGCACCGGCAAAGAAAACAAAATCACCATAACCAATGACAAGGGCCGCCTCAGCAAAGAGGAGATTGAGCGGATGGTACAGGATGCTGAAAAGTACAAGTCTGAGGACGACCTGCAGAGGGAGAAGATTGCAGCTAAGAACTCACTGGAGTCCTATGCCTACCACATGAAGAGCAGTGTCGAGGATGAGACTATGAAAGGAAAGATTAGCGAGGAGGATAAGAAAACGGTCATTGACAAGTGCAACCAGACAATCTCCTGGCTGGAGAGCAACCAGCTGGCTGAGACAGATGAGTATGAGCATCAGCAGAAAGAACTAGAGAGTGTGTGCAAGCCAATTATTACAAAACTGTACCAGGGAGCAGCAGCAGGAGGCTGCGACAGCCAGGCCAAAGGCAGCTCCCAGGGCCCCACTATTGAGGAAGTGGACTAAAGCCATGGATGTGAGCAGTTTGTTTACAGAAATATATCACTGTTGTTTGGTACTACAAATGCTGTAATGCACTGTTTTGTTTTCTTGACTTGTATAATATATATATAATATAATAAACACAAAGAATAAAATTAAATGAAAAGTGTTAAATGTTCAGTTTTTCACTTCAAATTTCTTTAATTTCAATGCATCACTTTTGTTTCACTATACAACAGCAATGACCTCCTTTAAAGCTTACTTCAATTCAAAAACTGTAGCTTATTTGGGTTAAAGTGTATATACATCTTCAAATATGGGCTGGCCCTGTGTAAACAGCATATGTGCAGCTCCACTTGGACTGTCACAGAGAGCTCTGATGCTTGTCAAACCCACTCTGCAGAAGTTACAGGTTACCACAAAAAGGTCTGAGCTTCAAACTGTTTCTTTCAGACTTGCTGCTATGACGCTCTGGAGTAATTTACAACAAATATTGATGCTTCACTCCTTAAGTGACTCATTAATATCAATATTACTGTATCTACGCTTGTGTTTTCATGAATGTATTGATTATTTTTCTTTGACCACATTTCTATGTTTATTGTTCATGTTAAATTTTTTTTATAATTGTAATTTATAAATGTAATATAATACTATAACATTTTTAAAGCAATATTTTTTTAAATGCAGAAAATGTTCAAAATAACACATCCTGCTCAAGAATACATGAAAGCTCGACATGACTAGTTGTCTTTCACTGATTTAGTACTTCCCTCCTTTAACAGTGTCCCTGTGGTGGAAAAACCTTTCAAATACTTAGTTAATTTAACGTAGCAATACGCTACCACAGTGTAAAAATAATCGGTTACAAGTAAAAGTCCTGCATTCAAAAAATGTACCAAAAAGTACAAAAGTATTTTCATACGCAAACTATAGCCTACTCAGAGTACCAAAGTAAAAGTACTCACTATGCAGGACTGTATATTTAGGCTACATTATTGTAGAGATTATAATTATTGATGCATTATTGTGTGCATCACATTTAATGTTGCAACTGATAAAGGTGGAGCTAATGTTAACTACTTGATTCTGTATGCTAATAATGTGCTGGATAGCTTGGGAATTTCCCTCCAGGGATTAGTAAAGTCTTATGACTCTACTGTATTCAGTTCATTCATCTGATTCTGTAAAAAAAAAAAAAACTAAAATGATTGAATAAATGTAGTGCAACAAAAAGTAGGAATAGTTGTCTCTAAAATGTAGGCTAGTGAAGCAGCAAAAATGAAAACACTAAAGTACAAATACTTCAAAACTGTGCTTAAGCAGCCTAAAGTATTTGAGAAACTGTACTTAACTAGCCTACTTTCCACCCCTGCAGTGTTGCTGGATGGACAGGCTAAAAATTAACCTATATTCAGCCAAAACCTGGTGCCTGCATTACCCATGATGCAGCTCACCTTGCGGCAGTTTTCCATAGGTAGTAAAACTGGGGTCAGGTTAAACATAATAAAACATGACTGGTAGGGTTAGGGTGAAAGGAATGTTCAGACTGAAGAAATGTTTCAGTCTTGTAGTTCTCATCCCCAACCATCTATCAGGCTTCACACAGCTCAGCTCCCTA
>NW_018127886.1:3722094-3723224 GCF_001952655.1 Monopterus albus | reverse complement strand
ACAAACAAAAAAAAAAACAGTCATGCAGAAACATGCTTGTCCTTCATGTAGTTTATTATACATTTACTTCAGTTACAACTTTTTTTTGAATTAAGATTTTACACAAAGTCTGCTTAAGAAATACCCGACGCCTCTTTGACAGTTTACATTTCTATGCCTCTGCATAGGTGACAGCCGTGGCTGGAAAAATAATTCAACCGTACAATTCAATTCATTTGTATAGCACCAAATCATCTCAGCACACTGCATAGTAAGGTCTGGATCTTATCAGTAAAAACCCCAACAAATCCCCCTTGAGCAAGCACTTGGCGACAGTGGAGAGGAAAAACTCCCTTTACTTTTACAGGACAAAACCTTTATAGGAAGAAACCTCCGACAGACCCCGACTCAAGGTGGGCGGCCTTCTGCCTCGACCGGTTAGGGTGAATGGGTAGTTTTCATAGTCATCACTCCTGTCATTCTTATCATGGAAAATAAGGCAAATACACTCAAAGTGAGTGTCTGAGTTTATTTCATCATCTGAGTTGTCAGTCTCTGCCAGGCTTCCTCCCTCCCAAGAACCCCAAAACACACTGACGGTCTGTATCGCAGCTACCGTGCAGAGGTCTGACAACAATCCCATCTACGTATGAACCTGCTAAACGTATCCCTACATCAGCGATAATACTTTACAGGGGTAGGATACATTCCCCTGCTGGGAGGCCTCCCATGTCCGCAAAATTTAATAAGCACACGAAACGCAAAACTCTCCCTCCCCAGTCTAGTTGAAGCGCGAGTCTCCCCTTGAAACTTGGCAGAGTGAGACAACTCAGAAATTTAACCCTAAAGTAAAATAGTTATTTGGGCAGTGATGATTTAGAAAACAGCACAACTACACTTATCAAGACAGGCTTACAACATGTCACAGCACAACTTCATGTGTATGTAGAATCAATCTAACCACTAAGCCTGTCCAGGTTCTTCCACCATTTAATGATGGAAAAATGACCTAGTTTTGTGCAACTCTGTGGTACAGTTCTAAAATTCAAACAAAGTCTTCAAATAGAGTCAAAGAACTCTGACAACTAGGCCAGAGGAAAGGTTACAGTTCAGTAGCTGCCGTCATCTCATCCAAGGCAGAGGTGGACTCA
>NW_018127886.1:3717370-3717614 GCF_001952655.1 Monopterus albus | reverse complement strand
TTATATGAGGGGCCGTATAAGACATTATGTATTCTCGACGTTTCACACACATACATTTTCACTCTCACATGCATATATTCTTCTCACACATACATATATTAATTCCTCCACTGAAAGGAGAATATATGTGTGTGAAAGGAAAATATATGTACGTGAGAGGTGAATATACGTGTGTACGTGCATGAGTATAGTGGAAACGGAAGCAGTATAGTGGAAAAGGAAGCCGTATTGTAGAAACGGCGGG
>NW_018127886.1:3698027-3715491 GCF_001952655.1 Monopterus albus | reverse complement strand
GCTAACCACTGCGCCACCGTGCTGCCCCTTGCTCCCTATACATATGAAGTGGAATTAGGCTACCCTTTAAAAATAATTTGATTTTTGAATGTAGCCTTTGAAACAGTATTTTCACGTATTTGGTATTTAAGTAAAGCATACTTTCTATCAGTATTAGAGTCTAATTAGGAAATAAAAATTCCTTATTTAGGAGGCTTCACTTAGACGTTGTTCATTGTCAGATCCACTAGGTGGCAATATGAGATTGTACCAACAGCATCTTGAGTTTTCTACACACAGAGGGATCACAGCTACCTGTTGGACTTGACTTTATAGTTGCTTAATAATGAAATCATTATTATCATCATCTTGAGTTACTCCTGGAAATGACAATAACATAGGCTAACATCTTTCAGTTGATCAATGGAGACCACTGCTGAAGACACAGCACAGACATGTAAAAGGCTCCCACCCCTCCTACAGTGGAGCCCCAGGCTGAGAGAGAGACACAAATAACATAGCTGAGGCCAGTCTTTCTCTATTTGCAGTCATTTTGTATGTTTTTATAATTGCTTGACATGTCTTTGTAGTATCATTGTATCTCTTTGTGCTTGTTTTGAGTCTTTGTGGCCCTTTTGCCTCTCTGGTACAGCAGTTCTGTGCCTTTTTGTAGTCATTTTGTGTGTCTTTACAGTATTCTATAACTTTTGTGGTTGTTTTATATGTATTTGTACTTCATTTGAGCCTCTTTGTAGTTCTTTTGTGTCTTTGTGTTCATTTTGCATCTCTATCAGGTTACTCTGTGCCTTTTTGTAGTCATTTTATTTATCTTTGCAGTGTTTTTGTGACTGTGTGGTTGTCATGTGCCTTTTTGTGGCCATTCTACATCTACAGCATTTGCACTTTGCATGTTTCTGTAGATTTTCTGTTCCTCTTTGTAGTAGTTTTGATCTTTGTGGTCCTTTTGCATCTTTTTGCAATCACTCTGCATCTATTGTCTTTTTGTGTCTTATTCAAATAATTTGATTGACCTTTCATCAAAAAACAGTCACTTGATCAGAGGCTCTGCCCCAAGGGCCCCTCTAAAGCCTTTTGTCTCCTGGGCCTGTTCAGCTTGTCCATCTGTGGTTGAATATTTAACATTAATCCAAGTAAAAAGAGTGATTCATTTAATTTAAAAGGTTAGTCCGTGTATTAGTTTTTGCATGTCATGCAGTGAAACAGCAAGTGCTGTTGTTTTTGTGCATGTCATCTACTTTATCAGTCAGTATATCCTCTATATATTTATATGCAGTACTAGACATACAGTATCATGTACCACCCTAAAGCAGCCCCAGGCAGAATAAAAAGTACACTGGAGTACTAAAAAAAAAAAAAAAAAAATCCACATATATTGGTCAGTGCTGTACTTTTTGCTATTAGTCTGCTATGTGACTGTTATGTGGTGTAGGTCATTCTGTTCCCCTGATGATCCAGACTGTAATATGTACAAAATTAAAGTCCACAAAAAGAAAAATTGAAGACTGATGAAACAGCTGAGTTAATGCGCCAACCTCCCCACACACACTTCATCATCCCATCCACTCTGTTTAATCAGAGGGAGTTATTCAAACATGCTCCAGCCTCCGCCAGCAGCCAAATAGTTAAAACTGTCGAGCGCACCATCCAACCGGGTTGTGTCGCTAAGGGGAAGACAGACTACTTGTGGAGAAGCAACAGATCCTCAGCTGGAAAACAACCCCACATCTGGCATGCGAGCTGAGCGTTTCCATTGGGAAGAGCCGCTGAAATATTTCAGTGCACAATTAAATGCGCGACAGGATCATTCTCAGGCGTTTTCGTCTTGTATGGAGAAAAGAAAAGTTATCAGGAACAGTTGTGGATTTTGACGTTGCGACATTTGGATATGAGCTTTCAAAAATGTTTGAGAAGTGATACATATTAGCCTACTTCGGGCTTAATGGGTCATCCTATAGGCGCGTACTACTGTGCGTAATTAGCTTGTGTTCATGGACGGGGAATAAGTGCAGCATCTGGAGGGACCAATTTAAGTCACATTGTGCAGTCTGTTCGACAATAACAATTAAAAAACACACCTAGCATGACCACTTGCGTTTTGTCGCGGCACCAGATTGTGTTTTCTAACAGGTGGTTTTAACTGAGCGTTACTTTGACGCTGTCTGGACTAACCCATTATTTTTTGGAAAATTGAGCCACACACGGACCATTGGAAAAACTGGGGTGTGAAATGACGATGCATTTTGCGTAGTTTTATTTTTATTTTTATTGGAAACAGTTTGTAACGGAGGGGCGAACAGCCAGAAGGTCACTGCTTCTAAATGATAAGCTCGGTGTGTGTTTCCTCTTACCGAGGGCGCAAGTCAGGCAATAAACCTCCGTCTAAATCATGTCTGAAAGAGGAGATGTCCAGAGTGGAAGACTCGGACAAAATTATCATCAACGTGGGCGGTACTCGACATGAAACCTACAAGACCACCCTCAGGACCCTGCCTGGGACCCGCCTGGCATGGCTGGTAGACACGGACACGCAGGTCAGCTCCGACTCAGACGCTGCCAGTGCCACCGAGTTCTTCTTCGACAGACACCCGCTTCGCCTACGTGCTCAACTATTACCGGACCGGCAAGCTGCACTGCCCGGCCGACGTGTGCGGGCCACTTTTCGAGGATGAGCTGGCATTTTGGGGGATTGACGAGACCGACGTGGAGCCGTGCTGCTGGATGACCTACCGACAGCACCGGGACGCAGAGGAGGCCCTGGAGATATTTGAACCGCCGGACCCGGAGGACACCGACGACGACAGAGAGATGCCAAGGCGGTTCGGCATCGAGGACTGTCCCGACAGGTCGAGGGGCTGCTGGGAAGTTTGGCAGCCGAAGATCTGGGCTCTGTTTGACGACCCGTACTCGTCCAAAGCAGCCAAGGTGAGTTCTGCAGGTGCTTTCTCCTCCGAGCACGTTAATTTCTGTGTGTCCGTTTTAGACCTTGAAAGCCTGTAAGTGATCAATTTAGGGAAAATGCGCTTATTTTGCCCCAGTCAACAGGTGTCCTCACGAGGCTCAGCCAGTCAGGCCGCAACAGCTGTAGGTGCATCGTAAGGTCTGCGCATTGTGATGCACCTGAACTATCCGCATCTTTATTTAACACTTTTCAAGTCAAGGCCAAGGTCTTCAACATTTACCTTTCTCACCCTGAATTTTTCTGTACCTGATGGTTTAGTCTGATTTCTAGCCTGTGTGTGTGTGTGTATGTGTGTGTACTTTAGTTGTAAACTTAGTTTCATCTGGTAAGTGCAGAAAGCTTCTTTCAGTCTGTATGGGTAATGCACATTTTTATGCATTTTACATGAATATCTCTTCTGCTCTTGGCAGCACTGATATCCCTGTGATCTCTTGGAGTTTAAAGCAAATTTGGGACTTTTTTCTTTTGTCATTTTAAGTCCAGCTTTGATGTGGTTCTGCTCTCTGGCCACAGATCACATCTTTAAAACATTTAGTTGGCTGTATTTCTAGGAACAATCATAGTGCTGCCTTAACCATAGACTGAAAGTGAACATCCTAAAAAGAGAAGCATTGTCCTCTGTAACATTCTCACTTTATAACAACACTGAAAAGGAAAATCTTACAATCTTTTGTCCAACACACCTATAGGATCATTTGTTTTAGTTGTCTAATACTGTAAAAGCAGAGAATTACTGGTCATCCAACTTCAGAGTGGAAGCACTTGACTAGCTTTCACTGAGCTCTAACATCAACCCAATTTCACTCCTTTGGAATGGACTGGAATGGCAAATGGCTATAGGCCACATTAAGGTCATGGCTGACCTCAATAATGTCTTTGCGGCTGAATGGGAGTTAAACCATACATCATGCGCAGCCATATAGTTTGGGAACAAGATGTTCAGCAATCTCACATAAGTGTAATGTTCAGGTGTAAACACCTTCCATTAAGCCTTGTATCTCGATGACAATGGCTTTATTTTTTCATAATTATCCCACAGACCTCACGTCTGCATGTGTAAAGCTTTAGATTCAGTATTAGGACTAGCTGTTACTGTCCCTGAAGTGTCAGCATTATATATGTCTAAGAATAATAATAATTGTGGCTCATATTACAATGTTTTTCTTCCATCCATCCATCCATTATCTATACCACTTATCCTGAATAGGGTTGCAGGGGGGCTGGAGCCAGTCCCAGCTGACATTGGGTGAGAGGCGGGCTACACCCTGGACAGGTCGCCAGTCTATCACAGAGCTGACACTTGCAGATAGATAACCACACACACCCACACTCACTCGTATAAGGACTCACCGGGTCTTTGGATTTACACAAATTATGCTAGTATATGCAACACAATTCATTCATGTTTCCTCTGTTAATATAAAGAAAATTATGTTGGTTTTACACATTATCATTGTGTGGGACCGATGTACACATTACAATCAAGTAAATCCAACAAATCCTTTTTTTTTCAGTGTATGGGCAATTTAATCTGTATGTCTTTGGACTGTGGGAGGAAGCAGGGGTACCTGGAGAGAACCCACAGAGGAACAGGGAGAACATGCAAACTCCGCATAGATACCAGAACCTTCTTGCTGTGAGGCAACAGCACTAACCACTGCTTCACCATGCGTCTTTGTTAAAATGAGTTTTTTCTTTTCTTCTGACCTTATTAAAACCATGTAGGTAGAAACATATAGCAAATTTAACTGGGCCCAGGCACTAGAAGTGATAGATAACAGATATAACAGCAGTTTGAAAAAAAAATCCATCTATCTATCTGTCTATCTGTCTGTCCATCTATATATATATCCCTTCCTGACCTGCTGCTGATGACCTGGCTCAGGTGTGTTCAGTCAGTCAGAAGCTGGAAGATACCAATTCACTTTATCTTTCCTCACTCCACTTTTATCTAAGATGGTATCTTCCAGCTTCTGACTGACTGAACACACCTGAGCCAGGTAATCAGCAGCAGGTCAGGCAGGGATAGTTGGAAAACAAGCAGGACAGCGGCCCTCGAGGACTGGAATTGCCCACCCCTGAATAGTGATGTAAACAAGGGGGACACAATAATAATGCAGTCTAACACAATAGCACCACCAAAAACTACAAAAATAACTATAAATTTAATGCAGGACTGTTGTATTAAGAATAAATTAGTTTTATCTAGCTGTATTGCAGCTGATAGACTGGTAATTAAGTGTGTATATATTGCTTTTGTTTGCCAAAAAGCCATTCACAGACACAAATCTACAGTGTGCTATCATGCATAGTCACTTATGTTTGAGGTTAGATCGTGGAGTGGTCTAGCTTCAGTGAAGAAGCATATGCAAATCCAAATAGAGCCAATTCTCATATTTGAGACTCTGCAACCAGATTTTAGCATTTGTGTTTGAAGAAGTAACCAAAACACTTATTTGATTACATTGTTTTTCTAGCAGACTTTTACTTCTCCTCAAATTAGGAAAATACCTGCACGGTGCTGATAGAACAATGATGTGTCATGACTTCCTGAAAGGGTCTCTCTAGTCTCGGCCTCTCCAGACGACAATTCAATCTTATTTTTCAGTTCTCAGTTAAATATGTTACAGAATTGTAGCAAAATACTGAAATAGAGAAAATGCTGTTTCATGACAGAACTACAGTGCGGTGGAGTGTTCCCACACATTCTGTTCAAGGTTTGCACTCAAAGGTCCTCAAAATATGAGTGTTTGAAAGGCTGCAGAAGTGTACATCCATGTATAGTAACTCATACCATATATTAAGCAAGGAGAATGGGGTCCATATACACATATAAGCAGGAAAAAATAAGCTAATTGTTATAATGACAACCTCACAAAACATAATTGTAGTTGACCCATTTTAAAATGTTGAGTGAAAGACCACTGCCCCATTTTCTCCTCATTTATTTTAGAGAAAAACAGACATTGCAACATAGCTTATCATAACTCCAAACAAAATGTTTCATTGTCTGAGTTTGCTCTCATTACTTCACAGGGGATATCATCCAACTGTAATCATTTGAAAGTATGCTGTGTAATTGCTCAGCAACAAAAGCAGCAGAGCGCTTAGTGACATAGACGTGAAAGCTTCTATTGCGTGTCACTACAGCAGGAGTGACAGGAAAATGACCAGGAGAAAATTACCTTTAGTTCCGAAAGCGACGGGCTTGCCCTTATTCTAATTTCTGTTTGCGGAGTTTAATGCTCTGTTCAGAGACTGTCTCAGTATGTTCTTACTGGATGCCAGACACAGTATAAATAGTGTTTATTTTAGCTCCTTGTCCAGGTGGCATTTGCAGGCAGTGGATGAGCAGACATCTTGGAGTCACAGCTGTCACTGCGCTGGTGCCATCTGAAAATGACCCACACTGTGCCTGGCAGTTAATCACATCCGTCTATCACCACTGAATATTTGTGAATGAATCAGTTAGGATTTGTGAAATCCTATGCAGTGAATCCTTGTGCTTCTGATAAGAATGAGTGAGGTCTGGTCCAGGACATATTGTTCCTTGTCAATTTCCTCTCCAGCCGATGCATGTGCTGTATGTATGTTAGCTTTGTGTATACTGTGAAAGGATGCAGAGTGCATTTTGAGGGGCTCATGTTACCTTTATGCCCTTTTTATTCCAAAGAGCCTCTGAGCTCTTCTCATGTAATGTGATTCTTCAAAGCTGGAGAGAAGTTAATTTGTCCATCACTAAAGTCACATCCTCTTCAGGATCAACCCAGACTGGAGGTGGAGCTCTTTGAAAGTCTGCACTTGATGGCAGCACTCACAAATCATAGGCATGAGAGGATTATATACAGCTCCCCCAGCGAGTGTTACAGCTTTAATATACTGTGTGGTCAGAGGCCAATAGAACAGTAATGGTTCTGTACTCCACACTGGATATGAAATGAGATACATATGGACAATGCCCTCCCATTCCACTGTAGTGCTGACTTGTGCTTATATCAGAATCATATCAACACACTATGACTCGTAGACCTTTTTAGCCACACTAGTGGCATGACAGTGTCAGCTGGTACATCACCTGGGTCCAGACTGAGGCACTGGATCTCAACAGATTGTCAGATGGATTGACATGTAATTTTGTGTGATCCCCAAAAGATTAATCTTGCTGATGCAAGCGATCCCCTGGCCTTTATTTTACCAAAATCTGCCAATTTCCCCACCATCGTCCTTTTTTGACAATCAGAGCCTTATTCCTTCCTTTTAAATGGAATAATAAGTCTCTGAGGATTAGTCCTCAGGTGCTTTGGCTTTCATATTACAGTGGTGGTTTTTAAATCGTGTTGAAAGAAGAGCTCAGATTGTTTACTTAAGTGAAGGTAGCCATACCACAGTGTAAAACACTCTGTTACAAGTAAAAGTCCTGCATTCAAATTGTTGCTTAAGGAAAAGCACAAAATATTATCATAAAATATACTTAAAGTACCAAAAGTAAAAGTAGTCATTATGTAGAATGGTACAGTTCACATTATTTATTGTTACAGCCCATAAAGGTAGAGCTAATGTTAGATACATTGTATGCTTATACTTTGAAGTACTTTACCCAGTTTAAACAATGGTTTTTCTTTCAGTGTGAATCCAAAGAACAGAGTCAAAACTATGAAAAACATGGACCTGCTTTAGTATTACCATAGAAACCAGGAGGATACTGTACTGTATGAAAAACATGCAGTTAAAAACCATGAACACCCGACAGTGTATTATTCCATTTTAAACACCTGGAGTGCTCCACTGTGCTTTGTAATGTCAGATTTGTTATATGTGACAATTAACATTAAGTTATAACCAGATGACTGTTAACTCACTCTTCCCTGATGCAATATTTCATCAATTCCCAAGCCCTGCTGCCTGTAATTAATCACCGCTGTGCTAATGGCCTGCACCTTGTTATCAGTGGTGAGCAATTAAACCTGCCTTTCCCACCAAAAAGAGCAAAGCATTTTCTCCCACATAGAAGAAGAAATTTTGTTTTTCTTATAAGACTAAAGGATTGACTGATGCGGGATTCTTTATGTCAGATAGAGCCAATCTAGAGCATAACATCCAGTCTCTTTGGCATTTTTTAATTTCTTTTGTTATTTTACATGTACATTTGTTTTATTGATTGACATTCAAAAGTTACTGGATATCCCAGGATGATTGGAATGATTAGGTAGTTTGTTTATTGGACTATTAGATGAGATTTCAGATATTTATCTTGTTTATAAAGGTTTTATTTAATTCTTATAAGACAAAATATTACTACTGAGTAGAAAATTGAACCCTAAAAAGAAACCTCAACATCTTCTTGTAGAGCTGAGATGATATTCAACAATTAACACTGCCTAATAAAGACAAAACTTGGTTGATACCCTTTTGTAAATACTGCTAATTATATGCATATTCTCATACCTTACTTTTTGCCTCCGTGTGACACCCAGCTGTTAAATAATAAGGGAGTGTTTGGAGTGGAAACTCTTCTTCCTCTAGGCCTGGCTTTCACAGCACTGACACCTTTCTCTGCTGCTCTGTGAATGGCAGACAGGATTTGGATTTTTCACACATCATCAAAGCGGCACAGCCTCGTTAAGGACGTTTTTATAACCCCGAATTCTCAGTGAAATCTGGTGTGATTATGTTGTTTGTTTGTTCCGCTCGGTTCTAAGCTGTTTGCTGAAAATAGATTGGCTGTGCTGCAGTGAGAACTGTGGATGCATCAGAAAGTCTGAAAAGAGTTGAAGACTTTGTTTTGCAGACAAATAAAAGAAATCAATAGACTGAAAATATCCTTCTTCCAGCAATTATCAGTGATGTGCACTATTGGTGTTTGATCTGCGACTTAAGTGATATTTGTCATTGTGATATTTTCTTTGGAAGTTTAGATGTTTCCATGATAAAATGTATAATGTGACATTCAACTGAAATAACAACACTATAGTAACAGTGTGAACATCAGTGAAGAAGCTTGGCTAAGCAGTTTAAGTTTAAACCTTGTCAGGATTACAAAAGTGTATTTATATTCAGAGGGAATCGAAAAATACATTTACACATTTTATCTATCTGTCACAGAAGTGCAGTCAGAAATTTGACTGGCTACTGACTGAAAAGATTTTAAAGGGTTTCACTGCTGAACTGTGCTGAATATTCAACGATTACTTTTCTACTAGTGTGGGAGCACCTGAGTCCGACTCGGACTTGACTCAACTCAGCTTGGACTCTTATTTTTTTAGTGATTTGGACTTGACTTGGACTCGAGCACTGGCGACTCCAGACTTGACTCATTGTCCCAATACAGCTGATCAGATTTCTTAAAACCATATTTGCATAAAACTGTAACAGTTCTATTATAGGCAAAGCAGCAGACTCCTATAACACAAGAGCCACAGATCTTTCCTGCTAAAGGGCATTTCTTATTGTCAGCAAGGCTGTGAATATGGACCTCAAAGAGCACCGAGATACAGAGGAGAAAGAGGAAGTTCCAGGGGAGGTTGGAGAGGACAAAGGAATTATTATTAAAATGTTGTGGCAGAATTCTTAGAAAAGTTAAGCTTTTAATAAGTAAAGATAATCATAAAAAGATTTATGTGTGTGTTTATTGAAATAATCACTTGTACATGTGTAAGAATAAAATGTGAAATAATTGTATTAAAAGAATGGGGAGAAGTGATTTTACATCTAAAAGAGTGAAAAATGTAGTCACAGGAAAGAGGAAGTACAGTAGACACATCCCTGCTGCAATGAGGAACTGCAAAGGTTCATGTGTGCACGCCACACAGAGAAGAGACACACAGCATACTGAGGAAGTAACAAAAATGATGTTTAAGCACAAAAGTAAAGATTTAACTGATAATTGTTTGATCAATGTCTGATCAATGATAATCCATGTTTAGTCAAGAAAAGTATTCAAAATATAAAGATGTATGTTTTGATTTTAAGGCATTGATAGTTTTATGTGAAATCAGTGTGTAATTCTGATTGTTCTGTTAAAAGCAATGATGGAATTTTGGTATTTCAGTCAGATGTGAGTTTTTTGTATTTTTGTTATGTATTCAGATGGTTTAGTTTTCTAGAAAAGAGGAAGTAGAATCCAAGGCTGGATCACAGTGGGGCGGAGGCCGGTTACGGGCAGTAGGCTTGGACTGACAGTAATAAATATGCAATACTGATTTTGCACGCCAAATAAGGTAACTGCAAACTAAGGCATCTGCTTGGATGAGAGGATGGAGGCTACTGACCAGGATCCTATAAAAACCGAGGCAAAAAGAGGAACGGAGAGTCCTCAGGGCTGTGGCTGGAAGCTCTGTCCGGTTGACCATCTGACATCCAGGAGATGAGAAATGTTGTCGTGGGAGAGAGAGCACCCTTTTCTGGGTGCTTGGAAACAGGTGTTCGGCCTGCCAGGGGGTCTTATCCTGAATTAATAACATGAAAGAGGGAAGTCTGCAGGGAACTCTGTTCACAGGTTCATGGTAGTAAATTACTGAGTGAATATCTCCATCATACAACCTCAAGCAGTGTTTGGAGCTTTAATATGTTTCAAATATGCCACCTTAGGGTGAGAGGTTAAGCTTCCTATGTCCAGGGTTTGGCATATCGTGGCCTTCATACACTATGGTAAATTACAAAACATGACACACCTTGTTGTTCACCTTAGCTTGTTGAATGAGCCACCAAACAAACATTGACCAGTGATTAGTGAACTGCTAATGTCCATTTGTAGAAAGACAATTAATTGGCTGTTCAGTTGCAGCACGTTAAATAGCAGGTAAACAAACCTGCAAATGTCATATGGGTCCCTTTAGATACAGCTGTGGCCGTTACTCTTTAATACCACTATCAACACACTGGCTGACCATGGTGCAGATGTAAGCAAGTCCGTTTACAGTGTCTGGTTTTCCTGCCAGGACTCAGCCTGCTGGCTGCTGTCTATCGTAGGACAATGACACGCCCTTCCAGCTGGCTGAGAGCAACAGGAGCATTCTGATGTTTCCCCAAACAACTTTTATTCTTTCTTTTTAATATTAAAACTATTAACAATACTGCCTAGTACTGAGAAGACATAAGCGTTTCTGGATTTGCCAGAGCCCTCAAACAAAATACCCTTCAGGGTAGGGAGTCAAAAGTTAGAATTGTGTCTTCGATCTCCTCTAATATATTGTCTTGTTTCATATGGCAAATGGTCTTATACAGCGCTTTTCTACGCATTGCATCACACTCAAGGCACGTTCATCCTATTTGCCCATTCACCCATTCTCACTCCCAAACACACACTAGTGACATCACCAGGAGCAAGTGGGAGTTCAGTGAAGGAACCGCTGACCTTCTGGTTAGGAGATGACCTGCACTACTTCGTAAGCCACAGCTGCCCCAGTATATGGACATTGTAGATCAGCTCTACCTCAGTTTTGCTAATTCTGGTTCCATGATTTTATGAAATATAAGTTTAATAATCAAAGACTTTTCTCCAGATATGCAGGAGAAGCACAGCTGACAGGATGAGTAGTGAACACTATTTATCCTCTGCCCTCAGGTGTCCTGACCCTCAGACATGAACCAAGGCTCATGGTTGTAGTTCTTGCATATAGTGTGTCCATGTTAGTAGCAGAGCATGAGGCTAAATAGCTGGAGGTAATGGCTGTGATGGAGCTTCCCAGCTGCTGCACACTGACACACATCAGCAGCCTTTCAAGCATTCTCTCTTGCTTCCTACCACCACTATCCCAGCTGGGTCCAGGCGACTGTCCCCTTGGGACACATTAAAACCTATTGATCTTGAGTTGATGTATTGTTGGCACCAGAGTTATTAACGCATCACAATACTTTTAAAAATGATTTTTAATGAATCAGATGACTGTATGTTATGTGAAAGGGTTCACTTGACAAACCAGATAATTATCATCAACTCTGCAGAAAAAGACTTAACAGAAGGCGTCTGGACATACTTTTAGGTAGAAGACGGTGCTCACCACTAGTCAGACAGAACTGATGAAGCTTCTTGGATGAGAGGTGAGATGTCTTCTACCTAAAACTATGTCCAGATGCCTTCTTCTAAGTTTTTTGTGGTGGCAAAGAGACATTATGGCAATTACTCCAACTCCAGCTGTGACCATGTTTCCACCTTTGAACTGTAAATGTGATGTTGTGCTTTGCCTTGTTTCTGGCCTTAAACAAACCGACAAATTTAAATGCTGTAAAGTTTATTGAATAAGACACACAACACAATCCGCTAGAAAACTATTCATAGACCCAAAACAGACTCTCAGCAAGCAAATTGGCAGTCGTGCAGTTACCTACAGACACATACACACAGGTGTGAGGTCTGGCTGTTTCATATTATTGTTGGACTTTCCAATCAGGCCTTTTATGAGCAGGGGAAATTGTCCATGTTTTTTTTCCAGGAGCTCCTGCAGAGGTGCCCCAAGCTGCAGATACTCAGCTGTTTAGTTCTGGGATAAACCCTTTGGCATTTGAGTAAACTGAATGCTGTCAGAACTTGTTTGACTCATTACGAGCATCTGAGCAGCATTAAGGACTCACAATTTTTATATGGTGGCTGCTGGGTTGTTGGTTCGTCATTATCGAAGGCTTTGATGTGTTTTTGTCCAAATCAAGCTTATTGCAGCTGCTTCTTGTTCAGCAACTGAGAGAAGGCATTTATTCACCAAAATGATGAATGTCACATGGAATTAAAACATTATAAATAGGTGTATAGCACTGCTGCAGAGATCTGATTCATGATGAGTCATGCCCATATTCAGTTAAATCCCCTGAAGCAAGCAAGTACTTGTCTACAAAAGTAAAAGGAGAAAATAAAATAAAATAAAAGAGTTTTCTCTTTAGACAGCTTTAGAAATGACACACAGTTACTACATGTGACACATTACATAATGGCCCTATTGGGCACAGGCTCAGGGGTCCAGAGATTTATGGGATCTTTGTTGAAGTGACACAAAATGACCACAAAGACTCAAAACAGCTAGAGACACAAAATATACTCCAAAAACATGCAAAATAAGTGTAGCTAAATGCAAAATGGCCACAAAGATGCACATAACAGTCACACAGCTGCAAAAATACTGCACACACACAATATATAATATAATTATTCTTTCCTACATTTTACCAGGCTTGAGATCCAGTGAGATAGGAGAGCAAAGATAAAGATCTCTGTGAATTCAGAGACACACTACAGTGAACCTGTCTATCAGTGAAACTGTCTATATTTTCCAGAGTAAAGTTAGGAAAAAGGTGGCATACAGCAGTTTAGAAAGAAATACATGAGGTGCTGTTTTTAACTGTGGAGTATGGTGTTGCTGCCAGTACACAAGGTCGTGTTTTATATTAGCACTGCTATTAGTAGTTTCCCTGCTCTTCTTCTTCATGAGCTCAGTGTATGTCTGAGCAGTAGTATGTTCCTGCGAGCTCCTGTAATAGCCCTTCTTCTGGTGTTTACACTAAACTCCATTATTCAGGTCACTATTCAGGCCTGTAGTGCACCAAATGAAGAACCCACTGTGGGAGTCCAGAGTGGGATGATGAAATGATGAGGCCATATTTTACGAACAGACTTTGGAAATGGTCTCACTGAGTTGCTGCAACAGAGGTTGAACCCCACCTTCATTATCCGATGCTGACTTTACATATATCTGCCTCTGTTTTCTGGATCGCTTTCCAATAGGAAGCTATGGATGAGGGCACACAATGACAACGTATTTGTGTCTGTGTGTGCCCTTGGTATTTCTTACATTGTGGGGACTGAAACCTTTTAACACACCATATGGTCCCCATCATGTAAATCATTGATTTTAGGGTGACAGCATGGTTTAAGGTTAGGGTGAGACTAGAATTGGGTTAAGTGTTAAGTGTTAGGGTTAGGCAAGTAGTGGTTATGGTTAAGGTTAAATCTTTCAGAAATGAATGCAAGTCAATGTAAAGTCCCTATAAGGAATGAAAACACATGTGTATGTGTTAGTGAACTGTGAATGTAAATTAGTGCTTAATTAATTTTTTGGTAAATATAGGCTGTTCTGACAAATTCAGTGTTAGTGAAATACATTTTCAGGTGAAAGTAAGAGGAATTGTATTTCAGTGATGCTGAATTTAAAGATGCAGCAAGACAACTTGAAAATTCCTCTTATCAGGGTGAGCAGTCACCTGTGAGGAGCTCAGAGTAGAGCCGCTGCTCCTCCACATTGAGTGGAAGCAGTTGAGGTGGCTTGGGCACCTGTTTGGGATGCCCCCTGGATGCCTCCCTGGGGAGGTATTCCGGGCATGTCCCGCCGGGAGAAGGCCTTGCGGCAGACCCAGGACAAGTTGGAAAGAATATGTCTCCTGGCTGGCCTGGGAACACCTCGGGGTTCCTCCTGAGGAGCTAGAGGAGGTGTGTGGGGAGAGGGAAGCCTGGGAGACTCTGCTTGGGCTACTGCCCCCGCAACCTGGTCCCGGATGAAGTGGATGAAGATGGATGGATGGATTTCTTGTTTTCACATTTTTAAATATAAAGATGTATGAAAGAAAGAAGATAATTGACAAGAGCTGAACCTCCTGTCTGATTTTCTTTTAGCTGTTGGATGCGATTAGAGACATAATATGCTTTTACATGGTTATGATCCTCAGCTTCAGCCACTGACATTTGCTGAATTACCTGCACATACACCCACATGCTGAAGTGCTGTTAGTTTCTATGTAGTTTCTATGTTCTTCCTCTTCTTGTGTTGCACCTTGCAACTCAGGCCTGTAACACACACTGTGCGCTGTCAGCCTGGGTGATGTTTAGGCAAACTGTGTCCATGCAACAGAGGGAACTCTGAGCTCCTCCTGGGGCAGGGTTCAGACTTTCCTCTTGTCCTGTGGCTCAGTTGTTGTCTTCTCAGGGGATCGGAGCTGTGGGCACCTCAGAGCTCTGCAGGGAAGAAGCTGAAGAACGTTGTCATGGTAGAGCGCTGCATATACACACATGTGGGCAATATTTCAGCATTTTTTTGTTGTGAACATAAACTCCATAAACTGCCCAGTTCTTATTTATTCTGGTGGTTCCACTGTGAATTAGTGTCTCTACTGGACATTACTTACTGTATTTGTTTTTTCTCATCACACACCAAAACACTTTAAAGCTGAGTGATATGTGAGAGGCCCCTGTGGGAGAAAATGGCTGAGTGCATGCACGGCACAGGTACATATTTATCCAGCTGGAAGATTAGAAGGATTGGAGAGGCACTGCAATTTGTCCAGGCTTCAGTAAACAATAAAGACAGATTGGGTATGAGTAAGCATACAGTGTGAACACACACCCATATAGCCATGACCATTGTGCTGCATCAGGTGAATGACAGTGTCCAGTTTGCCTCCGATGAATTGTAAAACTAGTTTAACTCGTTTAGCATTTTGTATGGATTTTTCAAGACATTATTTGTTTAATTTGTATTTTCATATGAGGGTGCATTGACAGCAGAGGAGATGTTTCACTCACTTAAATATGTCTGTTAAACTAAATTAGCTTTTGGCTTTAAAGATCTTTACTTGACTCCAGGAGAGCCCTGCACAAGAATTCCTATATGCCTAGACTGTCTGTTTATGCATAAATGGAAAATAAAAATCTTGAATCTTGAAATTGTTCATGCCCATCTTATTGACAGAGTCTGTCCTCCCTTTCTCTCCTACTCTTTTGTGCTGTGAGGTTCAAATGTTACTTCCCTCTGCGCTGCTTGTGGTCAGACTTTAGTTGAAGACCCTTTTTGATGTGTTGTTGTCAGAATAACCAAAAGCTTCCTCTGTCAGAACCTCATTTAATCATAAGACTATTTCCTTCCTCATATGTTGGAAATACAGCTCCAGCAGTAGCCTCATGGCTGGTGTGGTCAGTTCACAGTGTTGGCTTCATGTGAGTGCCCCCTGCTGTCCAAGACTGGCAGGGCCCATGTTAATGGAATCACGTTTTCCCTCAGCATGATTCAGTCTCAGTGCTCAGGACTGATTGATTTGAAATTGGTCTGTTTTTCTTCTTCTGAGAACATTGTCCTGGCTCTCCTGCAGACAGCGTTTGTTTGTTTGTAAATGTATAAATAGATATCTTTAGTCATGAATCTTCCAGCTAGAGTGGTGGTGGACCATTGCAAAAGTGAATTATTTCCCGGCTGGTAATAGGATGTCATGAGGAAACACAGAGTTCAGTGTAGGTTGTGTCTGGGTTCAGTATGCTTGTCATTTTTTAGCTTATCTATTCAAGACACTTTTAGGGAACAGACATTTTTACTGTGCATTTTTCCACCTTATATCTGCATTTTACAAAGCCACATAGCAGCAGCTAAAAATCTTTCTTGAATTATGATCTTTAATTACACAATTCCTATTTTATCCATGTTAATACCAAACAAGAGCTGCAACAGTTAGTTGATCAACAGAAAATTAATAGGAAACTATTCTGATAACTGAATAATTGTCTCATATTTTTGGCAAAAAAATGGCAAATGTTCCAGCTTCTTGAGTTTTAGAATTTAATACTTTTTGTCCTTATATGATTGTAAAATGTTTGGGTTTAGAACATTTGGGACATAAAAGATGAACTGATATTTTACAGACATAAGCTAACAATAGCTTGAGAAAATAACTGCCATAGTAATCAATAATGCAAATAATACTTGATTTGATTTGATTTGATTTATTCTTTCTTTCAAGCATGTAAAAACAGTTGATATGTCAACACACATAATTTTACACATATCCAACAAATACTAATCCAATATCAATTTGCTTATACCTAGTACATGCTTGAATGGAGTAGGAAGAAGTCAGACTTATCCAGTCCTACCCCATGACATCATCTTACAAGAAGGATCTAATGGTACTTACTGATCTCTGGTCAGGTTCAGGTGATGAGCCCTTCTCTGCAATTCTTCTCCTGTAAGACAGAGTCCAGAATTATTTCTGAAAAACAGTTGCTATTTTTAAAAACATATCATCATGTTTAATGTTAATATCATAAAGCACAGACCACACAATTCCTCCTGAACTCCACATTTTTAAAACCTAAATTCCTTAGATTTCTCTAGATCTTACAGTGATACTTCTCTGTCAGCAACAAAGTGCATTTAAATTACGATTTTACTACATATCATCTCATAATACTGAGGAATAGTGAGAGTGATGAGTACATGAACTTATTCTTCAGGTGGCACAACAAAATCCATTGCGACCAACATTGGGGTTTGCTAAATCTACTGTATGGCAACTGTGTCAAGTTTCACTTTTCTGTAGTATATGAAACAAGATCTGAAATTCATTCATATGACTCAAGTGCCTATTTTGAGACGTACTGAATCGAAGAGTAATATATGATGTGTCGCTACCTCCTTGCTAACAGGGCACTCATCTCCTCCATGAGCCCTCCTCCTCCAGGCAGAGGGCCGTTGCCTCTGGCTTCAGATTTGGCCCCTCCAGCCCCTGGCATGGCTGCTGCCAGAGCGGCCGCCGCCT
>NW_018127886.1:3670633-3696642 GCF_001952655.1 Monopterus albus | reverse complement strand
TCCACGGTTTCCCACTGTAATTCCTTTTGTTTTTATACTGCTTACGAGGACAGTTCCTGTCATATACTTTCTTAAATATATTTAAAAATTGCTCATATGCTTTATCTAAGTCTTCCTCTTTGTAAACTGATTCCCAGTTTTGCCCCATAACATCCTCTTTTAGCCTCCTTACAGCATGTTCATTCATCACCCTCCTATAGAAAAAAAATTTGTTTTTGGCCTCTCTTCTCTATACTGGCCCTCATAAACCACAAATATTGGTAGATGATCACTAATATCATTTATGAGTAATCCACTTGTCATTTTACTATCCATAACATATATTATCGATTAATGTTGCATGCTGGGTTGTTACTCTACTTGGTTTTGTAATTTTTGGGTATAAACTACATCTATATATTGTGTTAATAAACTCCTCAGTTCCTGTGTGCTTGTTAGGATTTAACAAATCTGTATTGACAAAAAATAATACATTGTCTAACTGCCTGAAGAACCATTTCAGGAGATACAGGATGGCTGTAATTTACATTCAGTTCAAGGAATATTTTCTTTTTAAACACTGAGTTGAGTGATTAGCGCTGTCGCCTCACAGCAAGAATGTTCCGGGTTCATACCCTGGCCGACCCGAGGCCTTTCTGTGTGGAGTTTCATGTTCTCCCTGTGCCTGTGTGGGTTCTCTCCGGGTATTCTGGCTTCCTCCCACAGTTCAAAGACATGCAGCAGGGGTAGACTGACGACTAAATTGCCCCCAGGAGTGAGTATGAGTGTGTGTTGTTGTTGGTCTACATGTCAACCCAGTCATAGACTGGCAGCCTGTCCATGGTATACCCAGATGAAACATTTAAAATGAACTTTACAGAACATCACACTGATCTTCACAGTAACTTACACCCTTTCTTTGATGTTGTCAGAGTTTGTGTTTTATATCTCATTGTGCCTGAGTTAAGTAGTTTCATATCAATGTGTTCATTATTCTAGTTTTTGCTTACTGTCAATCATCTGATATTTACTGCCTCTGCTGGAAAGCAATCCCTCAAAACATGTCACTTTACAGACTTGACTGAAACATCCATGTCTTTTTATTGGTCATACAGTAACATATAATTACTGTATACTGTATATGGTCTTGTCTGAAAAACTGAAAGGATGTTGCAGCAAAGCTGTAACATTGTGCTGATTAATGATGATTAATCTGTCTTGTCCAGGGAGTTGCATTCGCCTCTCTATTATTCATCCTGGTGTCCATCACCACTTTCTGCCTCGAGACCCATCAGGCCTTCAACGAACTGCAGAACCGGACAGAGACAGTTGTTGAGGGCAATGTCACACGGGAAGTGACGAGGACAGAGATGGTGACCAAGCCCATCCTGACACTGGTGGAGGGGATCTGTGTGATCTGGTTCACGTTTGAATTCCTGGTGCGAATCATCTGCTGCCCAGACAAGGTGGTGTTCGTCAGGAACACACTCAACATCATCGACTTTGTGGCCATTCTGCCATTCTACCTAGAGATGGGCCTCAGCGGCCTGTCATCCAAAGCTGCCAGCGATGTGCTGGGCTTCCTCCGAGTGGTGCGGTTTGTTCGGATCCTTCGGATCTTCAAGCTGACACGACACTTTGTAGGCCTGCGTGTGCTGGGCCACACGCTGAAAGCCAGTGTCAATGAATTCCTCCTGCTCATCATCTTCTTAGCACTGGGTGTACTTATCTTTGCCACCATGATTTACTACGCTGAGCGCGTTGGAGCCAAGCCCAATGACCCAACAGGTTTCAATCACACACACTTTAAGAACATCCCTATCAGCTTCTGGTGGGCAGTGGTCACCATGACAACACTGGGCTATGGAGATATGTATCCACAGACGTGGCTGGGCATGATGGTGGGGGCGCTTTGTGCACTGGCTGGGGTGCTAACAATCGCCATGCCAGTCCCAGTCATTGTCAATAACTTTGGGATGTACTACTCACTGGCTATGGCCAAACAGAAACTGCCAAAAAAGAAGAAGAAGCACAACCGGTATCCAGATGCTCCGACTGACTCGGCCTCATTTGGGAAGTCAGAAACAAACTCACACAGAGACAGCACACAGAGTGACACATGTCAGCAGGCACCGCTCTGCAATGAAATATTAAAGGGTCAGTTCTTCCAAATTAACGAAACACATTTTCTAACTTACCTTTTGTGGCATCTAGTCATGCAGATAGTTTTGGTCTTATCTGTTCAGGTTTGAACTCTCTTTTCTGCTGCTGATGGAATAGAAAAAAGAAAAAATGTATTCACCTCCATTGTATTAAGGCAGAAATCTTTAAAACATCTGGACAAATGAAACCAATGCTATCTGCATGGCCAAATACCATCACAAGTACCATCATTTTTTTCAACTTGGGTGAGCTCACCTTTTAACATGATATTACTAGTTATTGTATTTGATAGTTAGGTTTTTAATTCAGTTTTTTTATTAAAGCACTTTATTTAATGAGATTATTCATCCTTTAGAACTGTTTACTTATACAGTAAATATTTGACTGGACTTGTGCTTAATAGTAACATAAACACCTGCAGTTTGTTTAGGCTTATAAGGCTTTGCCTGACAGATGAACTGTGCTTAGTCGTAAAGACAATAAAACACCAGGATCAAATGATTTCTTATAACATCTCAGTTGAATTGGATTTGATCGCATATGGATTTTATGAGATATAGGTCTCCCTTTGTGTGGGCCCTCAAGGGAGCCTCAGTAAAAGCTTTGACATTTACATTGCCATGTGGTATTGTCTTCCTGTCAGATTCCAAGCCAAACGGTGATGCAAATGTGGCCCTTTCAGAGGAGGAAGGCTGCAGCCTGACCCAGCCACTGTCCCCCAATGAAAAGTGGTCTCTACGGTGCACCCGAGGGCAAGACAAGACAAAAAAAGAGGCAGCCTGTTACCTCCTAACTTCTGGAGACCTCAGCGTCCATGCTGGTAGGTTACATACATGTCACCTGAATATTCACATTTACAGGCTGTAGTGTTGCACATAGTACTAACAAGCATCATACATGGTAACTTAACTGTGGTTTAAATTCATTTTGGCTCTGCAGGCCATCGGGACTTTAATGTTTGTAGCTTTTACAAATTTAAACCATGCGTTTTAACATGCAGCACTAATATTCTGTAATAATGACAATTTTAAGCAGTTGTCTGAAACAGATACCACATGTACAAAGAAGACAGTGATGCTCCTCCAATTCCCACTTTCATGTGTCTCTGCTTGAATGGCTGCTGGACCTCACATCTGAGCCCAAAAACCTGCCATGTGAAAAGGATCTGTATTTATCCTGACATCCTGAGTGCACGTCCCACCCAGTCAACATCCGGCAAACAGCCCAGCAACACTGAAAGTGTTTTCCCGTGAAGCTACTCTTCACAGAGATGCATTTTTACAAGAGCTCATTGGCACATCACTGTCAAGGAAGAGAAAACCACACATAAAATGGGCCATCTACTGTAGCCTGGCTCCTATGAGAGTGTATACCCTCACTTTTTTTGAGCCTATTACAACTACAGTGTATCTGAATGGGTTTCCTGAATGCCTTGTCAATGCCTTCCTGTGGTGAGTGCTGTGGATTGATGTAGGTTAATGGTATGTTGTCACATGAGATGAAAACACAGTCATATAACCTGCTTTCATGCTGAGTTCTATAATATATGTACTAAATGATATGTTCAGCTCATGAGATCACTATGATTGGAGAAACAAAAACACTGGAAAGCTGAGCAAAGCCAGACCGCCTCAAAACTAATCTTAGAGAGAGAGAGGAGGGGATAATTTAATCTTGAGCTCTGTTTCTGGTGAGTACAGAGATAATGATATCCCAGCCTATTACAGGGGGATATCACACATACAAAGCATTTAAGTACACATTACCTGCAAAAAAGATTCAAGTAGATCATCACTGTTTCCCACCAGTGTTACACACTGTTGTGTCTGAATTTGAAAAATAAAACCCCTTGTTTTTGTCTGACATGCAGAAGGTTGCCTTTCTATTTGCAGCCATTTTGAGTTAGATGGAAATAAATGATGGCACAGTGGCTCTGCTCCTCAGAGTTATGCCCATGGGGAACGGTGTCAGGTTGATTCAAGGATTATTGGATATAAGGTATGGATGATATTTCACCAGAGCAGGAAACAGAGAAAAGAACAAATGGATGCAGTAGGTCTGAAGATGCTCAGATGGATATCAGTGACAGGAAATGGTCACTCGCTCTGCAATTGAAACATCATGTTGATGGACTTGAAGTGATTTAGGTCATCTTAGGGAGTCAGTGACAGGGTTAGCACTTGCTGTCATCATTTATACATGCAAAAGCAAACACTGTCCAGGTTGAAAGCATGTTCTCGCTGCAGTGTGACAACCGTCAGCTTGTTTTCTATGATGAGTGCATAATAGTCTGGCAAACTGCTTAAGTGCTGCTAAGAGGAAGCAGCAGGCAGCTGTACAGAGGAGCAGAGAAAAGCCTCAGATGAACCTTCATATTCCCAAGTGGCTCCTGTGGGTGATTTCAACTATAGGTTTCCTTTAACAACATGGGTGGTCAAAGTAAAGTCTCGTGCTGACCTCTGAAGTTCAGATTTGTACTGTACAGTAGGATTTCTCTCTGGAGTACAGCTGAAATTTTATGTTGATTAATTCATTAGTCAATCAATAGCAGTTTTATGAACTAATGAATTACTTAGTGGAAGTAATTTATCAAGTAAAGATGCCAAACGTACTCAACTTTGATTGTAAATTGAGTATATTTGGGTTGGTCAAGCATCATCATAGAAACTTGTGATGAGCATGTTTTACTATTTTTATATTTATAGATAAAAATTACAATTGCTTAAGAAAAAACAAAGGGCTGACTATTAATTAAAATAAGTTATAGCCCTGCTGTAACTGTTTCACAGCCTGAACAGGGTTATCTCTTTGTTCAACAGAGATCATTCATTACACTACATCCAGCTCTATGTTCCAGGTCCATTGTGTTATTATCATAAGTCACCATTGTTTCATTGTAATTCTGCCTTTTGTGTATCCTAACAGAGAGCTGTAAAGACATCCTCGCTGCTGCTGGAACGTACGCTCAGCCGGAGGTCACCACTCTGACCTGATGTTGATTGGCTACGAAGAGGAGAAACAGCATGAACTTGCCTGGAGTACATGCTGTGCAGAGCGTCAGTGTGGGTCCCTGCTTTCTTTTCCTTTTTGAATGAACTACAGGCAGGATTCTTTTTATTCAGGACAAGATCTTATTTTTGTATCAGTCATACTTTTAACATCCTGTGGTAGAAAATCATTTGCATAGCAGTTTTACCATATTTACACTCATTTACATGTTACAAAGCATTGTGCATGTTTTGCATGATCGAGCTATGTGATGTACTGTATGTAAGACACTGGCTAATAATATTCTTATCATATTTTCTCAATTAGTTTTGTGTTATGACCCCTGACTGTAAAAACAATGGACAGGCAAGAGCTCCCAAAAGTGAAGCCACCACAAATTGGTCGCCCCCTGGTGGTTGCTTGCAGTGTAAGTCATAAGTCCTGCCTCCTCTATGTTTAGCAGATGGGATATAAGCAAAAACTCAAAGTACAAATCAAATACATTTTTTTCAGAGGTCATGTGGTTTTTGATAGATATTATCACACTGATGTGTGTACAAGTGTTCTTTTTTGGTATGTTTCTTTTCAATAAGTTGTTTGATGATATAAAAAGGTGTGTATTTCAGCTGATTTGATGGCTTTGATTGGCGACAGGTGACAAATGCAAGGTTAATCCATTATTGGGCCACCATGTGCCAGATCCAGAGGTGGATGTGGCGCCAGTGGGAAAATATGATACCACATATTTCCATGCACCAATCAGGACTGAGCAGTATGTTTTTCAATCTGATCAAAACACACACAGCTGCTTTTTTGGGGGTTTTAAACTCTTAATACAATGTCTTCAAACTTATTTGTTATAGTTTATTCAGTCATGAATATTTATCATTGTTTTGAGGGGCTTTAATCTTAATTACTTCTGTTTTAACCATGTGGCAACCACCTGTTTGCTCATAAGATATTGCATTTATTACTGGTTTCTCATTTCATGTTTGCAGTAATATGTGCAGAAACAGTTTGAACTCTTTTTGGAGTTCAAAAACATAAAACTTTGTCATTTGGATTCATGTCTTATGTCCATAAATGTTGTTAACTGTTTAGTAAGAACACACAAACATGTGAATATGAGTTTGTATAGCAAAACTGTTACTGTGAAATGGGATTAGATGAAAACTTGAAATCATTTGTTCAGTTCTCAACAAAACAGACCTAGAGTTCTTTATCGATGATCCATTCTCTGCTTTCTGTTGTGCCACTGATGACAAGGACAGCATGCAAATATTTTGTCAAGACACAACGTGGCATGAATGCTGCTCGGGCAGTACATTGTTTATAAATCCTTATACAAGAAGAAAGTTTAACAAAAGGAAAAAAAAAATCAATGGAGCAGTATTTTCTGTCTATTACATTCACTGTGTACAGTTGATGCATCATTACTGGTTGAGTCAGGACCAAATGTAGACTTTATTAGATTACATGGTAGATTTTCAGTACCATTGCTAGTAAAAACAAAGCTATACAGTACAATGCCATCAGTTCGACTTGTGCCTGGTGTTGAGTAATGGAGCTTAAATGTGTGCAGTAATGTAATTAGATTACTTCCTTCACACGTCTGGTTGTGTCGGATCTGTAGAAACCCTGTTACGTTTCCACAGAGAGAGAAGCACGAGGAGTGTGGTTTCTCTCACTTGTGACTCCTCATGGTCTACCATAGTGGCCTTAATGTTTAATAAACAAAGGGAAAGTTAATTTCATCTTCATTAGATGCTGTTTCTATGCTGACCCAGAGGTCTGTAATTATGTATAAGCACAGTTGTAGGTATGTAGCACAGTACAATATTATGGCTCATTCCTTCTCTGTATATTCTTATGCACCATGAAATATTGTAACTGTTGACCAATATTGAAAGATTATTATTTTGATAATTCACCTTTCTAGCCTCATTTCCTGTATCCTTGTTGTATATAGTCAAATATGATGGAGAAGCACATGTCTCCTTGTTATGGACTGTACAGGTGACTGTGATGGATTTTAACCCAGTCAAACTATCAGATGTTTGTGTGTGTGCGAGTGTGTGTGATGTTGTATCTTCTCTGCAGAAATACAAATAAAATCCATTTCCCCCTCCTGGTGTTGAAGATGAAGGCTTGTTGTTTATGTACATATGCTTACTACTGTATTTTCATTCATAGCTCGAGTTATTGAATCTGCATTTTTTTTTACCATTAACCGACAGCTGGCAGTTTTACAGCGCTGCTACTGTGCCGGTTACTTTACTGTACTGAAACTAATGGAGTCTGGTTGATCTCCTGCTTGCTAAATGGTGTAGTGGCAGTCACAGCTGTGCGTCCATGATAACGCAGTGAAGGTGTAGATGACATACAGAACACATCTCCATGGAGATTTGGAATGACAGGCAACACTAATTACCTCTTGGCTCCCTCCCCCTCTTCCCCCTCTGTCTTTCACAAGCCTACACATATACACACTCAACTCAGCTCAGAGTGACCATCATTACTGTTGTTGCCCATGAGGAACATATTGATGTTCAATGATGTATTGTGTTGTGCACCGTGGGAACAAAGGGTTTGGAGGCAAGATGTCATGGATGAATCTCAGACATCAAGGCTACATGAATATGAAAGGAGATGCCATGTGTTCACACAAAAGCAGCCACAGTGTTTTACCGAAGCTAAATTTGGACTGAGAGACTGGTCAGACAGAAGCAGAGGCAGATGCTCTTTTTATGTTTCTCAAATACAGTATTTGGCTGTACTGGTATAAACTGTTAGCTGGAGGAAAGATGCAAATGCACAGAAAAATATTCAGCTCATCTTCACAAATTAGAGTTGTGTGCAAGCATCACATCTGTACCTGCGATATCACTCAACACTGACTAGATTGAAATCATGTCATGCAGACAGCTGTAGATTTGTTTCCCCAGGTCTTGAATTATAATCTCTTAGACTCCACTCCAACCCAGTAGCAGTGAATGGACGGTGCTCACAGTACTGTTTCCAGATACTTGAACCCATCTTAACTAATAACTTATTACTCCTTCAGAAAGTAGAGTAGTAATAGTAGAAAGTAGTTTTGGGTGAAAACTGTTCTCAGTTCTTAAAGCGGTTAATAACAGCATTGTCCTTTTATATGTGTCCTGCTTTGTATAGCTAAATGAGCTGAATATCTGTTACTGTATTGCTGCATTGATGTTTTGCTGCTTCCTGTTGATTTGCATGAGCTGTGTGCTGTGTTGTATGCTTAGTTTGTTGCTTTTGTTGTCATTTGGGGCATCTTAAGGTCTTACAGTATGTTTGTAGTTGTCAACCTGTCACATCATTGCTTTTAGAACAAGTTTCCCAAGATGAGCAGTTGATTTTGCATTAAACTATACAGGTGTAGCGTTTGTTTGTTTTGAGTGTAAAATGAATCAAAAATTGTTATTTCACTCTTTGCAATATGTCTGTGCTAATGGCGCCTTAATTAAAGTTGCTGCTAGAAGAACACAGCCTGATTTTGGATCACTTCTGGTATTTCTTCACATTATCATTCCTTGATTTTAGGTGAAGCACTAGCCTTCAATACATTTGTGCATATGATGGTTGGTGATGGATTGATGAATTACACATTTTGCAGCTTAGTATATAGACATAACACAACACAAATTATCTCTGACTCCACAGGGAAATAGCGGCTTAACTGTCCCCTTTAAACTTGTGTACGTCTCCGTGCTCAGAAGCGATAATTGCCCAGCTGGAGCCTTTGATTTGGTTGAATGCCATATTTTGATGACTCTATCAGCACAAAGCAGCCATCATGCTAGCAGCTGATAGTTTTCCGTACCTGAATAACTCCATTAGTGAAGCAGTGTCACCCGCTCAGGAAAGATGACAGATGGATTTGCGGGGCTGTGATTCATGAAACAAGATGAGCTTGGGCAGAGGAGAAAGAGTCAGAGCTGGAAGTTGAGAGAAACAGTCTGTCAGGGCTTGTCCTGTTATCCTTGATTACTCCCTCTCATTGTTACCCCTCATTCCTTGTTTTATTTTTTTCTCCTCTGTTGGAGGTTGTCATGACAATATTGAACACAGTTTCCATGGAGAAAGGCTGAGTCTGAGCCATTTCACTGTTTTATTCATTTGTGTGTCGCTGTGGAAAAGACTTGACATCTTATTTGCTCAATGGAATAACAAACTCTCACTTATTTATGGCTTTATGAGGATGTAATTCAGAGGGTGGCCTATAACAAGCAATGTGGACTTTCCACTATGCATAAGAGATAAGGAGCTTCAGTGATACATAATTATGATTACTGGGCTGATGTGGCCTTCAAATTCTGCAAGCACTATGATGATGATGATGATGATGATGATTCATATAAAGTGAGGTTTGGATCAGTTTTTCAAGTCTTTGTGCAATTCTATCCTTTTAGAATATAAGACAGACCAGTGGTTGTTTATTTATTATTTGACACAAGATGTTTTTGAACACTAAGGATTTGATTTTGGCTTATATTTCTCTTTTTAATTTTATGATTTCAATTAGAAAATTGTACTTATTTTGTAAATGTTTTTGAAAAAGTTCATAAAACAGATTTGGATTTGACCGTGACTGTCTGAATTCACAGACTTTACCATGCCCAGCTCCTCCAGTCTCTTATGAAGGAGAACACAGAGGCACCATGTGGTTACTATGCAGATGGAGCTTTGGGGCTCTGTTGTATCTTTTTCCTTTCCTCTCTTCACTGTCCAAGTTTGAGGGTTCTTTCCATTTGGATAGCTAATGTAGCCTTCAAAGCCTGAGTGGATGTGGAACCATGGGAGCTCTTCGCTGCTATCATTACAGGAAGCTGAAGATCCTGTGTCATGTTGTTTCTGGACTGAGCTCAAAACTCATTATTAAGGATGTTGATCCCCACATTTTTCACACACAGCACCACACAACCATTCTGACAGAGTGCCTCATGATCGTTAACTGTCCTAAAGTGAAATATCCATTGACAGTAACAACAAAAAAACACTAAAAAATCTAAAAGCAATCCAACCCTGTGAGTGGGAACCATGATGTAATGATCTGTGAAGAGCAGGAGAATTATTTCTCCTTCAGTTTTCCTAAGGGGAGTTTCCCTCTGCTGCAGAAACATTATGTGTTGAGCAGAAGGCCTGTCTCTTGTGAACCACTAATGGACAGCACTCCCCGTTCTCCTGTGCCCCTGTATATGTGTGTGTGTGTGTGTGTGTAAGACAAGGGGTTGGTGGGGGAGATGAAATGTTCAGGAACTAAAGAACATTATTATTGCCCTTTGAATCTATAGCTCCATCAGTATTGACCCGGGTGGACTATGCATCATACAGGATCTCCACTAATGCTGCCACTTTTTTCCACACAGGAAGTGTGTAATCAGAAACTATATTGTGTTTTATTTTTATTATTGACTCCTGGCTAGTAGAGTTTCTAGTCTGGTTAGGGATAATCTTATCTTCAGCTGAAAATGGATGTAACATGTGGTCACTTGGCCACCACTGACACTGCAAAGGACTGATGAAGTTTATTGAATGCAGCCCTAAAGGGAGGCAGGTAACATCCATCAGGACATATGGGAAGCAGCCGGATCAGTCACAAACAGCTTGTGACTAAAATCACCCTGAAGGGATTTAAAGAAAATGAGAAAACAGAAGAGAATCTATTGGGGAACTAGGTTCAAATAGCACAAACCCAATATGCAAGTTGACCTTGAAATTTATAGAAATTCAATTTATTCCATCTATATATATAGATGTATAACAATAAAATCAAATGTTCCTGACAATATTACTATAAATTTTAATTGCCAAGTATCAAAGCAGCTTCCTGCCTGTTCTCCATCCATGACAAACCAATTAATCCCACAAGTTAACCTCCGTCAGAATGTACATCTTCAAACACATGAAATGAGTTTGTGGGTTTTTTCAGAATAGATTTGTTCAAATTAGAAACAGTATTTTCTTCTCACAATATTGCATCTACGCTGTCCTCACTTTTCTGCTTAAATTTTGCTTTTTAACGTCCACCTCATAAATTTATTTTGGTTTATGTCACAAACCGATCTGATTCAGGCCTTTCCTCTCTTCCTCTGTACAAAGAACAGCCTTAGAGCAGGTCATGAAATTAAATGAGTTTCCATTTAATTAAATGTCCTACATAAATAAGGCTTCACTCGTCTTTCTTCCCCATTAGTACATTTGGAGGAATTGTGTGCGTGATATTCTGCCCTGTCCCCAGCAGTTGCATGTGATCTGATCTGGGGTCACTCTGTGGGGTCTGGACTGGGCGGCATGAGGGGAAGGCCCCATCACCGTTCCCTTTCCCTCAGTCACACATAACATCGATGGATGGACTGCGAACAACCTCATAGACAAGCTCCCTCCTTGTTTATGAGGGGAATTCTACAGGCAGTGGGTCAGGCCCCTCCATTCAAGGTCAGTGACTGACTCCGAGCTGCATAATTTCAGTCCTACAATAGTAACAAATCATGATAAACACTAAAACAGAGGAAAGGCTGAACTTAACCATAAAATAAAGTTCCTGCTGCCCTGGCCAATCTCTCCCCACTGAGCAGTTCTATGGCTCCCAGTGGCAACCTTTGCCTTTGATTCAGAGTGGAAATATCACCTACACACTTATTTGCTGGTTTAAATCACCCCCCCCCACCCCCCTCATTGGTAAATATGATCAGTGCTTCCACATACAGTAGAACATAGATATCATGTACTGTAAGTAACAAAACATGTGCACGAAGCTCAGGAAACCATTTTATGTGTGGTTTTCTGAATATAAATTCTTGTTGTTGTGGATAATTGTCTGTTTTCTGTCTCTGTCAGAGGTTCAGAAGATGCAGGTGTTGTGCATCCACATCTGAATGAGGTGCAGGCTGTGAGCCAGTGGAAAGGCCAGGCAGCAAATCCACTTCATTAGAAGCTCATTTGGCCTCGACGGAGGGCACAAAAAAGAGAAAGTGGTGTGATGAGGAATGTAGTTCATGGCTGTTTCCAAGCAGCTGTATGAACATCTGTATGTAGCTTCATATTCATGGTACATTTTAGCATTCAGTGCTTCAAAAATATATTTTACACATTTCATTTTACTTATTTGTGCAACAAGAATCCACTGTATATACAAAGTAAGAATAGCATGCACTGATATTTTACACAACAGAAAGTATGAACTATCAGTACTCTGTCCTGGTTGTCAGACATTTTGCTCATGTTTCTACTCTGTAAGAGGATGATGTCTCAATACTCAACCTTTACCAAGTGACCCTGCTAACTGGATTTATGCCAGCTAGTGAAAAAAAACCCCAGCTTTTCTAAGAAGTCTCAGATAGCTTCAGGAGATTGTGCATGTAAACAACAATCAAGGGGTGTTTTCCAAGAAATACTCGTGTATCCTGTAGAAACTTACAAACAACATCAATCAAACTTACAAGTGACAAGGAAGGTTTACAAAACTTTGAATCACGTGTTGTTTGGAGGGCATCTCCTGAAGTTCTTTAGTAAATTCATGTCAATAAGGATGAGATTCTTCCTATCAGATGGGAAAATGCCTTGTGTAAGAGCTCAGCCATTATGTATAAAGACAGGCAGGAAATAAAATCCATTAGTATGTGCATTTACTTTTTCAATATGACCTCTCAAGACTCAGAAATACTGGGTCCATTTAGATATGTCCACGTATAGTCACTTCCTGAGACTTTGAACAAAAAATAATAGAAGTGAACAGCAGGGGCTCATGAATATTTATTGCTCCTATGGTTTCCCTCAGAAACACTTAATCACATACTGCTAATGTCTTTGTTAAAACACAACAGACTCAATTTTCTCTCTACAGCAAACTTTTGACCTGGCAGCATGTCATTATTTATGCAAGTCTTTGCATCCATCCAAGATCACTGAGGAGAAAAACATGTGTTCTTGCTCAGCAGTGGTCTAATCATTGCCCACTGCTCTTCAGCTGTCATTACGGACGTGGCGTTTCAGAGCTGCACTCCATTTGAATGGTTGAATGGGTGCAATCATCTCTTCTGACTGGGCCAACACACGCTAAATGGCTAATGCATTAGTGATGAGGCCTCCACCAGGTAGGTGGGGAGGCGCCAGTGTTCATCAGAAGCAATTGTGGTACCTTCAGCTGCTCAGTATACAATGTGTTGTTCAGTATTTGATATACAGCAGCTACTGTATTTATTTACTAACTACAGGCTTGTCAGGTAACTTGCTTTGATTGAATGTTGTTTGGGTTTGAGGAGGCTCTCGAGGTACAAACAGGTGACAAATTAAAGGGAAAAGCATCATAAAGTCTCTCAGTAAAGCGTTGAGCCACCACGCACCACCAGAACAGCTTCAGTGTAGTTTGGCATTAAAACAGATAAAGAGAGACAAAGTCTTTTTGTGCTCAGTGTAAACCCCAGTTAATATTTTCAGTTCATTTATTAATTGTTTGAAATAGTATTTTTTTATTTATGCTGAAGAATACCATCTTTAAATGTTTCTTAAACAGTATGAGTTAATTTTGCGATGCCATAATGATGTAATTTCAGATATAAGTGATAAGTTTTCGTGATTTTCTTAATGTGATTAACAATGGCCAAAGTACTGGTAATAATTCAGTAAAGCTAATCATGAAAATGCCTTTAAGAGTGTATATTCATGATGAGGTAACATATGTAAGCATGATTGTGTTTTGTAAAATTAGAATGTGTTTTAAATCGTGACTACCATTAATTTAAACATAGCAGTAAAAGTATATTTACAACTAAAATAATTTCCAGCAACCACAACAAGGTTTAAGGTAATAATATAAAATATAATATAATAAAAGAACTAGCAAAATGAAATGCAAAGCTATCATAAAGAGTTACAGAACAAATAAGAGGCACAATAAACTACTGATAGCCCTGTATTGAAAGTGTTAGAGGCTTTTTAAACGCCTGTACCCAGGGGCCCATTTTCTCATAACCCGTCCATGCCTGGATGTCCTTCTGTGTATAAATGTTTCTATGCTCCTGTTTTTTAAATTACAAGAGGAATACTTCTATTACAACAAGCTCAAGGCTCTTTATATAATGTACTGTTGTATATCGAACCATTTCAGGGTGCCAGACAGTTTATATACACCACAATATACAACAATAACAGCTTGTTTTAGGAGCGAATACAGATGCAGACGACTTGATTGAGATGATATCTTCTTCGCCTTAAAGCTGGTAAGGGGGAAGAATGGGGATAACTTAGATGTTAAGGAATTAACAGCATTTATGGGACAGATCCATATTGTAATTATGTTCGGACAGCTTGCTTTTATCATCAGGAAAATCACATGTAGTCTAATAAACCTTCCTTTGGTCTGATTTGAATGTCAGCTTGCCTTAGTTTTACAACAGATGGTTTCCAGAGAGACTGGCATACTACCAAGAATTGACTAATGCTATCAGATCGCAATGTTTGTCTATGGGCTTATTTGTTTACAATGTATTTTCTTTAGCTGGATCCTGTGCCCTCGGCCCCTGCGCCCACCCCCCCACCCCTTTCCTGCTGCTTTTTAACAAGTCTTCCTGTTTACCTGCGACCCTTAAACCCTGCAGACACTGGTACTTTTTATGTGAAAAGGAATAGAACTGCTTTGTATGTGTATGCAAGCATTATTGCTAAGAACAGAAACAATAACTCAGCATATTCTCTGTAACAGAGTGGTGTTTTTGTTTGACTTCCTATGTTCACACACTGTAAAATGGTTTTCTCTGTCCATCAGCGGCTACTTTTACAGGCTAATCAGCTCTACTCTGGTAAAATGCTCTTGTTGAAAACACAGTGCTGTCTTTACTGTCTGCCCAAAGACATTTCTGGCTCACCTTTGATACAACACATGCTGCGGTGAAACATGAAATGTTCTCCCCTTCACAGTTCACGGCAACGTTGCAGTTATTAAAGGTAGCTGGTTGTCAGCAGGTGTCAAAGCCATGGTTGCCTCAACCATCTAATTGGGATCCAGGAAGACAAGGTGGACTGTGGTCCTGCAAAGCTTGAGAGTGGAGATAATTGCTGCCATCCACGTTCCTCTGCTGTTCCAAGGTTGTTTGTGAGATGGTCTGTGCTGAGAAACCGTCTGCTAGATCATTATATGTAACATTAATTTCAGACTCAGCTTTATCAGCTTTATGCCACTACACTTTTGATTATATTAATAAAAAACAAATATTCCTAAATAAATTTGAGTATTTCTTAAAATGTCTCATTGCTTCCTGCTTCCTGTCATTCTGCGTCAGATAACTGACCTCTCCAGTCCTCTTACGCAGCTTGTTGCTCATCTAACAGGAAAAAACAAGGAGTGGAAACAGCTGCATCTTCTGACCTGCTCTACCTGTTTCTCTGTGTTCAAATAGACTCTCATTTGATTATGAGTTCTACCCATAATCTGCTTGAGGCTAGCGAACTGAGACTGCTCCAACTGCTGCTTGCCCAGTTTTAAATTAAGTATGATTATGCTGCACCTAGGCTTTGGAATGACCTTCGTGTTGCGAGCCATCAGTATACTACGGTCTCAGAATTCAAGACTGCAACTAAAACATACCTTTTAAAGCAAGCTTATCAGTGCTAATTTGTTTGGATTTCTTGTTGTGCTAGTGTAGTGCTATTTGTGGTATTTTACATTGTGATATTCTGCTACTATGGGTATTTTATACTGCGTTGTTTTTAGGGTTATTGTGATATATGTGGATATTTATATTGCTGTATTGTGCAGTCCTTTGGTACTTTAGAATGTTAATACACCACACTTTTTATTTTATTATTGTCTGAGTTGTCTCATTTTAATTCTATTGTTATGATTAGCCTGTTTTGTAAGGCAACCTTGGGTTTTATGAAAGGTGCCCTATAAATTAAATGTATTAGTATTTATTTGTATGTCTTGCATAACACATCAATCTTGACCTGAACTGTCGGTGGTTGACTTGCATTGTGGATAATAGGTGTCAGGTTTTGACACGGAATAAGAATGTGTGGCATGAAAACAACTCTGGTTCTACTGCATCAATTACAATCCTTTTCTAAAGTGTCTCATGACACATTATTGGAGCTCAAAGCAAAATTGGTGGAATACTACTTTAATAGCTCAGAAAGAGTATCTGTCTGTGTTTTTGGTATGTGTTTAGTATTTTTCAGTGATTTTGTGGTAGGGTTTTGTACAGTCTGCTGACTCAAGACTGGAGAGCAGAGCATTAGATTGATTCAAGATTCAAGATTTTTATTTGCCATTTATGCATAAACAAACAGTCTAGGCATATAGGAATTATTGTGCAGGGCTCTCCTGGAGTCAAGTAAACAGTGAAAAGCCAGAAAAAGAATACCTAGTCTAAAAATAAAGTTACTTTGGTTAGATTGGTGACAAACAGCTCCACTTAAATGCTTAATTTAAGTAATGTTTGTTAGACTAGATGCTTCACACTCCCATTTTTGAGCCTTTTGCAGTTTTTATTCACTGAACAGAAAGTCAAAAAATTCAAATTAGCATTCTGTGCACATAGATCCAACCTGCTGCTTTGTCATTTTTTGATGTTAAAAACAAATGCTTCATTAAAACACATGAAAGGCCTGAAAATGGATCCAATTAAAAGAAAGTAAGAAAATACTATCAATCTCCAAGGCACGAAATCTGTATTTCTACAAAGCAACTGACAATGCTGCTAAAGCCCAGCAATGTTTGCAGTGAGAATAACTGGTCAAACAGTAATGAGGTGTCATGGCTGTCAGGTCAGGCCTCTGAACAGGCGCATGCTGGACCTTCTGGCTTCGGCTGTGGAAGATGATAGCGGCTGAAAGTGTGAGAATATGAATGATGGATCTCCACCTACACAATCTCAATCTGCCTGGAAAATGCTGCTCAAACTGTGAAAAATGTCCATTGACACAGTCTTTTCCTGGACCAGGTGGTGAGGCAGTGGGAACATGGGAAGTGGCCTCTGGCCTACCTCGGCTGTTTTTAGATAAACATCTGTAAGACAGCCTGCAAGTGGTATTCCCATTAATGCATGTGAAAATGCACTCTGTGTGCATTTGTACTATCAAGTCAATCTATTTGTATATTGCATGTGTCTTACACTATGCTGGGAAATTATTTGTTTCCAGGATACAGAGTAGTGAGAGGTTCATTAAAGTGCACTGGACAGCTGGGTCAAGAGAGGAATGGTAACACAGCCCGGGAGACAAATAGCTTGACATTTGCACACAAAACCTGTGTGGTTAAAATCATTGCAGCAGCAGCAGCAGAGGTCCCTGCCTTATTGGAACACTAAGTGCATGCAGTCCAGTATCCCTTCAAGTAATATCACTCTACAGACTACAAGACAGCCCGTGGGAGTGGGGCAGCATTTTATTAAATCCACTACTCAGTAAAAGTGAAGATGCAATTACAGTGAACTAGTCATCACTGTCATTTCTCAAGCTCAAGTACATGAAATTAATAGGAGCCATATGTTTATAAATGAGAAGAATATTTGTCACACTGTGCTTGTATAAGCTATGAGCAACTATAAAGAACTGCAGGTGATAAACCTCACAGCTTAAAAGGCAGATGATCTGTCTCTGTCAACAGGGCATAATAAGTGTGTGTTGTGATGGATGTGTGAGTGTGTGTGTATAGCCTTTAATCTGGCAACAGGCACAGTTTGTGTCAGTGCTGGGGTATGAGAGCTCTGCACATGCTGTAGGTTAGCTGATGGCAGTGTGTGAAGCTAAACTACACATGCTGCAAACTGCTGTGGGCTACTAGAACAAAATGCTGTGTCAGGTTCCAACTAAGTTTCTGTGACAGTGGAACATGAGCCAAGCAATTTACTTTAGGCAACATAGCTGTAGCCACATGAGTAAAGTGCAACTGAGTCAAGATGAGCTGTGGGGGATTGACTTGGGCAATTAACCAAATGTCTTCTTCAGTTACTGAATGCCGATATAGCAGCTGATTATCTTTTTATTATGAAGAGTGGGCTGGTAAACAGATTTAAAATTCAACATTATGACTGTTGGTTACTCTGCAGATTCAAATTTTATAAAATGTGACTAGTGTCAGGTGAACAATCTTTTCTTACTGAATGTCATCTTTTCAGGATTTCTTGGCATTATTATTAATTTATTTTTTAAATAAGGCCGGTCATTTCGTATTTTAAACAGTCCCCATACAGACACTAAAACCAGCAATGAATTGCCTCTACTCATGGTTTGTGACTGTCAGCCTCCAAACTGGATTAGTTTATTCATCTGTGCCATAAGGCATCTGCTATTTTTCAAAAATAATTAAAAAAACACATCATTGAAACACACCGCCACCATTTAAAAACATTGCCCCCAAACGCTCCAAATGACCTTACTATTTATCAGCAGTACAGTAGCAAGACTCAACTGTGCGTGCAATCTCTGTGAAACACAAGGAGCTAGT
Organism: Monopterus albus; assembly: GCF_001952655.1. NCBI lineage: Eukaryota > Metazoa > Chordata > Actinopteri > Synbranchiformes > Synbranchidae > Monopterus > Monopterus albus. The sequence continues at coordinate 3,678,047 of NW_018127886.1, read as the reverse complement.
GGATTAAGGGGCACATCTAAAAAATTTTGGAAGGGGGAGGCCAGGCTGGCACACAGACTCAGAGAACAACTACTGTCTAAAAATCAGAACGAACAACACACATTATACATTTCTGTTTAATAAAAGTGATTTGAAGTTCCTGCTCACATCATCCTGTTTATACATGTTATCACTCTGTACAACCAAAAAACTTAACTTTATGTATCCTTGATACAGTCAAACATGTCGTCTTTATTGTGTTGCCTGTTCTGCGCTGGAAGCCGCCTCAGGTCCAGTGAGAAACACAGACAAGAGATTGCTTATTACATTAGTGGCCCCAGTTCACAGTAACAACAGGATTTTATCTATTCGTTTAAATCGGCAGCACACAACACTAAGAGAGGAGAAAAACATACATTTAATCACACAAAACCTACATATACTTTTAATTTATCCACACACACGCACACACCTATATACAGACACACACAGTCACTCGTATTTTGATTGAGAACAACCACACACTAACACCAGAAACCAGCAGACAATAAAGTAACATTACCTACAGTACAAAAATCAAAAAAATATCTCATAATATACAATTATTATTTACAGGTCAAGTATACACCCTGTCACACTTACTATAGATACTCAGTGTGGATTTATCAGAATGTACATCAGTATGTACAGATTAAATACATCATCTTAAATACTATAAATATAACTACGGTTTGGTCACATAAAGACTATTTGGACAGTTCAATAAATACACTATTCCTCTACTTTGAGTTAGTCTCAATAATTTAACTGAGATAAGCTTTAGAACTTGCTTTGTAATGCAACACAGCATGGACACATGGACAAGACAGAGAGACCCTGGAGTTGGAGTATGTTTTCAATAATATGTATGATATATCGATACTAAATGCCAGTGACATATTGTGCATTTCTGAACCAATATGAGAAGACATTTTTTCACTGAGCAGGTTTCAACAGTGTGTCTATAAATGTTACATGCTGGATCTGTTCTGCCTGGCGTGGGACTCCTGAACGCTACCGCTTGTACAGGAGACGATAAAGGCGTGTGCTTTCTTTGTTCAGGACCTACCAAATCAGTATTAGCTCAAGTTTGTCATCTACAGTATAACAACGAATTGTGCAGATCAGTCTGTGTCTACAGGTGCAGGATGGCAGTGCATGTCAGTGTGCAGTGTTTTCCTCGAGTGACCCCTGGGACAATGCAGGAATCAGACCATAACTAACTCCATCTAGTTTCATCATCCAGTTCACCCACACTGAGATTACTGACAAACTCCTCTGTGCTCACATTGCTGTGCTTCCTTAAATGTGCTTTAAATCTAAACCAAAGCTATAGGTTTTATGCACAAAGTGCTTTCACTTGACGTTATGTGCCATTTGTATCAGTAGTTAGTTAACAAAAAGAAAAAGGAAACAGATGGTTTCTTGTCCATATTACCACAGAAGATCTTTATAGCCTGAAATGTTAAGTTTTAGTGACTGGAGAGGTTGTAATCTGGTGTCGTAAAGCGTTAAAATCATTAGTCATGTGCTGATTTCAGGGAGGCCAGTGTTGTTTCATTGTCATAGTGGTTCATGTGCTTTTGGTGCTGTAGTACTGCCCTCTATGCATTTGTGTCTTGTGTCTTTTCATGGGCATATACTGTAGCCCTCCCTCTCTCCATCCATCCATTATCTATCTGCCAATCCCAGCTGACATTGGGCGAGAGGCGGTCGCTGGTCTATCACAGGGCTGATACCATTCAAACAACCACACACACTCAAACTCACTCCTACGGACAATTTAGAGTCACCAATCAACCTAAGCTGCATGTGTTTGGACTGTGGGAGGAAGCTGGAGTACCCAAAGAGAACCCACGCAGGCACAGGGAGAACATGTAGACTCTGCACAAAAAGCCCCGGGTCAGCCGGAGTCTTCTGCCATGAGACAACAGTGCTAACCACTGTGCTTCCCTATCGATAGATTAGATAGATAGATAGATAGATAGATAGATAGATATTTACATTCTGTAAAGTCTTAAAAGGTCTGTTGAATGTGTGCTTAACAAGCAACTCCAGGGTCTCTACTTAATTAAAGTGCTCAAGTGAAGGAAACGAGACACTGGTCCAATGCCACGTAAACACACCACATGATCAAGAAAACCAAATGACAGAAGCATAAGGCAAACCAGACAACAGAGATGTTCAGGCACCAAACAATGTGACTGACTGTGCTTCATACTACAGTACATCTGTTCAGTCTCAGGTACTGGTGTTGACTCAGGGAGGGGCCACAAGACTGAGCCAGTGTGTCACTGGCTTGTCCATTGACCAGCAGAGACACCCAGTGGTGAAAACCACACATTACAGCTTATATACACCACAGTACATTTGACACATTATACCCCTAAACATAAACAGCCATACAACATTGAAAATAAAAAAGTGTCAGTTTTCACACCTTTGTTCACAGAAAGACATAAAAATGACTGTGGTGTTTATGAAATGATGTCCATAATGGTCACAATTTGAGGAATGTGCAAGAATTAAAACATCATCCTCTCAGGGATAAAGAATGATTGATCCACAGTCCATCATGGCAGTGAACATGTTACTTAATGCATCTTAACAACATTAGAGAGATAGTCTTGTAAGACATTGACATTTAAATGTCTAATTTCTGTATTGCTGAACAAACAGCCATGCAGGTGGAGCAGACAAAGCAAGATGTCCGCTCTCCTCTCCCTCCTCCATATCAGAAGAGGATCTGTATCTATGGTGTGTTGCCACGGCTTCCCCTGGGTAATGCAGCTCTATTTTTAAACCGGCAGGGTCACCGGGAGCTCTCATTCACTGGCAGACAACAACGCACACTCATGCATGCACATCTGCACACACACAAAGACAAATCCTCTTCTGTCTGCCTCTCTAACACGAGACAGGCAAGTGTGAAGGTGCCTGCTGATTAAAAACAAGCTGCTCTGCTTATGTCTAGTCATCCACCTACACCTTTGTCCTTCTAAGGCATTGATTAAAAGGAAAATGCTTGATGAAAATGATTGATTAAAATGGAAAAACTTTGTCTAGGCCAGCTGTGACTGGAACAGCACAGAAACAATGTGTGCAGTGCTGCTGGCAATAACTCTAGAGTCTGTTTGTATCAAGGAGAAAGGTTGTTGAAAATAATAGTGCCACTCTGTGTTAAGGCTCAGAGACACTCTAACAATAGTGGGCATCTGTGCTTCAGTGTTCATGAATATGGGGAATGTTTTTCCCTTGTTTTGCACTGCAGTATTGTACTGTATATATACGATTTATGATGACATCTCAGACTATTGCACATGTATGTACAGAATTCTACATCAATGGGGAAAGTAGGGATAGAAGGAGATCCACAGTTTTATGGGGACCTTATTTTGATTGGTTATTATTGCTGATGCATGATAGGCACAAGAAACTTAAAGATATAATTGGACGGTAACACTGTTCACACTGTCAGAATCATGTATTACATATTTTTATGAATCAATGTGTCAATCAATGTCATTTTGTTTGCACGATGAGAAGTGTTCTCATACATGTACAGTGATACAGATCAGGACAAGACGAGTGTTTTTTCTGCATCTCCTTCCATCCTCTTCCCATAAATACCAAACCAACTGAACCAGAATATGAGGATGATCTTCTAGAGCTGTCTCAGAAATAACCTTCTCCAGACTGATGAGTACATGGGATTGCTTAAAAACATACAGCTAAGTGTTTTGGCGTTGCACACACCTGTATCTCATCCAGAGCTTAGTACACAACAAAACTTGTACAATCTAACAGTGCAATGGACCTCTCCATCTGCTGACATCTCTACCACTGTAATACCTTGAAAGGAAAGAAAAGGTTGTCATATCTGGCGGGGCTCACATTCCATTGATCCCGTCATCTCAGTTGGGACTGACAAACAATTAGCAGCACAGATTCTACAGTGGGGACGAAGGGGAGAACCACAGGCAAGGAGTGATGGGGTAGAGAAGGGGGGGATGGACAGAGTTCTGGGGGTTAAGGTGGGATGAGTGCTGCAACAGCTGGCAGTGGATTTTCTTTCCCTCTTGACTTCCTATGTTTCCGCCCTTTTCACCCTGTCTCCCATCTAATGGATGGGAGGATCTAGGAGCTCAGTCAATTATAGCTCAGACTCAGGTGAGACGATGTTCTGATAGCCCGTCTTGGCGCTGGTGCCGTAGTTGGTGTTGGTCATCTCCTGGGTGCCACCAGGACCCAGGTAAGCACGGTGGGGGGGCATTGGAGAGGGAGCCTCACTGGGGTTCTTACTGAGGATGAAGCGCTGCTCATCCTGTTCTTCCAGGTTGGAGATGTCCTTCATCATGCCTTTACAATAGGAGACAGACAGCTTGTTGGAGCCGTCTGAGATCAGGTTGAACTGGCGGGCGATGAAGACCATAGGTAAAGGCAGCATGGCCACAACAATGAGGGCATAGGCCATGGCTAAAGCCCAGGGAGGATAGCTCTGGAAATGCTCTGTGCCCTAGCAGAGGGGAAGAGGAGGAACAAAACACATGAGTTACAGTATGAAAAGAGGAGAAGAGCTGGGGAGAGAAACACAGAGTGAGGGAGGAACACACTCAAAGACAGGAGGAATGAAGCACTGACCTCAGACTGCACCCAGACATTATATCCTGCAGGAATGACGGCCATCTCGATAATGGTGGAAGTGATAAGCACCACCAAGATAGCTGGCGACACGTACTGCCACATGTAGTAATAGAAAGCATATGGCCTGAAACCAAGCATGTCCTCCAAGTCCTGCATGAACCTTTGAAGGAAGAAAGCAAAGGAGAATAGAAATCTCAACAGAAAATGTTTCTATAAACCTTTTCCACTGCAGACATTCTGACATGTCACAGCACAAAAAGCAAAGGTGCAACAAAAAAAATAATGATGGCTAAATTCCATGATTCAGCTTCAGGATTCTGACATTGTGCACACTGGCTCAGTGTTACACTGTCATTGTTTATCAAGATGCTTGAACAGAACAAAGCCATCGTTGACATTAGCAGCAACACCTGTGCTTTTTCTGCATGACAAGTCAGAACATCTGCTATGAATAGGTTCTATTGTTTGTTGTTATTTACTCTTTCAAAAAAATATCTGTTAGCTTTAGCTGTTAGATTTGTTTGTTTTGGTTTGTAGCTCAGAGTAATCAACCGCCAGAAATTAAAAACACTCTGGGTGACAGGAAAAATCTGATTTTTGTGACCTTTGCATTTAGAATGAAAGAGAGAGCCTGATGAGTGGGCTACTATATGTAAGGCCACCTGACTAGTATCGCTACAAATTGATCAGTCATTGCAAAAAATTGTCTGACGTTAAACACGTTACCTGAAAATTAATCATATCCAAATATGGCTTCAGTCTACTGGAGTTACCTCTTAGTGCCGTAGATCCAGGCTACAGAGATGTTCTCCAGGATCACCACCACAGTGAGAGGCAGACCAGCTGAATAGTCATCAAACATGGCGACAAAGTAGTTCCCTGAACGCTGCACGAACAACAGGCCTAACAGGAAGGCTATGACACAGCAAACCACTGAAGGAGAAGGAAAAATCAATTCTGATTGAGAAATACTGTCATCTGATCAAGTACAGTGCAAAAAATGTGATCTGAGCAATACTCACCACAGAGGATCTCCTTTCGGATCTTGAAAGCGTCCAGTATGGGCGTGGTGATGCCAGTCATGGTGCCAATCATGCTTCCTAACCCCAAGTTGATCAGCATGAAGAAGAACATGACAGACCAAAAAGGACTGGCAGGGAAATGTGTCATGGCCTCCGTGAAGGCAATGAATGCCAGGCCAGTGCCCTGAACCGCCTGGATGATTGAGAGGAGGAGGTGAAGAAGTTCACATGGGCCAAAGGTAGTTAAAGTTTGCTAATGTGCTAATGTGTTGAAGTTTTTCCCACTCACCTTGTTGAGTTCGTCCTCCAGCACGCAAGAGTCCAGGCCCAGCTGGCCAAAGCTGTCCTCTTTTACTGTCTTAATGACGCCATACATCTCTGCATAGTCCTGGGCAGACAGGTGGGAGAAGTTGATGTGTAAAGGGATTATCTCTCTGCTCAGCACACCAGTGTTCAGGTAGCCCAGGATATTCCGTGTCAGTGAGTGAAGATTATAGTGAAAACAGGTCAGGAAGGATTTGTTACACACACTCACTCGACAACACACTTCTCGTTCATAACGTTTGCCTTAAACCCCAGGACAGCAAACACCACTAATGTGGCCAGGATGGAGGTAACAAAGTTGATTATGGAGACCAGTGCTGCATCAAAGTGGCAGTTGTTGTCTCGCTTGTTGTAGCTGGAGAAAGCAATGACACCTCCAAAACCTAGACCGAGGGCAAAGAAGACCTGCGTGGCTGCTTCTCTCCACACCTGTGGCTCCAACATCTTTTCCAGCTAGAGAGAAAAATAAAGCCAAAAAAATGAAAAACATTAGCACTAGATTGTTTAATAGCAATTTTAATTTAACTTCCTACAAACATCTTGAACAGAGATATTTTGCATCGAGTAGGATGAAAAGATTCCACTGTGTACAACAAAAGTTCTCATTACTTAATACATTCCCACAAAATTCAGCATATTTGGTATTTCTGCTCATTAACTTTGGAATTGTGATCAAAATTCAAAATAAAGTTCGGTTGGTTTGACTAGTTTTGCAAAACAGCGTGTGTTTGTAATGTCAGACTCACCGTGGGAACTGAAGAAAACCTGGATATGCACTATAGAGTAGAATTTCTTCAACAACTTATTTTTATATATTGTATTTAACCTCTAACTATTTTTAATTTTTTTCATTCATGTCAACAAAAGAGAGGACTTCATGCATTTCATGCTGCTGATGTAACATGCTACATTATGAGGTGAATCTGAGCTATGACAAGATCCTGAGAGTTGTGTCTTTTTATTGCTTTCTGTTCTCTTTTTGCAAGTGGCATTAAGGTTTTTAATGTTTTTAGGCACAAAATAATTTATATTACATGATCATTGCAATTGCAATTTTTCAGCATACTGTATGTAATGATGCTGCAGTTTGTTATGTAATAACACACATTCACCACTAGAGGACATCATCCTACCACTTGACATAATGTGGATATTTATGGTGTTTTCTATAAGTGGAGCTGAATGACCTCAGTGAAACCATCAACCAATTATAGAGGAACAGGTGGAGCTGAATGACCTCAGTGAAACCATCAACCATTTATAGAGGAACAATTTCCATCATAAGTCATTTATGAGTGACCGGCAGCAAGTTAAATGAACATTTCTTTCCCCTCAGCACTCCACAATTATCTTTTGGAGAACCAAAGCTAATTATCACAGATAATCTGGGGAGTAACCCAGGTCCT
>NW_018127886.1:3615306-3670612 GCF_001952655.1 Monopterus albus | reverse complement strand
TTGCTTCACCCCTGTTTTTGTCTCACCTTAGGAGTGAACATGTGCGCAATGCCATCCACAGCTCCTTTCAGCAGCAAGCCTTGTACCAGGAAACAGAAAAGCACCACATACGGGAAGAGGGAGCTGAAGTACATCACCTACAAGGTGGGAGAAAGAGCATCACACAGTGTTGCCATGGACATGCTTTGATGAGGCCTGACACGTGAAGGAAGAATCACTGGAATACACACACAAAGATGATGATTAAATCTCCAAACTGCTTTGTGTTTGTTTGCCACTGAATCTGTCAGATTTTAACAAATGTGTAGAGGACTCCGAGAGGTTTGGAGAGACAGACCTTACAGCATTTTGGTGACTGAGTATGATAACTGGATTTCCAGGTTTAGTGTAAAAAAAACTGTGTCAGACCTTGGTGACCCACTCTTTAGTGTGTTGAAACTGTGGACTGGATGTTACACTGCGAGATATGACTCACTTTCTGGATTGAGATTACAGGATGTTGTTGCAGTTGTTGCCAAACAGAGCATTTTCCATCTCTTACTGCTTGGTTCAGTTTAAGCTTATTAATGTTGCATGTCTCCCTCTTCCATAATATAGATTAATTCCAAAACTAGATAAGTGCTGATGACAGGCTTTAGCATCTGACCTTTGACTGAAAAGCATTAGCTAGGTGAAAGAAACACTTACTGAGGACGATTCATCGATTAAAATTAGAATCTTAAAGCTTTTTTGTGCACATCTCTAAATGGAGTCTATCGTATGTTCTGTAGTTAATCTCCAGACTCAGCCCCTGCTGTGAAGTCATGAAGACCCCATACCTTCCCAGAGGACTGGATGCCTTTGATGACAGCCAAGCAGACCAAGATCCACGCCACAAACAGAGACAGGGTCATCTTCCAGTTCAGGCCGCCAGAGTCATCGATGGTGCTGGTGATGTTCAGAGTCTGGCGGTACCAGAAGTAAGTGGTGGCTGAGCTCCTCTCACACTCTGGCTCCACGACTATAATGACAATATGAAGAGGCAAAAATATTTTTAATCCTATCATACACTGCCAAAATCTCAGTCTTAATGTGTAGTTTTTTTTATTTAAATATAACTTGTTTCAAGTATTTGCTAAAATGTTTTTTTGTATAATTTTTATATTGAAAAAAGTAACTATACAGTAGCTTCCACATAGTGAGAAAAAATAATATAATTTTGTAAAGTAGAATAAAATGGAAATACTCAAGTAAAGTACAAGTACTTTATAAATGTATGTACAGTAAGTAAATTACTTGTGTAAATGTACCTGTTTACTTTCCATCTCTGCAAACTGCTAACCTAAGCCTTATTGGATGCTGCACAGCTTCCCCACTGCATTCATAATCACAAGTCGACATCCTGCCTTTGAATGCTAATGAAAGCCGATGCCCTTTACTCTGCCAGGACATTCATGTGCCTCACTCACAGGGTACCAGTTACTGGCCGTTCAAGGTACTGAAACTGTGGGCCAGGTTTTACTATCTGGCAGACCTCGCCAACAGAACTGCCCTGGCTGTTGGCCCGCAGTGACACTGCTGCTTGACTGCAGAGCCAAGGTGAGGCATGCTGCTTCAGTGCAAAGACATGTTGTGTAGCTTTAAGCACAGTCCTGCATATTGTTGAACTGCCCGCGTATCTGCATCCGCTGAGGTCCATTGCTGAATACAGAGTTGTTTTGCAGGACTTTGCAGTATTAATTTTTTCTCTACTTGGTGTCAAGGTTTGTATAGTAAAACCTCTTGGCGCTTGTGTTTTGTTGTACTGTACATGCCATACTATTACAAGTGCAGTGTATAGTGTTGTGGACTCACTGGCTTGGGTTCCATTTCTCTCGAAGCTCCCCCAGCCGATAATCACATTATAATAGAGGCCCACAAAGCCGCAAACCTGATGGGAAATGAAAGAAAACAACAATACTTCTAAAAACAATCACACAAACAGTATGCAGTTTGTTAATGTAAACTCCTTTCCTTGAGTCAGGGCATGGACGCTGAGCACACATCTTAACTCAGAGAGCGGATGAATTATTGAGCTGTTTGCTCTCCGCAGCCAAGCCTGCAGTCCTCTATGAAAGGTATTTATAACTACTGAATCTCCTTTTGCCACATCCAAGCTGCCACACACCTCACTGCCACAACCCAGGCCTCACCCTCCTGTCTTTTACACTAGATTGATGAAATGACTATCAGAATGACTGACAAACAAAAAGACTGACACAATAAATCACAGACTCAGCCACTGACTGACTATGTTTTAGGTTGATGATGCTGATGGGTTGGAGAGATGATATGTCACTTCCCTTGTTGATGATGGCAAAAGATTGTGACAGTAATCAGTGCTGGTCTTTGCATGCCACTCGCTTTAAAGTAATATGACTGGGCAGAGGGAGTCCAATAGACTGAAGTCCACAGCACGTTTGTTGTCTCCACACACAACATGTCTCACATGTTTTTCACAGGCTGCTGTACTCATCGTGTACAATAACTGCAATGCCACAATACTGTAGGACATTTTGCAAAGAGATCATAAATTATCACTAATACCTTTATTCATTTATAATTCAGAATTTATTTATATGAACTGAATTTAATTGAATTACTGCAAGGTGGAGAAAAATGTGTCAGGGTTTTTGCATTAATAATAAGATGTTATCAATAAATCAGTGTCCATCTCCAGAGAAGGTAATCACATAGGCAGTTTATGGCTCCTTTAAGCTCCTAATTTACAATAGATTCCAATAGGAGGTGTTAATGGTCGCTTTGTATCCTGTGCCCAGACTGTATTATTAATATTTAAAAAAAAACGAGGTGTTAATGGTGAGCAAAAAGTGTCCCAAAAATCCCCATAGAAACATCTCAAACCACTCCTCCTCCAGCAAAGTCAGTTTCACCACTGGAGATTTTCCATTACAATCAATATGAATTCAAGATGACCTTATGAATGAAACTAAAACCATTTTACAGTCACTATTTGAGCCCACAGAGTTTTTGAGTTTTATGTTTCAATGATAAATTTTGGGTGTGTGGAGAATGACTTTACATATTCTATTACTGACCTGTACATCATTTATAAACTATATTTAGAAATTTTTATGGATGACAAAGTTAATTGTTTGGTCCAGGTGGAATATCTCAACAGCTCCTGGATGGATTACCACAGACATTCCTGGTCACTGAAGGATGAATCCTAATGACATTGGCAAGCCTCTGACTTTTTCTCTAAGTAGACATTTGTGGTTTTGAGTGAAATATTACTAATTTTATGTGATGATTGCCATAAAATTGGGTATAGACATTAATTTTTTCAAAAGCATGAATTGCATTAACTTCAGTGATCTCATTAACCTTCCATCATCATGATATTTTTAATTATTCAGATACTTAGGTTTATGACCAAATTCATCCATAACTTATACATAATGGTATTCCCATCAGCCTCGGTTGTACTTTAATTTCAGTGCTAATTAACATGTTAGCGTGCTGATAAACTACAGTAAGATGGTGAACATGGTAAACACAACAGCTGTAAAACATCAGCCTGTTAAAATTGCCATATTGCATATTGATGTTACCATTTAGCTCAAAGCACCACTGCGCTGTGCCTAACTCACAGTCAAGTCTCAGATTCGCTGCAGACAAAGAACTCTAATCATTAATTAAGACATTAGTGACAACTGGTAAACACTATATAATTATGCCATATTGTAAAGCAGATCCCATGTGATTAACTGATTGGGGGATGATACTTACCATCAGACTGGAGACCCCGATGCCTCCCAGCTGTGGGCAAACGTAGTTCCACACCCCAATGCTGCCACGCCTGATCCTTTGACCCACTGCCAGCTCCAGAAAGAACAAGGGGATGCCGATGAGTAAGAGGAGAATAAAGTAGGGTACCAGGTATGCACCTGAGACAGAAGAGGGACAGAGGGAAAAAGAATTATGGCTGAATGTACAGCCTCTATGATTCTCTGAATGTTTGAAATCAATGTATAGGACAAAAGCTCATTGTAAAACAGCAGAAAGGACATTGTTAAATTCTCTCTGTCAGGTTCTATTTTTGGAGTCTCATCTTTTTGTCCTCCACCACTCTGAGATCCCTGTTTCCATATCTTTTCTCTTCCTCTTTACTCCCCTCTACTTTCTTTCTCTCTCCTTCTTCACCTTTCACCACTTTGTCAGATATGGTCAGTCTTTTTTTGCAGAAGGGATGATAAAGCGAGAGCAGCAGGTGCTCACAGACAAGTGACACACAGTCCTGCTTACGTCAAGAGATGAAGGGGCACCATGGTGACAAAACCGCCCAAAGCCCGAGAGGATGGGCTCATACTGACAGACAGCGGGATAGAGCAGTCTGTTTCCAGACTGAAATCAAATGACTGTGATGTCTGACTCAATCAGAATATACTGATAACATTGTAAGTGGCTATTATAGCTAGCAGCGAAGACAGGACGCTGTCATGTTACACAGCAGGGGTATTATTATCTGGACTGTTAGAAGTGTGGCTGCCGACATTTACAGATCTTTGTCTGTGTTTATTCTGAGCAGCAGAAACACAGAACAAAGGCAGATAAAACATGTTAGTGGGGAGTTAAACTGTCAACGTAACTGCCCACGGCACAATGATGTTGACTGATGAACAAGGTTATTCAACAACTCCTGGTCAGTTGAAAACATAGATCAGCACGGTTATGTATGGTCACCAAGAGGATGATAATTCCTAAAGGTTGTATTCACACTTCTCTGGTTTTCTGGATTGCTATGGTTAAAAACATTCTTGAATAAAGGAGGTAATTATACTGTATATTATGGCAGGATTATATCTATGGCATCAAGAAAAGTATTTTGGTATTTTTTATATTTTACACAAGGCTGTCACTTTTTGTGTGTGTGGTCTTTTGACCCTTTCCTGATGCCATAGCCATGAATCAGTGTATAATACGTCTTCTAATACGTCTGACTAATCTTTGACTCAAGGATAATGATCTTCAAGGTTGGTATAATGAGGTTTATGATTACCCTCACTAAAATAACTATAGATTGTTTAAGACTGATTCCATAACACAATAATTCTCTAACAATTTCTTTTACTGTGTCTTGTGTACAAAGCAAATCTGTATAAATGTAAGCATAGCTATCCTAATCTGAAAATTTCAGAGAAGATAAAGAGTTTCCTAAGAGTGTGTACGCTATGTTTGATAGGACATATTTAGCTTGTTAAACTTTATTTCAACAGAAAGTCTCATTGGGTTCAAGATCTGATTTACAAGAGAGCCATGTAAACAATTATAATTATATACCTGTGTATTTATTTAGCATTTTTTCTGTAAGTGTATGTTGTAGTATTTGCCCATTACTGAACAATAAGTGTCTTCTTTTGTTTATGTTAAGATACTGCAAGCCAGCTCCACCAGGAGATGCAAATAAAATAATACAAATTAATTAAATTATCTATTCTTAAGACAGAATCATGTTAGTGGCTACCACTGCTTCACACTGAGGCAGACTCGGCTAAGTCCTGTTTCCATACATTTTACTTTGCTGTGCATTTTACAGACATATTATCCTTATCACTGGGACAAGCCCAGACAAGACAAAGCAGCACCTTCCGGGGGGATACACGGTCATTACTGCACCAGTACATGCACAAATACGCACACATTTAGCTTTGTTATATCATGCATTTCAAATACCCTCTTTATACACACCTCCCACACAAGCCCAGAAAACCAGTGTTTACTCTTCCACTTCCTCCATCTTAGCCATCACTACCCTCTCATCTCATCATAATACCAATAAATCATAATACTAAAGAGATAAGGCAGGGAAACCAATAAGAGATGCAAATAAATGCAGATTAAACTGGAGGATTTCACAGTATTACACCAGAGGAGAAAGTACCTCAAAGTGTAGCTGCTGATGGCTGAAGAAATGTTGAAGACAGCGCCCATCTGACCTGCACATTTAGTTGGCTAATTGGTTGACTGGATGCAATTTATCAAAGAGGAGGCAGCTGCAGCCCCATCAATAGTGAACTGAAGAAGACTTTTATATAAATAGAAAAAATTGCAGCACAGGCAATGATATAGACAGGAAACAGGTATATGCTGAAATCCAAAGTAAGGCTGCAGAATAGAACAATATCCAAAAACACCTAAATGCTGTTCATTGCAATGAACTGTTTTCTTGTGTAATATATTGCATCTGACACAAATCATCGCACCTCAGTAATTAATCTGTATAACCTCTAGAGTCCCTGCGTCCTCATATGAGGACCGCACAGCTTGGGTTTCCAAAGCTCAGGACTCTAGAGGTTAAATTGAAATGAAATAGTTTAAATTGGAAACCACCTGAAATCACTGAATTTTGATAAATGACAATATGATATAATCATATTATCACCATACAAACTGAATGAAAGTCAATAACATCAAATTATTGCCCAGCCTTAAAAGAATAGTTTGAAGTTATTTGGGAAACGTGCTTATTTTCTTTCTTGCTGAGATTTAGATGAAACTATCAATACCACTTTCATATCTGTCCATCAAATATGAAGCTAGAGCCAGGAGCGGGTGAGTTTAGCGCAGCTTAAAAAGTAGAAACAAGGCTAAAGCTGTTAGCATGACAACACAACCTGTCTGTCAGCACTTCTAAAGCTCACTAGTTAACATAAGCTAAGCTAGCTGTGGTTTCATATTTACAGTACAGAACTAGTTTCCACTGGTTTCCACTTTCTAGTTTCCTCTATCGCTTTGCCAGATTGTCTATACCTTAGTGTTCCAGCTATTTTTGTAGTGCTTTCCTAGTGTTTCCTTGCATAGTATGATATTTACCCATATTGGACTGTCCCAGGACTTTGCCTCTCATCTATTTCTCCTTTGGATTTTTTCTCCATTTGGACTGATTACATGTTACTGACCTCTGTTTGGACTCTCATTTTGCCTTTGTGCTGCTACAAAATTGTTATATTCATCTGCCAGCCTGTTTCTCATGTCTGTAACATGGGTCCTATTCTTCCATGTGCCATTTCCAAAAAATATAAAACGCCAAAATTCACCAATGATGAAATCAAGTACATGGTTATGTGAAAAAAAACATATCAGGGAGCTTCATGAGAGATTTGCTTTGTCACATGATGGATTATTTTAGAAAGGCAATTTTTCAGTCTAAGTATTGTCCTCTCACAACACTTACTCACCTGGCTGTGTAAAGCCAGATGGTAAAAGGTTCAGAATAATGATGAAAGTGAATGTTTATGGTGCTGAGATGTGGCAGTTTGAAGAAGTGCAAAATTTTAGGTGGTTTAAAATGCCACCACATTAATTTGTCCTTGGATGAAAGTGGGTTAGTGCTTTCTCTGTGCCAGGTGCAACTCCAGATAGAAAACACAAAACAGTACTCACTCACTTTATCTGGTGCCAAGGAAATAAGAGCTGAATTAGCTGAAATTGTGCTGATGAAATTTTTTCTGTAATGTGATGCAAATCTATAAAATAGAATATGAGATAAAATTTCATATCAATCACCAAGACCAGTGGTGATTCTCACAGACAGCATTCTGGACAAAACTGTGAACCCCAAACAAGTTCCATGCTCAAACAACAGGAAAAATCTAGATTAAGTGCTGTTAAAATAGTTATTCCTATCTGGCCAATTATTTTAGAACTAATAAAAAATCACATTAACAACACAGCATTCCTCAGTGTTGATAATTACTGTACTCAGCACCCCGAGAGTACACATGTTCACCACAGGTGGCCCAGTTAAGAACCAACTTCCAAACCAGGCAAATATTACTTTGCTTTGCCCATTGGTTTACATGGGTTTCTGTGGTTCAGATAGACTCTGAACATTTAAAAAACATCAAGTACAGACATCCACCCACCTCCGCCATTCTTCTGGCATAGGTATGGAAACCTCCAGACGTTACCCAGACCCACAGAGAAGCCAACTTGTGCCAGGATGTACTCCAGCTTGTTGTTCCATGCCGGTCGGCCATCCTCAGCATCTGGGTCAGGGGAGGGTAGCAGGGGCTTCACTGGAGCAGTAGAGCCAGGACTCAGGCCCATACTCATCTGACTGCTCTTATAGTCCATGGGGTGCTCCAGGGACAGCAGGTCAGCCACAGACTCAGTGACCGGCTCATTGGTGTGCTCCCGCTGGGTCACCTTGGTGTTCTTTGGCATGGCTGCAAAACAGGAGCTCCTTCAAAGAGGTGAAGGTGGTGGAGGATCGGGGGGGAACCAAGGAATGTGCCCAGAACAGAAGGGTGTGCTTTTTATCTTAAATCTGTGAAGAGAAATGTTTGGAAAGAGACAGGGAATGTAGGTGCTTAGGAGGAACTTTAACACTTTTTTTTTTACCATAGCAAGTAATGATATTGTAATAACACATGTGTAACAACGTCTATTAACCAAACAATTTATTGATTAATTGAGAAATGAATTAATAAAAATAAATGTTATTTACAGCTCTACACAACATCACAGAAAAACTGTTCAGGAACTTGAGTCATGACCAATGACTTTAACTATTTTGCTTCTGAATCATGTGTGCTGCTTCTCCTGTTCATTAGTACACTGAAGATTTTAACACGGTAGCAGACCTGCAGCGCTTTTGTCCCATTATACTGAAGCTGAGTCATGTAAATAGTATGAAAAGCAGTGACCAGTCTGTGGGACTGGTCTCAGGAGAAGGCAATGCAATAAAACTAAAGCCTGTATGCATAGATGTCATCAGTTATTATTGTCTGTATTTGTTTCTTATCACACAGCTTCAGTGTCTTTTGAGCAGAATGCTTTAATGTCAGCTCCTGCCTTAAATGGTTTGTCCTACAGAAAAATAAAGTTTCAGGAAAGTTAGTCTGTTGAAAGTTTTTTGGCATGTGCTACATTTTCAGTACACTGAGTAGCAAATCCTGTAAACACTGGAGACCTAATCATTTTAAAATTAAAATGGAAATTTGTAGCTACAAGCCTGAAACACTCAAAATGAAAAGATTTTGACCCTCAAAGACTGGCGTTTGAAAATTACTTAAAACATTATGAGAAAGGATTTTGAGGATATTAACTAATTACATAAAGGTCAGCATAATAATTGACAAACTACTGGTTTAGCTGTGTGGGATAATCGAGATCTGAGTTTTCATTCTGGCAGCACAGGGTCAGAGAACAGAAGCCAGAGGTGTTGGATCCACAGATGAGGCCTCTAATCTGAGAACGACTTATAGCTGGGTTTGATGGCTGAACTTCAAAGACACCCAGAGGCCGCACCAGCAGCACGCAAATCGCATTCCTCAACAGCGGCAATGCACCCCTGCAGTCACGACAGCAGTTCTGATGCTGCGAGCTCAACACGGATCCCAGAACAGCAGTGACTTTTCTCACAACACCCTACAACTACACGACAGTGAATCATCATCGTTCATCACACACAATGAACGAGGTGTGAGGCGGTGTGCATGTTTGCAAACAAAAATTTTATTTTTTTGGGTTACGTTGCTGAGTTTTTATTTTTATTTTAGGATGTTAGAGCTGAAGCTCTGTAAGACAGTTCACACAGTGTTTTGCCCTAATTTTCAATAAACGAAAATGCTGGTATAGTTAGTAACAAACTGCCCCCATTACTACTTATTGGTTAAGATGGTGGCCTCTTAGACACATGGGGCTGATAGATTTTCATTTCTACTGGCTAATTATGTGCAGAAAACAATAATAAATTTCAGAGTTTCACAGTATGTGCTGACACAGATGGCACATTACAGAGACAGCCGGACTACTCATACAGTACAAGGCACTGTCACTGATAATGATTCACGGAGGCAAAGTCAGTGGCCACAGGAGTTTTCTATTTTTCCAGGATACTGTGAAAAGGGGGAGAATACAAACCATGAAATTAGAAGTGTTGAGGAGCCTCAGAACATTAATGCAAAGGAAAAGGTGCTGCAGACTCTGAAGAAACATGAGCAGCAGTGACCAACCCTTTAACACAGATGCACCTTCAGGAAGGCAGATGTGTAATTCTACTATATTTTCCTGATGTTACAGTATATATTTCAACTTCTCCCTAGACAGTTTGATGTTGATGATGTAATAGCACCAGTTCTCAGTTTCTCCTTCAAAGATAGGCTCCACTTTTCTCTAGTCTGGTTGCTAAGCAATGGCTCTTCCTGCAAAATTGAAACCCCATCCTTGCAGCAACAGCGTTCATATCTCTCTGCTTACCATCCCAGTGTTCAGACAATATTCCCTGAAGTATGGCTGCAATTAACATGGAGCTGCTGTGACAAAACTGAGGGAGGCCATAGAATGCGGCCAAGCTGCAAGTAATGTTGTGGTATCTATTGCAATCATTCAGACAGCCATCACACACTGTTTCATTTGTGGCTTTTACA
Organism: Monopterus albus; assembly: GCF_001952655.1. NCBI lineage: Eukaryota > Metazoa > Chordata > Actinopteri > Synbranchiformes > Synbranchidae > Monopterus > Monopterus albus. The sequence goes on along the minus strand of NW_018127886.1, from coordinate 3,660,197 downwards.
TTCAAGCCATTTCTGGGTAGAAATGGTTTTGACAAAAGCAAGTCAGTTGGGATGTCTTTTCCCACTCTCTGTGATTTGATCCTTAACAACACTCTGATTCTGACAGGTACAAAACAGCACCTGCACGGCCATGTTTAGGCATCCTTCAGACACATTACACCCAGCCCCATCTCCCATAGCTTGAGGACTTAGTCTCAACGTGTGAATAACCTCTGATGTCTTGTCAAGGTCAAAATGAATCGCCTAATAGCCATGCAGAGATGCAAATAACTCCAATATAAGTGAGCAGGTAATCAGCAACACGGCAGAATTTGTCATATTCGAGCCAAATTTGGACGCACTTGGCGCGACATCGTCAAACACGCAGCATGAATGAGCGATGCTCATTTTCAGTGTTGCGACGAAATCACGATTTGGCAAGCAGTGAAAGCTGATTCTCATTTTGATTTCAAGAGCGTCATTGGGGGGGCTATCGCTGGTAATATGAGTAATTTACAACAAACTATTTGTCACAGATAAATACTCGTATCTAAATCGATAAACTGATCAAATGGTTATAAGACTGCCATTCTTACCTTATGTAGTGTACAGAACGGATTGTGACGTCCTAGTCAGTGAGTGTACGGTTTCTTCATTCATGCACTGTCTCCCAATGCAACATCTCTGCGTGCAAAAAGATGCGAAATCACACAGCTTCCAGTCACACAAGGCGCATGGTGCGTAAAGCCTTACGCAGGAGCTCAACGCCAGTCGCAAGTTAGTCTACTATAATAACATTAACCGATGCAGGTAATGGCTTGTTTGTTTCACTTCAGCGCTTCAACGACGTTCTGGAGCTCTAGACAAGAGCTGCCCACACTTTAGATTTCCACGTGGTTAAGGCTGTGTTGTGGGATAAATCAGCCCCTCACAGGGAGAAGACATTACTATGGTAAGTCACGACGGAGTCTGACGCAGGTTTGAGTCACACGCTCGTGTGCACGTCAGCAGTTCATGCAAAAAACATCTGCAGTGTTCTCAGGACGCAAATAAGAGCGTCACACAGGTAGGTTTCAATCAGGCACATCAAAGAGTTGGTTGAATATACTGCTTGTGCAAATGGTAGGATGAGTCAAAATGCTTTCCCAATGAAATTATTATTATAAACCGTTTTCACATTTCCCTGCGTTGCTTTACATATAGAAGCTGCCCTGACATCTTTTTCCTCCATCACAGAATTGGTGCTTGATGTTTTTAGACATGTTAAAATTAGCTGTTCCAAGTAATGAAGAAGGAAATAGGTGTGTAAAAAAAGAGTGCACCCTGATAACAGTTTCCCAAGTGTAGATAATATGTGGAAGGGTCATTTTCCTCCAGCAATTTATTCAGCTCTTTGCTCTATCACCCACTGCTCCGTATTTTTTCCCTTGCCTTAATGGGTGGCTTGTTGTTTTCACAAAAAGGACAACAGAGAAGTTTGCATGACTTTTGTTTCCCTGCTGTGTTGCATGAAATGATTTGCTTGAATAATAACAAAATGTAGCTCATGCTCAACTCAGAGATAAGTGTTAGGGAGTTGTAAGAATAATGCCAGCCTATTGGGGCCCTCTGGGTGAACAGTGCAGATGCAGCTTGGACAGACGCTCGTCCAGAGCAAGCTTAGAGAGTGAAAATAAGATTGTCAGCTGTGAAACAAACAAGGACACGAATAAAGTTTAGGGTATTCGAATATTTAGAGATGGAATATGCTACTAGTGTGTCAGACGCAGACTGATATCTGCAGGAGTGATGGTTTGCTTTGCCACCGACAAACATCTTGACAAACAATGCGTGAATTATTACGCCAGAGTTTGTGAGTTTCTCAGTCAGTGTCAGATTTTCACAGTGAAGGTGTTAAGAGATTGCTACTGAACATCTTCTCTTCCTCTTAACCCTGCTGTAACATACAAACCCCAGGTAGTTCTCTGCTTCCATCACAAGGCACACACGCAATCATGTTTTCATTCCTGGTGGCGAGTTTACATTGGCTTACATTTATTTCCTGGAGACTTACCCTTACCTTAACCTAATCCTTACCTCACTCTATCCTTAAACCATGTTGTCACCCTAAAATTCAGCAATTTACTTGGTGGATCCCCACCATCTGGTCCCCATGAGGAAGGCCAACTCCCCAAAATGTGAGTGTGTAGACAGGTGTCGATAAGCACAATGTGAGTAATACACAAAATGTGAGTGTGTAGACAGGTGTCGGTAAGCACAATGTGAGTAATTAAACCATGTTGTCACCCTAAAATTCAGCAATTTACTTGGTGGATCCCCACCATCTGGTCCCCATGAGGAAGGCCAACTCCCCAAAATGTGAGTGTGTAGACAGGTGTCGGTAAGCACAATGTGAGTAATACCACACACACACATACACACACACACGAATAGTACTGCATCAGCTGACAACATGTATGCACAGTATGCTTCTTGTCTCCTTCAATTCATTCATGTGACTCATTCTCTAAGGGCTGACTGCTGGGATCAGTTGCTATGGCAACCGCAGACCATATGATGGTTACTCGCCCTTTTTTTGTTGTGCTTGCTATTTTTTCCCCTCTCTAGTACCTGCTTATGTTCCGCAGTACGACTGTGAACAAGCCTCTGAAGTATAGTACAGCATCCTTCCGCCTTACAAGACACAACTTAACGCAGGGCTGGTTTTTTCTGCCAGTGATTTATTGCTGCTGATGTGCATCTTGACCTATAAATACATAGTTTATCATACCTTTAATTTATGCAATACAGAGACACCAGGTGCCCTGCCAGAAAAATGTTGCAGCATTCCTCACCTAAAAGTTTCATGACTAACTACAGGCAATAAAATATCACATTTTATATCTGGCACCACAGGAGAACGCTCCCTCACTGTACAGCATCAACACAGCTCTCTATTATTTCTGCTCTGACCTGAAACATCTTGACCTTGAGTTGGGTAATTTTATTTTTATGCATCTCACACAGCAGAAGGGGTGGCTGCTGCAGAAAGGCCCATGATTGCAGCATTAATATTTCACATGTTGTTAAATTTGACTTTAGAATGGAGGGGTAATGAGCCAACAGGCTGGGCTGCAATTTACTGTGCCTTTAAGGCCATATTCAAGGGCTTAGTTCTGTGGAGTCTGACTGCTAAAGACCCAGTAAATAGAGAGGAGACAGACTGCACCCAGAGATTGATTTCAGTCATATGCAATAATCCAAGAGTGCAATTTTTAATACTGATTTTATTCTGAAGGTGAAAACTGGCAACAGGTGAAAGATAACATGTTTCCCAGTTTGAGAGAAAATTGTGAATGGTAGTGATGTTTGTACATCTAATAATGTTGTGAGAACTCCCATTCACCTTCAGTGGAGCACCAGTCCTTATCTCCACCCTCAGGGGAGCCAGGTTGCCAGGTCACATATTAAACATGCTGACGAACACAGGCAGGTAAAACCCAGTTGTGTGTCGGGGGCTGTTTCTGAATCTGCAGCTGAATCTCATCTGCACTCACAGTTCAACTTCATCTCTCTGCTCCCCCTTTGCCTGCTATTAATGGTGCAGTCCCAGCTCTGTCAGTGTACTGACACCTTGCCTCTGTGTGTGAGACTGCAGCCTTTGGGAAAAGGTAGACAAATGGCAAAGGAGGCGTACTTCAGTCAGTCTCCTGGCTGACGACCTTTGTAACCACGCTGATCTGTATCACCAGCAGAAGCATTGACCTAGAGCCCTGTGTGTCTTCTTTACATAAATGCCGTTGATATAACAGCATTGAAAATGTAACGTATCCCCCCTGCCTACTTCTTTAAATTGCCCACCCCTGGTGTTCAAGTGACAAGAGGCTCATTAGCACCCTGGTAAAGCTTCATTAATCCTTCCTAAATAAAGGAACATACATAAAAGTCATGACCGCAAGATGACAAGCACCAGTATTGACACTCTGTGATCAATGTACAGCACGAAAATCTATGGCAGAGATTTGGGCTTTAGACCGTGTAATAAACATTGAATTAAGCTGATGACGCACGATGGTCATGATGGTTCAGCATGAGATACTATCAAGAGGCTGTGATTCTGTTAGATGAGTGCAAATAAGCACAGCCTTCTCCCAGAAGAACAGATAATAAAATGGTCCACGGGGAAAGTGAATTTACTACTGAGGCACCTTATATGAATTCAGAGGTGACAGCCAGTCCATTATCACCAGATACAAGGACAGGACTAGTGTAAAATTCTGCCATTAGTTTGCAGCCTGTCTTCATGTTGTCATGTTCTTGCATGATGTTTAAAGATATTACTGTAGAGCTTATTTCATAATTTGTTAAATAATGACTTAGGCCTTATTCGTTTATGATCCACATAGTCATTCAGTTGGTTTGGATTAATGGTTTTCAGTATGTTGTCCTCATGTCATTTCAGATCCAGCCCCTCCTGTCTTCATTCTTTTGTTATTCTTCCAGGTCACGGTCTCTGCCCCTCCCTCACTCCACCCATCCACACCTGCTCAGTGTTGTTTAAAGCCAGTCACCAGCCTATAGTCCTCACCCGATTGTCAGCGCTCTAGTGACTCTCCAGCCTTCACCTTTTCTGATCCTGATCTTGTTTGTTGCCAGCCTCTTTACCCCGAACCTCAACTCTGCTGTAATGATGTCTTTGTCATATTTTTCTAAAATGTTAAATCCAAGGCAGCTCCAGTTCACATCATGTTAATGAAATGTACATAACCAGTATTGCTGTGCTGATGCTGCAATTGATTTTTACTGAAATTTAAATAATACAGCATACCATATCTAAATTGGGAATCCAGCTTCCTTACCTATATAATTGGCTTATACCCAAAGGCTGAAATAGTCATGATGGACCTTTAAAGGCCACGTCTCACAAGCAGACCACAAGGTGACTCATGTTCCTCTGCAACTAACACCCCTCCTGCCCTGTAAAAGGAAAAGTCAGGAAGTCAAATCCAGAACCAAAATGGCATTTTTTTTTATTAACTAACATTAGAAAGATGAGTGAAAAATATTTTTTTCAGCAAGCAGCACTGCATCTTCAACAGATTTCACAGTTTGGTTGTGTGTAGTTTTTCACACTTCCAGCTCTTAGTTTTTGCTTTTGCTTTTGTTAATTGCAATCTTTGCAGAAATCCACAACAAATCAAGCTGATGCACTTTCTAAGTGGCATTGCCACAGGCTGTACACATGTTTATTGTCTTTCTGTGCATCTCTTATATACTGAAAGAAATTTGATTTGTGTAACTTGTGATTCTAGAGGATCCACTGTGATGTGACTTCGCCCCCTACTGGTTAAAGCTGCAGCAGCACCATGAAGTGTGAATTTAAAGAACAAACGATGCTGGGGGATCATTTCAGTAGCGTTGATATCCTCTGTGTGCTTTCCAGTCTGAAACCAGGATGGGGAACATGGTCAGAGAAAACTAACCCACATTGATGCTATTTTATAAAAATGTGTTGATTGTGTTATTCTATTCACAGTGGTTTGTTTGGTTTGTTGTTTCACAAGATCAGACAATGACAAATAGTCATTAGCTGTTTTTCAGAGTCGACCTTGTATCTCAGAACAATCAGTACAATAACCCTCTCTCTATCTCCTCTCCGGCTGTCGAGGCAGGCTGTTGAGACCTCTGCTGCCAAGGGAGGGCATTGCTGCCATCTGGGCTGCAGCAGGGAGTGGAAACCAAGACACCAGCATCAGATACACATTCAGCCTTTATGTACCATCAGTGAGACACATGGAGGACAAAGGGAAAAAATGCATAAAGCTATCAAAGAAAAAAAAATAAGATGGTATGTAAGTGTGGTCATAATATTAATCCCCAAAACACTCACAGATACCAGCAAATAGATGATTAAATACACTGTTTTGAAGCTACTTACCTTTACCCTCCTTCAGGGTCTGGAGTAATTGCTCTTGGTGACAGTACACTGTATTTTAAAACAGGTCTGTTTAATTTAGGAACATCCAGAAATAAAGCAGTTTATTTGTGTGTTAGAAGTGAAGTAAGGTGGTTGTGTGTCCAACAAAGCTCAATAAATTAAAGTAAATTATGCATTGTTCTGAAACAGAACAAAATACAGTGTCATCCTTAGTTTCTGCATGAATCTAATAGCAGGCTGACATTGAGCATAATGGGTCCTTCAGGGTCTGGAGTAATTGCTCTTAATGGGCATATATGTGCACATGTACATATATGTGCACATGTACAAACTGATACATACATAGAGCACAGTAAGGTGGGGTTTTGGTTGGTGAGTGATACTGATTTTCAGCTGAGATCATGCTGTACCTGCTCTCCAGCCTGATTCTCTATCCATGTTCAGAAGTGTGTCTTCATCAGTAACAAGGCCAGAAATCACTGTGCTCAGTACTGCTGTTGCTCATACACCCTCATACAGAACCTGGCCGGCTGCCAGCTCTGTCGGCAGATAGCTCTGTCTGTACACCTCCTCCTCGTTCTCTCTCTCTCTCCCTCTATTCGAGATTAACGACCTCATCTCTGCCATTGCTTGGTGGCCACCATCCATTATCACTGCTCCCTGTCTAATTCTCTCCTTGCCTCACCCTCCCCTTATATCTTTTTCTCACTTAAGTTCTTGTTTTCTTCACACCCTGTTTCGTTATTGATTTGGAAGGAGGGTGACAAACGCTTGACATCTCTTTTGGAATGTGTTGTTTTTATACAGCAATAGTAGAGTCCTCCTACGGGCTAAAAGCAAAGATACCGTAATAACTGCAGTAGCCACCCCCTTATATCTTAGCATGGTTTTCACAAGCTGCTGGTTTGACAGGCTGATTCCAACAAGTCTCAGTCTTGTTGTAAAGACGGTTAAGGTTTGGGATTCACAGCATGTTGCCTGAATTAAAAGCAGCCATCACAGCCAAGAAATCTGGCAGCAGTCTGCCATTAAAACCATAAACAGCAGAATAAAGGGTGAAATGGCCTGGTCATAAAGTCTGGTTTTGGTGTACACTTCTGGGCTCTATAAAAACCACCTTCGCTCTCAGCTCCACAGCCCTATACTGAAGGTGCCTGTTTGACAGGCCAAATTTATTAGAATGGTTTTAAGTTAAATGAGTTTGATTATATTGTTTCACAGCTCACCACAATACCTAAAAACATATTCAGGCTTCAGGACCTGTATCAATTACATGGCCTTGTTCTACACGCTTACAGAATATTGTAGTGGTGCAGAAAGTGCAAAATGAAGTTACTGTGAAATACTGCTAATGTTACTATAGAAATTTGCACTTAAGCACAATACCTTTGTAAATGCACTCCCACCACTGGTGAAACATTCGAATACCAAATGCCAAATCAGTAATAATCAACAGAACGGCCTTTTCAGCCTTCATATATGATCATATAGGTCTGGACTATGTACAGCTGAAGACATGGAATTTGTGTTTACTGTTCATAAATCAAAAACAGTGGGTACAAATGAAAGGCATTCAAGTGTGGTTGATATAGTTATTGATCACCACTAGATGGCATCAGTAATGTCACTGTACCATGGATGTGACATGATGATGGTGACATTCTGAGTGAAGCTTGAAAGTTCATCCACATATAAATACGGGTCTGTTGCTGTTCACCTGGGACAGTTCAGGAGCGCACAATGGGTTGGCTCGCCCCAGATCAGGGTGTCTTTTTGAGTTTCTTTACATAGCTTGTACAATGAAATACATAAATCATTCTGAATGGGCATAATCACTGGCATTCCAGTACAGAGGTTAATAGGCCAGACAAAACAAACACTGGCTTCTGGCTTTAATTATTGATCGGAAATATTGTAATGAAATTAATTCAGGCCTTTGTAAGAAAACAGCAAGAATCATGCCAGAGCAAGCAATGTTTTGATGCAAGTCTTAAAAGTAAGTCAATAAAAACACATGGGCACACAGACTTCAATAAGCACAGTCTGATACACAATGGTGGGCTGCTGCTCTCTTGTAGTGTTGCTTGGGGTCAAAGGTAAAGCACTGACCCGGCGACGCCAACATATCCTTATTAATAAAACAATAAACAGCAGTCTTTTCTCAATAATCTCAGCGGCAGGGCTAACTTTCTAAAACTTTTATCCTCTCAGTTACAGGCAGACCAAGGAGTGTGCACACACAAGCAACATTTTGATCATGTATGTTAAATCCTGTTTCTACACAAGTGCATAAAGAGAGTTCAGTAAAACTGTATTTACTCTTGCTGCCATATGTGTTGTTCCTGAGTGTTTGAAATCTAAGATCAGTCACAGAGGGGGGCCCTGTGGCTCCCAGGACACCTAATACTCTGCGTGCTCCAGGGCCGGTGAGAAGAAAAAGAGCAGAATTGGATTAGATACCAAAATAGGGTCAGTGTTTGTTTTAATCAGACTGGTGACACAGGGAGCTCTTGAAAGCACAAAGTGAAGAGAGCCTGGAGAGAGGGAAAACGAGAGCAAGACAAAGCAAGACGAGAGCGAGGGAGACAGATAGTGAAAGAGAGGGGAAAGAGAGAGACAGAAAGGGCAGCTGGGGTGATTGGGCCCCAGGCTCTAGCTGGAGAATGGAGGCTAGAGGCCGGAGGCGAAGCTGTATGGGGGGTGGCTGGCCTTCAGAGTTCACTGTCAGGTCTCCAATCCAAGAGGGCAGTGGTCACTTCCCAGTGTCCCAGCATTTATTAAGCTGGTTTGTTTTACACTCAACACCAACATATCATCAGCCAGTGAGCTCCTCTGCAGAAATGAGCAGCCATGAAACTGATGATTTACTGTATCTGTTGGCAGATGATTTAGATCAACAACAACCACTACTCTGTTGGTTTTGTGTTGACAGGGATTCAAGGCTGTGGCTGGGAATGTCAACTGTCTTGTCCCAGTATCTGATTACCAAATGTTTTTTTAATCTTAAGATAAGAGGTTCAGAAAGTGAAAGTACTGGAGCTTATGATTGAGATCAATAGTGTACAATATCAGGCAGAGACAAATAGCGATCATTTAGGTCACTGCAAGATTACACTCCCTGACCAAGTCAGTGAATTGTGCGGAACAAATCATGGTCGTAGCTCACTAGACTTTCCATGGCAGTTGCACTGCTGAATTCCAAATGTCAAAAATAATTTTCCTACACCCCGGGACAAATTCAGTCTGTACTGATGGGACATTTATCATTGTTTACCATGGAAAGAAACCTAAAGACTGTTATTTTTGTCCATGATGTCACAGGACAGATCCCTGCAGAATGAAAAGGAAAAGCCCTAAAGGTTGATGGGGTTTTTGATCAAAAGCTGCATTATTTTGGTTCATAGTAGACCTCACAGTCAGATAGTAGACTACCTCCAGACCAAGTGGCATTACAGATTATTGTTTTAGCTGCCTAATTTTGTGAGTTTCTTGGTTATTTAGCTCCAAAATGCTCACTGAACTGTGACATACACAAATACTTAAAAAATGATTTCCTTTTCAGTGGCACCCATGTACAGTCCACTGGCTTATGAGTTTAGTCACATACGAGGGAAATATAAGAACTCTCTCAGATCAAAATAGCGGGAAAATGCTAATCTTTGCATCCTTATCCATTCAGTTGCATGAAATGAATTGTGGTGATATCCTTTTGTTTAGTATGAAACTGTTCTGCTGTGTGAGCGTGTGCAGGTGAGAGAGCAGGACTGAGTGTCCCAACTCCTGCAGATCCATCAGCCTTCTCCATGGTGTTTGGTAATGGTATCCCCTGGTCGGAAGTGCAAATCCAGCTGCTGCAAAGTGGCTATAAATTCAATTTTCTAAAACTTGGTGCAGACGTAATCTCCAGTGTGACATTTACTAGAGCACTCACTTCCCACTCACCCACTGCAGCTTTCATTATCATTACCTTAATTCCTGATACCTTTTTGTTTCATTTTCACATACCTCAGATTGTCTCAGCTCTGCATCAACCCTTTTGTCTGCAGTACAGCCGCATCCCTACAACTCAGTGCAAAAAGTTAGTTTTAGTTTTAACTCGAAACTGCAGCAACACAGTTTATCTTTTTTAAAAAGCAGACATGTTGAAAATATTACAACTCATACTTTTGCACTCTAAGCCTAGAGGTTAGGGTGATGTGACTGCTGAAAGCTTTTCCAAATCACAGAGAAATCAACTGGATAAGTTCACATTTTTGCAGCTGCTTTCTATTCCTCAATGTGCAGAGTAATTCCAAACAGTTTATTTTCTATCCAGCCACTTCAGCCCCCAAGGTCATTTGCTTTTTCTCTTTCTAAACAGGCAGAATTCTCACATGTCCTTTGTTGGTGGAACTCCACTCGGTTTAATTTGCTATGCTGCTCTGTTCTCCCCCATCAGAGCTGTGACAGTCTCATTCAGATGTGTCAAGAATTTCTTTCAATTACAGATCTCATCTTTTACTTGAGATCTTCTCTTGAAAAACAGACAGGCCCTGCTGCATGACTCTTATCCCTCAGATCATATAGTTCGGAGCAATTGTATCTTTTGTAGTTCAAAGACTTCAGTGTCAAAGCATCTAGACTTGTGTGACTGTGCATGACTTGTACAGTAGGTCTGTATGTGAGTGTTACAACATCCCGCTTCTTATAAAAAACTGAGTGGAGAATGAGTCAGAACTGAAACAAAACACTAGCCACTATGCTAGCTGCATGAGCTTTGGGTGGGTGGGGGGGCATTGTGGCCAGGGTCTGGGTGGCTTTCTGGGGGGTTGTGCTCCGTGCCCAGGCCCTCAGGGCACCAGTAGCAGGATGGGCCTGAGCATCCGCTGGGATGATGACCCCAGCTATCCCCACGGAGTTTGGCTTGTACAGCTGTATCTGATTGGACAAGAACAAAGGGCTGCGGTGCACCGGGGGGCCTGGCATTCAGCAGATATAAGAACTGGTCCTGTCAGACAAGAATCACTTTATTTTCACCAGTATTTTATGATAGAGGTGCTCTATAGTTCCTACATCCACACTGATAGGAAACAGGTTTAAAGCAAAACACATTCCTTTGTGTGGATAATATTTTGAGTGTTGTTGCTTTTACTGTAGGATATTTCTTTAAAAAAAACGTCTAATATATTTTATTGTTAGATGAAATAATCAATCAATAAAACATTATAGCGTTTTGTATGTGCTGAGCCTGCTGTCTTGTCGAAATTCTATCTGTCAAAGACTTATTGATTTACCGTGAGTCTCTCCGAAAACAATCGTGTCGCATTTATTCAGAATAGTCTATAGCTGACGGGTTTCTTCTAAACTTTGAGGAAGCTGGTGAGCTACCGGAGACCTCTTGTGCACCAGGAGCGTTGCGCTGGACACGGAGGCCAAAGACGCAGGGCCTGGCTGGAGTCTTGGGATTATACTGTAGATTTGTGTGTCCTTCGACACGCCAGGAATCACAACCTGTACGACTTTCTGTGTGAAAAAAAGCAAGTTAACACCAATGTCTAAATTACTTTCAGAAAAGTACTTTCCCTTTTCGTTGATCAGGGTCAACTAGATTTTTACAACTGGTATAAAAGCGTGACTCTGTTTGGCTGTTATAGTCTTTCAAGAAAAGTATAGGCTATTCTACAGTCTACAGGTTATTCCCTTACATTTAGAAACAAACAATGGGCTGTTTAAACCTTTGAGATATTGGTTAAAACAGCTTCAAGTTTTTGGGAAGACAGAGCAAAAATACATTTTCGTTTCTCTTAGCGGGTAGGGTCTTTACACTTTACACTTAACCAGTGAAATCTTAATCTTATTATTTTCACTGAACAGATACTGCATTTCTAAAAATGTTTATGAGTTAAAGTTGATCCTTTCTTCGTTTTAACACAAGTCTGTATGTGGGAATGTCCAATTCTGCAGTTTAAAAAAATCTGGAAAGAGACTGGTTCACTTCAATCACAGAAAAAATAATGCCAGAATGAATCTACTGGCCGACTGGGGCTGTAACGTTTCCAGTCAATATTCTGCTTGTATTCGCTGTGATCAGACAAAGAATCTGATCAGTACTTGTTTCTTTTGCCAAAGCAAAGACAAACTAGTCTGAGGTTTAAATCAGTCGAAATTATTACTAAATTGTTCGAGTTTAAACGAAATGTATATGATTTCCATCTATCATATCTAGGCTATCGTTAAACCACGATTAATTTTAATATTCAAATACTTTTGATGGTAGTGTATTGTTGACTGGTAGCTTGACATCGGAGTTTTCCAGGAGTGTTCGCTCTTTTCCTGGAAAAACGCAGGTGCGACTCATCCCATGAATGAACACATTCAACGTGCTCATCGGAAACGCTCGGTGGCTGCAGGACCTGAGAAGATTCTTGTCCTCCGGCTCTGGGTAATGAAAATCTCATGATCTTTAGTCCTGGCTGCTCAGCCCCATGGGTTACGGGCGGTCGGACACAGCTGAGGTTGTTAGAAAAACAAGAACAGCATCAAGAAGATTATAGCTTTTGATGGATCTCAGTAACACTTGTCAGAAACAGGGTAACTTATTTCCTCAACGTTCACCAAGGCTATCCCAGTGAAATGTATAGCTTACCTCCAGCTCAAGGCAATGGCTTTTATTAACCATTTCTAATATAATGTAATCTTACGCATCACTAAAGAGCTATGATCCCCTTCTACTTTACTTCAATAGACCATTTAAAGTTTCCTAAAGTAGGCTGGACTAGATGAGATAAAGGAGTGGGATTATGAAAGGCTATTAATTGGAACAATAAAAAATTAAATTAGATATGTAGCTACATATGCTGACAGTTAACAAAAGCAACGAACCAAACTGTGTTTTAGCTTTTTTAAAAGTCTACCCAGTTACGCATGCGCCGGCGCTCAACCCGGCCAGCGGTTCCCGGTCCGCTGTAACACATTTAGTGTAGAGATTATTTATTTTTAGCTGTGGCGTGTGTCTCCTGTATCGGGACCTAGCTGATACATCCAGATGGTTTTGTTAAGGTGCTTGTTTATGGATTCCTGGAGTCTGGGAGTAAGGAACGAGGCTGTACCGGTCTGTCCTTCATTAAGAGCTAAGCAGAGGTATTTATCACGACAGACTGAGCTTTCATTACCCGATGTTCCCGTACAGTATTTCTCTGTGTGCAGCGACCAAGTCTGCTCATACAGCTACAGCTCTCCGTAACCGATATAAAAGAGGCCAAATGCTCGTAATAAATGGCTGAAATGTCCGAGTTTAAGCTAAACTAACACCTGTATGGATCCTTCAGCCTGTTGCTATAACTCCAGTCACTGCGATCTTGTGGAGCAGTTCCTTTTTATATTTATAATCTATGGCCTATCTAGACTTTGCTGTGTACATCTGTTTCAAAGGCACAGTTTAAAGACTTCATTAGATGTAATTCATGGAATTATTATATTTTAACAACAACCTTTGGGTCGCCACAATGTCCCGCATGACACTTCACCATCACTTAAATTCAAAGCAATCAAGTCTGCATTTATAAATATTAGGAAGTCAGTGACAAAAGATACCATCTTCTAATAAGTCACCCTGTCTGAAGTAATTTGGAGTTTCTCATTAAATGTTGACGGATCTTTAATAAAATGATCCATCAGGTCCACATATAGAAACATAATTATGTTAGTATTGTAAACGTTTATAAATGGACATTGGTCTAGATGTCCTGCAGCCAATTTCCATATAAATCTTTCCAATTAATTAACTAATTAGCCATCGAGGCAAATTAGTAAAAATTTGTCATGCTGTCAAGGAGGAATTTTCACAACCTGGCAACCCAAACATTGTTATGATTAAAGGCTTATAATTTATCTATAAAACACTGGTAAATGATTCATTAACCAGCAACAGAATTGCAGCTTATAAACCCTTTATGAAAACTTCTTTTCAGAGTATGGTACCAGTAATTCTGTCTTTATTCAGACTAAGTGCTCCCAATCTAAAACTATGATTGCAGAGCAAGGCACAGCATGTGTTACATCAGCAGATGTTTTATAATAAATCAGCTACAGACCAGCTATTTACAAGATTTCTTCAGTGTAGACTGCAGGACTTGTCATTGTCAGTTGGTCTACGCATTAAAACACGAAGGCCTTTTGTTTTAAAAATCATTGGGGGGTTAAGTGAATAACTACATTATGTCATGATCTTTCCAGCACTGAAAATAATGGGAGAACTTTTCCTTTTTGATATCTCATGCTCTTACAGAGCTGTGTGGAAAATATTATTTCCACTTAGTAAAATTCTAACCAAAAAGCCATCCACCATCAATTCTGTATTTTGCCCACATGCATTAAGTCTTTGCCCTTTCTTTTCTGACAATATGTTCCCAGCTGTGTGTTGTGGCTGTGGGTCCCGCTCACTGCTGACATTCACTGGGCTCCAGCGTTCATCATGATGCCCTCATGTGAGGTCAGCCAGAGGACAACAGCCCCACTTCCCGTTTCCCTTTGAAACCTCAACCCCCATTGCCACAGCAGACCGACATAAGCTTCCCAGAATGCACCTCTCCAGCCGTCTGACCCCTGGGTCAGCAGCTGTCAATCTGGCTCTGCAGCTTCTGGACACAGACTGGTAGATGTGAGGGAGGCCTCTGAGAGGAGCCCTGGCTCTGCATATGGGATCATCTCTGTGCATTCATGGAGGGTAATTAAATTAACTATCCTTCTCCCACTCTAATGCAAACCTCAGGTTGAATCGCCACGCTGTATGTGAGAGGAAAGGCCGCAGGCGGCGACATCCAGACAAAGACAACCAGCTTGTATGAAGTACAGAGTATTATTTCATTCTAGCTGGCAGTCTATGTTGGTGCTCATCTGGCAGGTTCACTTTAACTTCTCCATCTATGTCCTGTTTGGGGATCAGATTGTCGCTGGAAAAGGTCTGATCACTCCCACTCTCTGCATTATTCTGATTATAGCATCACTGAATTATTATATAAACATGTAAATGTCTGATTTTTTAAATATTAATTAAGAACATTGGTGTCACATTTATTTGATTACAGCTGTGTATGTGTGTGTAGCCTGTATATGAGTATGTGCCATTTAGTTGTGTGTGTAAGACAGAGGATGTAAGGTGTAACAGGGTGTGACACAGCCCTCCAGACTGACAGCCAGGCAGAGAGGATGTGGAGGGAGGGGTGGAAGTGGCTCTTTAGCCCGAAGGCCACAGGGTGGAAGGTGAGAGTGTAGGGTCACCTTTATCCACAATGTCTGTACCCAGAGTTAGAGAGGCAGTGAGGTGGGTGGGGGGCAGACCTAGGATTCCCAGCAGGCTGAATTGATTTCCTGTGCAGGGTCATGCCCAGGACAGGCTTGTAGGACACAGGTTTAGGACAGCAAGGAGCAGAGAGTGGAGCTGATATGGACAGAGAGGTCGTGTTGTTTTGTGCCATTTCCCTGCTTTTCACTACCACTTCTTTCCCAGATGTGAGATGAAGATTGAATGCACACATCTTGTGCCGAGGAACATTTCACATAATATGCTTATTTCATAAAGGACAAGTGCTTTGTTTTGTCTCATGTGGTGAAAATTTCTGTCTGTTTTAATCTGAAAGTCGGGCCTTTCAGCTCTTGAATGGATGAACCAAAGTATAATTAAAAAAAGCCACAGCATACAAATGTCTATACAGACTCATAGGAGACTTTGATTCCTCAGCAAATACATACCCATAATCCTTTACATCTTACGCTCTCTTGATGCAATATTCATAAAAACTGTGTTACCTGCGGCATCTCCGAGATCATAGCACAAGCGTTCTTCCTCTTGCCCACATTTCTGGAATGCATTTACTCAGCTGGGTTTGTGGATTCAAGAGTGCTCTGCTGCCTCGAGCTACAGAGGACACGCTTGTCACAAGATTTGAGAAACATATCCATGTCCCCTTATGTATACATCTTAAAGTGTATACACCGCCTCTAACGAAATTTTGAGGTCTTAAAAGGTGGTCAGTCAGACAGTTTGATAAGTGCTGGCAGCTACACCTCGGCTGAAGTTTATGTGGGAGGGTAAAAGGTGGCACTAGTGATTAACATGACAGCACAGACTCTATTCTCTATCTGAGTCATGTTACACATAAATGCCATTATACCTGAGGCCGCTAGTGATTTTAAACTTAAACGAGCTCTTCCTTCCAAAGCAAGCAGCCTTATCTTTGCAACTTGTATCCAGATGGAGAGTGAATTTTTCATTATGTTCACTTCACTTTTATGTCTCTTGGTAAAGAAAAAGATGGAATTTCAGAGTATTTGAACGTATATGGAGCAGGGCCGGCACAATTCTTTATGGGGCCTTAAGTGAAATTTGATTTGGGACCCTCCCCCACCTCTTTGCTGTCAGTATTGTTATTGCTTGATCATTTGCACACTTCTGTAAATCTAACATACACATGATAAATTTTCTGAACTGTAGCGGTTTGCTTACCTCATATCATTACCAACCCAGCACAGTTTTACCCACATGAGTTTTAATCTTAAAAGGTAGCAAACTCACAAAAGTGCTACTAAGTGGTGTACTGAATGTGAAGGACTGAAAAGTAAAACAATTAACCTGAAGACAGTTAGTAATTAGTCATGTAAACATACTTTAATCATGATATTTTATCTTTGTTTTTTTTGTTGTCCTTTTCTCTGCTCAAGAGGGATATGCCCTTATTGTGACACTACTTGTTTTTGCTGCTTTTTCCATGTAACCTAAGGTTAGGGTCTGACAGTCCACGCTTTCATCAAAATACAGTTAATGACTATTTCAGTGCGCATAAACGGGCTCTTTTGTGGGACATTTCAAGAACTCTTGGGGGCCCTTTAGCGGCCACGTGGACCCTAAGCAGGCGCTTAATTTGCTTATGCCTCTGATAAGAAAAACATTGTTTAAAAGAATGATGTCTGTGACAAGAACAACTGGTTACTCAAACTTTTTTCTATAATATTGAAATTCTGATGCAAGGTAGACTTTGTTCAAATAACAACTCAAGGAAGAACGCACTACAGGTGCAACACAGATTTGTGTATTGTGTATCATCTACTTTATATTTCACTTGTATTATGTAGCATTCATGTGGACGGCAAAGTAAGAATTTCATTGTACAGGGAAACACGTTTCCTAACTGTGTATATGACAAATAAACACTTTGACCTTGACTTGGAGTAGTAATTCACATGCCATATTAACACCATTCTTGTTGTACCACACTTTTACATGGAGTTGTAACACGGTCTGTGGAAACTAATACAGAGCTCCAAAATGGAATCAAATGGGGTATGGGGCCTCTCAATCCAAATGGACCTCGTGTTTACATACTTGTCCATCAGTTGAGCAGCATGTGACCTCAGGTATCCAGAGGGATGATGAGATGTACCCAAAACCAAAGGTACGTAGTCTCAACCTGGTAAATGCATTGTGTTTAGCTGAGGTTTGAGATCAGAGATAACATGTCAGTATCAAAAGCCTTTTCATCCTACTGCCGAGTCTTCAAATTCTTTCTCAGGTTTGAGCCGAGTGGTAGAAATGAGCAGCACATCTTACACTCTGTGCCACAGACGAAGCTTAGCCTATTACTGCTGTGATTTAAGACATTGTTATTGCTTTTAGATTCAAACACATTTATCAAAACGAAGGTAACGTGATTTCAAGTAAAAATCCCACAAAGATTTAAGAATAATATTGCATTCATTAAAATTGTATATTTTCACTGCAAGCAGGAAAATGTTATGACCTTCATAATTATTGTTTTGCTGTTTCCATCATTTCTATAAGACATTCAGTAGGATTTAGTACCACCACAGGAAATTAGCACCACATTAGATCTGCACGACGAGGTTATGGCGAAGTGCAGCTGCTGATACAGTCGAACATGCATGTCGGTGGTGTAGGCAGCAAAATTAGTAGTTTCCATTTGATATCTTTAACGTATATTTTAATAATACCATAGTTTTCGGCCAAACATTGAACTTTTTGGGGGTGGGGGTGACATTTTATTATCGCATGATCGAAAAATATTCTGTTTAAATTAATAGGCCTAATTGACGCAAAGACTTTTTAGTTTAAAAATAATTGGCTATTACAAGATTAGAGCCTCGAAATTCCCAAATAAGACGCAGACCCGCAAAATGTTTTGATGAACAAGTTGAAAATGACAAATGGTCTCTATTATATCTATGAATTATAATATTTTGTTTACATTAATTAACGTGGTTAACTGTTTGACTTATCAATTCCTCTCTAGTTTATTAACCAAATTGACTTCGGCAGTCTATTGTAAGGATTCCCGCTTTTTCATTTTTCCCGAGTTATTTTTAACAACCAGGAATTTCTGTGAATTGGTCATTTCACAAGTGAAATGTGGGTCATCGGTGTGTTCTCTTTTTAGGTTTAGTGGCAGAACAACCTTATAAAAATAGCGTTTATCGGGAGCACAATAATTCATTCAGATCTAGGAGAAAAGACATGAACTATTAAATACGACTGAACACTTTATTGTGCAGAAATGTTTAGTAAATGAAAAAGAATACAGTCCCAGTCTAGTAAAGTATATAACCAATATCGAATAGGTTATATAAAAACATTTAGGCCTACTCGTTAGGTTTTCGAGACCGAAATTAAAAATTAAGTAACATTTAAAAAGATGGAAATGATGTAGCTCATAGTTTTATGGCAAGTAAAAATAAACAAGTAACAGTGTCATCGTGGGAGTCAATAAAAAAGTGTTTTTATTCGTTCACATTTCTGTGCGTAAAGTTGTGTGTGTGCTGTCTGCTCCTCTTGTCCTGCTTGATTTGAAGATTAGGCCCATAACAATATATGAAACAGAAATTAAATGGTTAATTGGACGCTCAGAAACCACACGTGATTGAATTTTTGGCGGATTATATCAGACTGCTGGATGCTGTAGGAAACGTCCCACCACACTCTCACTCACACACACACACGGTCTTTCTCTCCACTTTCTTTCTCTGTCTCTCTCTCTCTTGCGCGCGCGCACACACACACACACAAATCCCGGCTTCACGGGTCTTTGTTCCTGATCTGCTAAATCCCACCCACTTAACATGAAGACATGAACACAGAGGAAGAAGAAGAAAAAAAGCTCTCTCTCAGGCGCCCACACTATCTGCGCGCAGTCGCTGTTGTCTATCCTGCCTGCTGGACCCGTGAGATGCAGACGGAGAGTTGTTTGTCTTTTTCTTCGCAGACCAGCAGGAGGACGCCAGGAAACTCTCCGGGGCTGGAGCACGGCGGCTCCTTCCTACCCTGCGATGCGCTGCAGAAACCCTCGCACCTTTCTCCTCCTCCTCCTCTTCCTCACCGTCTCAGCCTGCGAGGGGATCTGTACGCCGCCGCCATGGAGCGGTTTGGAGACGCTGCGGCGGACTTTACGCACGGCGTTACCCCGGGGATGCCGCCCGAATCACCGTCCAAGCACAGCAAGTTCTTGGGCAGTGTAAACCAAGATCAGAAAGGGACAGTGATAATCGGCAAGCCGGCCTTCTATGAAAACAACTCGGAAGGTATGTCAAAATTAAAGAAAAGAATAAAAAGAGCTCATGTAAATATAAGTGGGAGCCGCAACAAGATCTTTAAGGTCACTGTTACCAATAATGAAGAGTTTGAATTTCAGAAATTGTCCCAAAAGGCTAAGGTTTGTTAAAAAAAACAAACTGTAACATAATTTATAGCTTCATTTATTTAAGGCTGAAGGCAATACTTGCATTATTTTTCCGCAATTTTGACGTTTAAAAATAAAATAATATCCATCCTGCTCAGGTTAAGCGGGTGTAAAAATAAATGGATGAATAAAGTGGTAAAATATGAGGATAATCTTTTTTAATCTTTGTTATATTGCGTAAGAAATTAAATCTGGTAGATCATATATCAAACCAGGGACCTTTTTTCTTTTTATTTCATTATGTTTACATGCTTTAAAAATGTGTATTTTCATTTAACTATTACACAAAAGTTAGGAAAGTGCACCTGGGTTTCAGCTGGTAACACCAAGGAAAGTATGGTTGTGGTAAAAATGTCAACAGGTTTTCTTTCACCTGACTGTACTTGATAAAAAGTGAGGGAGTGAGAGAGGTTAAAGGTCAGTCTGGCAGCAAGTGCCTTTCAGCCCAACCTTCAGCTTTTCCATATTTCAGCCTTTAGATGTCTTGTTCTTCTCATATGTAGGTTTTTCTCATATAAAACACAACGTCACTGACTTAGGCTTTTGCTGTCAGACACAATAGCCTACAAATGGGAAAAACCTAACCACCATTGAACCAAAGCTTGAAGAAATGATGTCTTTCACTGTATTTATTGGTGTTGATGATTCCCCAAAGCAAAAGGATATGAGCACACATTCAGTTTTTGTGATATCTGTGTCCAGAATAAAGACTTCTTTCACAATTAGTCAAGATAACAATGTCAACTGTCCTGTTTCAAGGGTTAAAATAGATGTTTTATTACTTTGCTTTTAAATTCAGTTTAAATAAAACAAGTCATGGTTTCCCATTCCCGCACTCTCATACATACCCACTGCAAACACACAAATTCATGCAAGCTTGTGCACTGATAATTTTTTGGTGTCCATTTAATTTATTTTGTAATGTACTTTAGTGTAGGTGAGTAGAGCTTCGTGTGTAGAATACACACCTTGTGTGTGTTCATTTACGTACCAGTACCGTTTTCATCTAAGTTTTTAAATTTGGGTTCCTACACCTTTATCTAGTGGCGAGGAAAGTGTAGTGGTAGTGGCACAGGCCAAGGCAACACACGACCATCTTCACATTTTTATTGTAGTTCACAATATTGTAACTTACAAAACTCCTTTGCATGTGGAATACATAATTAACACATTTGAATTAATGAGTGAGTGTATTTTTACAAGGAATTGTTTGATTTTAATAATGATAATGCAAATTGAAAATTTTACAACAAAATGTCCTGAATTATTTTTTTTACAAACAACATGGAGTCCATATGTTAAAAAGTAAAGCACTTTTTTATTTTATTTTGTTTTTTACATTTACTAACTTGGGGAGTTTTAATATTTAATACCTTAATTAAGAAGCTTTAAACTGTTTTTGCTATTTTGCTGAACTCTGATTAATGATCACAAAATAAAGATTTGCCTTAACATATCCATATTTTAAGATGTAGAAATATACCACACACAAATACATCTAAGTGTTCATAACAATAAATTAAAATATGACACTTGCCAATTATTTACAGTTTTTGTGAACTCGTAAACACAAGGTCAACCTTGGTAACACTCTGTAAGAGGCTGTGATCGTTTCAGTTTTATTATTCATCTGTTATAAAAATTCTAGCAGTTGAATTTAAAACCAGTGAATGCCGTGTATCTGTGAAAAAGCTTCGGTGAAACATGTTTTAAAAACTAAAGAAGTGGAGACAGAGCGGATGTAGGTGCTTGACAGTCCCGCAGCCCCAGTTTGCATTCTTGATGGAGAATATTTTCAGCCTGAACTATGCTGTGAGACCAGCTCCAATGGGCATGAGGAAAAACTTGCTCTCTGTTGGGCCTCCACAGATTAGAAGAACAGCAGAGTGCCTCAATGAGTGAGTGCCTGCAGATAAATGGCAAGCGACTTTTGTTGTGGAGCTCAGAGTTAAACATAATGAATGTGGACAACAACATCCAAACACTGCAGGAGGGAACAGCCCATGGTCTGTTACAGAAAGAACAAAGAGCTTTCAGAGTTCCCTTTACAGCTGAATGTACACGTATCAATCCAAACAATCATGTGCTTTATCAGATATAAATGATGTGGACACTGCAGTAAGTTTCACATTGCGTCTGTTTGGAACATGCCTGTAAACATTTCTGCATTTCCAAATGAAACAACTCAAATCTTGTTATTTACTTACTGGCTTGTGGATTTAATTCAAGCCAACTCACCAAGAGTTCACTGCCTGAATATGGTTTGTAATCAGGTTGAAACACTGTTTGACTGAATTATTGTCACGTGTGTCGATTTTTCTCAGGCGTCTCTGTTTTTGTTTGGGAATCAAACGGAAATAAAGAGCTAGTGATTAACTGTTTTCAGTGATACTTAACAAACCAAGTGTTTGTTGTGATACTCTGTTTTATTTGTGACAGTGTGTAGAATTACAATTTATTGGTCCGGCATGGCAGAACCATATCCATATGAAAATGGACTCTCTCTGTCACTGAAGATGGGAGTGGTTTGCACTGGTACCTCACATGCAGAACAGAGGCATTTGATTCTGAGCACTGCCTCCTTCTGTTTCTCATCTTCATGTTTGTAGGAGTATATTCCTCAACGCTCCAATTTCCTCACACTTTCAAAAACAATTTGGCTTTAAATATGAATAGTATATATCTGTGTTACCCTGTTGAAAGTATGCCGATTTGTTTGTGGTGCATCCTACCCAATCTCTGTGAAACCCTACAAAAGAATAACCAGATGTACATATAAAAAAAATGATTTCACCTTTATTTAACAACAACAACAAAAAAAATCTCTGATTACACAAAATATTTGACAGCAGCAAATTTTAATAATATTAAAATTTAAATCAGAAGTAGACAAGTGTAAAATCTTCAGTAAAATTAGCATCCTAAAAATAGTCTGATAAATAGAAGCAGATAAATGTAAAATCAAAAACTAGTTAATTTTAAAACTGTACCTTTTTGTGTGTGCCCTGCATGCCTCAGTCAGAGAGAAAGGAGCTCCAAAAACCATGGGCTATCCTGGGATTGGCACAGACTGCAAGCTGAAAGAGCCAGGTGGTGGTTTACAGGGCGACTCTATCGCTGACTCCATCGACTTATCAGGCAAGAACAAGAAGCGGCGCAATCGCACCACTTTTAGCACCTTTCAGCTGGAGGAGCTGGAGAAGGTGTTTCAGAAGACGCACTACCCTGACGTTTATGCCCGGGAGCAGCTGGCACTGAGGACTGAGCTCACTGAGGCTCGGGTTCAGGTGTGTCTCAGGGCAACTGCTTTCTATTTTGCATCTGTTTGTTTTACAGCTACAGGCAGAGAAGGCTTTATGGCCTGAACAAGACCTGCTGTCTTCTGACAATGTCCTGTTACTCTTTGTTTTTGTATTTGAAAGGTTTGGTTCCAAAATCGTAGAGCCAAGTGGAGGAAACGGGAACGCTACGGGAAGATCCAGGAGGTTCGCAACCACTTTGCTGCTACATACGATATTTCTCTTCTCCCTCGTCATGATACATACCAGGTATGCCACCACAGATCTCACATGACAGAGTGGAAGATGCATGTTGTCCTCTGGGAACTTTTTTTTTCTGTAAAAATTGAACAAGCTCAGCTTTGCTGATTTGGTATCTTGATTTGGTGTTCTTACCCAAGTATGAAGCAGTTCCATGTTCAACCCATTAAAATTCCAAATGCATCCTCTCCTAAATCTCCCTCTGTCCAGATGCAGGGCAACCTGTGGCCCGGGGCGGCTACAGGAGGAGGCAGCGGTTCGGGTGCTGCTTGTGTTCTTGGAGCTGACTCTATCCCCTCATCCTGCATGAGTCCATACCCTCACCCCCACAGCAATTTACAGGGTTTTATGGGCATGCCCCCGTCCTCCAGCCATCCCCACCACCATCACCACCACCCATCTCACCATCCAGGCATCAACGGCCTCTACTCACTCCACAGTTTCCCAGGAGGCCTCGGGTCCCCTTCCATTGAAGGGCCTGAGGCCGAATACAAGCCGACGGGCCTGGTGGCGCTGCGGATGAAAGCCAAAGAGCCAGGCAGCATCCTCTCCTGGCCTACATGACCACAACAGTGCCAGCACCCCGTTATGCACTGACTGAGCCATTGCATATTACAATCCTGACCCAGATGTACACACCCATCTCAGCATATGATTCACATATTTCCTCTTTACATTAACGCAAACCGAACTGGAGACTCGAAAAACAATATGATGAACACTGAGCGTAATTTGAGCTTCTTGCAGCTTTCTTGTTTCCATTTTTAGTTTGATAACACAATGCTGAGACCAAAGAGGAAACATTATTTAAGCATGTAAAAAAAATTTATTATCATATTAATCTTTGTTTTATGTCTGTCGTGCTTCGTAGTGTGACCAGTAATAAAGTCTGTCTGATTCAGCAGCAAAGTATTTTTGGTAAAATAGATTAAGAAAATGGAACAAAAACAATCTCAGCTGGAATTATTTTAGTCTTGACATGACTCTTTTAGAAAAATGATAACTAAGAGGGCTAACCAAAAGCCTGTGTCACATTTTAACTGAAAATGTGGTCATGAGGAAAAACTGCTTTTCAAGCTGTGGTTGTCACAAATACAAAGATTTCTGCTGTGTGGGAAGTGAGCTTCTTTGTGTTCAGGAAGAGACTGTACATGTGCAGCCTTCATCATTTCAAGAGGCCTTCGGGTAGCACCTCATGTGTCAGGAGCAAGTAGCAGGCTGGTTAATAAAAAGCTAAGTGAGCAACACTGATGATGAAGTAGTGAGCTTTCCACAGACAGCTGGCTTCACACTGAGACAGATCATTTTCATTCACATCTGGCATCAGTGGTAAACCTAACCAGTGAGTAATAAGTTACATTTTAATAGAAGAAATTTGGGTTAGAAAAGTGAATTTGGTTATTAATTAAATGAATCCAGGTCACCTGCTTTCTGTTTTTATTTATGATTATATAGCTCTTCATATGTTGAAGAACATGACATAAATATGTTTCTGTGGGATATTTAGTCTCACATGTTCTGACAGCATTCCTATTAATGGTTTTCAGGAAATCGCCTTGTTGTGTTTTAGCCCAAACAATTTACTTTATTGTCAAGGAAACACTGAATTGCATGGTAGCCTCCCATCTGGCATGCATTACTAAATACCAACATATTCATGTCAGATGTGCAAACATTTCCATCTCTGCCAGATTGAGAATGCAACTTGAATTGAGAAAAAAAAGCGTTCCACTGGTGGACAAAGCCATCCCAAGCCCCGATTACTCCCCAGGAGTGTACATGGCTTAGGGGGGAATATGCTGGCTCTCCTTTCCCTTTAGCTGCCATTCCCTCAGTCTGTGCCTGGGTTTTGTGTGAGCCACAAACATGTGGTTCCAATAGAAGAATGCACAAAACCATCAGAAACACTTTCCACACCCACAGCTTCAAATTCCAGCCAGGCCCTGGGAGACGGCAGCCCTTACTGCAGTTACATAGCCCCCTGATTAAATCCCAGATTAAGTGGAGAAGATAAGGCGACCTGTCAGTAGGGATAAGGCATTGAGGAGATGGCCTTCTTGAGGAAATCTTAAGAAATAGCAGATGATGGATCAGAGCCCTTTTATATTCATTTTTAGGTAGGGAGTAGGTTAATCGAATCTGGTTTTCCACAAACAAAGGGGGAAACTAAATGGCTTAGTGAATTTGATAACTTAACTCTTGAGCACTGTCAGGACAGCTGTAATAGAGTAACTCACAGTATTATAACTGTAGATTAGTTTATTACACCTATAAAAGAAACAAAAAAAAACTAATGATGTCATATTACAAAATGAGGGTCTCCATACTTTTTTTTTATCATAAGCATCTACAGTATATTGTTGTAAATATAAAAATCTACAAAGGCACTATATGGTTTGTCAAAAATAAATGAAAAATCTTGAGCTAAGACTGCACAGTGCTGGGGCAGTTATTAACTAAGCATCACAAAGTGTGTCAGGGTCACTGGGTCAGTAGCATCTGGAAATTAAACCCTTGGACTAAAATATGATTTAATGCTCACTAAAACGTGTAAAGCTCCCTTCTGGCCACTGTTCTGTGATTTGATCTGAAATGCTGGTCTTGAAGTTCAGCTACTGTGACCCAACAAATCTATGTATGTGAAGTATAGTTGAACAGCATTAACATGTCACATTAAGCTAAATGATGAGGAAGCGCAGTGTGGTTGAATCAGTAACAGGCAATCAATGGAGTGAAGCAAGCCCGTAATGGAGTATTTGGCTGTTTCCCCACATTTATCAGTAGAGCTTCATCTGGACGTTTATCATCTACAGAAAAAAGTCGTTATATTAACAATTGCTTCACAAGAGATAGTGGCCTAAAATCTGTCCAATTAGCTAATCTACAGTAGGTCTACCCATAGCTTATTAATTAAAAGGCTATTAATTGCATTTCATATAAGTCTGACAATTATGACAGTTTGTCATATTAACAGACTTATTAACAGCTTGCTTTGTCCACATAGCCATGGAAGAGGTCTTGTGTCTATCCAAGGTCATTAAGTTCTTATGGGCTACTGTACCTTTTGAGCTACTGTTCAAATGCTGCCACCTTGTGGCACTAGGCCAAACTGGGTTGTTGAGATGAAAGGGTTTCACTATTCTTGCCTTCAAATCACTTTGTTACCACTCGTGTGAAAATCTGGGTTAATTTTATTTCCTAATTTATTGGGCATTGCAAATGTTTGGCGTGTGTATTGTACATAACAGTCAAATAATTTTGACTATAGTCAGTCTGACTGTGGCAAATTGTAAATATCTAAATACATGTAAAGTATTGGTTGCAATCTGTTCGCTCAGCTCACTAACAAGCCTCAGCTATTGCTGGTTATTTGAAATGAATCGCATTACACGTATTACAATTACTCTGTCCAGCCACGCTACTTGGACGCGAAATGTGAACGGCTCCCTCGATGATTGACATGAACTTTTAAGTTTCCCACCCACTTTTCAACCAATCATAGCGAAGGGGCGGGACTTCGGGATAATCTTTACAAAATGGCGACTATTGTTGTCCTACTGCAGGGTTAGTGAATAAATTCGCTTTTCAGTTCGACAACTTTCTGCATCATTTCGCAGAAACAGCACTAAGAATAGGCGCCCCAAAGGTCGGCTCTGCGTGGACTGAAATGAAAGGTAAAGAACGGTCGCCGATTAAAAAACGCTCTCGGGCCTTGGACGATATTCGAGACCGGGGAGGATGCCATCCAACCAGCAAGAAAATGGGTGCTCTCTCCGCTTCCAGTGGGAGTAATAATGGAAATAGTTCGACAAAAGGCGACGGTGGCTCAACAAGAAGGAATCTACTCGGTGATAAAAGAGACAGAGACTTCGACGGCCATAGTCGAGCTGGAAATAATCACAGTTGTCAGTCTGCTGCCGCTAGCACCGTCGGCAAAAACCACAACCTGAGCCTGACGCTGGATTTAGCTTCACCAAGGACCACGTCGCGGGCCGAGCAGCGGGTTCAACTACCAAACACCGAGAGTGAGTACAAAACTCTCAAAATAAGTGACCTCGGCACCCAGTTGAGTGATGAAGATATAGAGGATGGACTGTTCCATGAATTTAAAAAATTCGGAGATGTGAGCGTTAAGATAAGCCGTAGCAATGACGAGCGCATAGCGTTTGTGAATTTCAGGAAGCCAGAGGACGCTAGAGCTGCTAAGCACGCCAGGGGACGGCTAGTGCTGTACGACCGGCCGCTGAAAATAGAGGCTGTGTATATCAACAGGAGGAGAAGCCGCTCACCCGTGGAGAGAGACTTGTATGGTGGTGCAGCTCAAAGCCATAGACATTTTCAAAGACCCCTTTCGCCCACTGGGCTTGGATACAGAGACTATCGGCTTCAGCAGTTGGCCTTGGGACGGCTTCCTCCTCCTCCACCGCCTCCTTTGCCTAGAGACCTGGAGCGGGACAGGGAGTTTGCCCTGTTTGAAGCCAGGACACGTCCGGCTTTCATTGCAGAGCGAGCAGCTTTTCGAGAGGAGGATTTTATATCTCCAGAGGACGACCAAAGAGCCAATAGGACATTGTTTTTAGGCAACCTGGACATAACTGTTACAGATGCAGACTTGAGGAGAGCTTTTGACAGGTTTGGGGTCATAACTGAAGTGGACATTAAAAGACCCACAAGGGGACAAACCAGCACATATGGATTTCTAAAATTTGAAAATTTGGACATGGCTCATCGTGCTAAGCTTAGTATGTCTGGCAAAATAGTGGGCCGTAACCCTATAAAGATAGGTTATGGGAAGGCAACTCCCACCACACGCCTGTGGGTGGGTGGACTTGGACCCTGGGTTCCTTTAGGTGCCCTGGCAAGAGAGTTTGACCGCTTTGGCACTATAAGGACCATTGACTATAGAAAGGGGGACACTTGGGCTTACATTCAGTATGAAAGTTTGGACGCTGCACAAGCGGCATGCACACATATGAGGGGCTTCCCCCTGGGAGGTCCAGAGAGGAGACTTAGAGTGGACTTTGCTGACACTGAGCATCGTTACCAGCAGCAGTTTTTGCAGCCACTCCCTATTCCTCCCTTTGACATGGTGGCAGAGTCATTTGTCCACCGTGCCACACCTGAACCATTGAGGGTCAGGGAACGGACTCCACCGCCGCTTCACTTCAGGGAGAGAGAGCTCTTTCCTGGAGCTGAGTGGCCCAGCCCAGCTATTCGTGAACGGGTGCGTGCCTCACCCTTTGAGCCTCTGGAGCACTTGGAACGTGAGCGGCGGGCACGGGAGCCCTGGTCTTTGGAAAGAGAGCTACAGGGACGAGAACCTGTACGTAAGCGGCGTGTAATGGAGGACGGTCGTCATATAGACCACTCCCCTGACAGCACTGAGAGGACAGTAAGGCGTAGACGTGCTTCTCCAGATGGCAGTCCTGGAGGTAGCAGTAGAGATGGAGGTCGTTTCAGTGACTCAGAGCGCCCTATGCGGGGTGAGAGAGCCTCCCCAACACGAGAACATCACAGCAACCTGGAACGGGGTGGGGCTGAACGGAGACTCAAAAGCCAGGGTCTCTCTGAGAAGGGCCCTTCAAGCAGCAGTGTGTCAGCAGTTGCTGAGCGTAAGCGCAAAGCAGGTGACGGTGGAAAAGGGCCAGCTAAGAGAGAACGTTCAGAGAGCAGTTCCAAGGGAGGACAGCTATCCAAGCCAGATGGCACCAAACTCAGTTTGGCCTGGCATGGCATGCTACTGCTGAAGAACAGCAACTTCCCAGCCAACATGCACCTGCTGGAAGGCAACCACAACGTAGCCAGTGACCTACTTGTTGACGGCACAACAGGTAGGCAGGTCAGCGAGCTTAAGATCACCCAGCGTCTCCGTCTGGACCAGCCCAAGCTTGACGAGGTGTCCCGGCGCATCAAGGTGGCAGGTCCTGGAGGATACGCCATTCTGCTGGCAGTTCCAGGGACCACAGAGGATACATCGTCATCTGACTCAGCAGCCTCAACTCAGCGGCCACTTCGTAACCTGGTGTCCTACCTCAACCAAAAACAAGCAGCTGGAGTCATCAGCCTGCCTGTGGGGGGGAGCAGAGATAAAGACAACACAGGGGTTCTTCATGCTTTCCCTCCCTGTGATTTCTCCCAGCAGTTCCTGGATTCCTCTGCCAAAGCTCTGGCTAAAAGTGAAGAGGACTATCTAGTCATGATTGTGGTTCGTGGAGCATCTTAAAAAAATCTTAACACACTAATTTCAAGTCATGTTAAAAAAAAAAACATCTGCTGTGTGTCAGTAACTATTGCATGCTGTGTGTTCTGCATTATGGGGTACACTAGTATGGTTCATGATGTTTGTGTGTTGCCTTGTAATCCACTAAAAGGACAAACTGTGCCCTTGTACAAAACTAAAAGGGTGTATGTTTTTGAAAATTCTTTTTTTCAAGGGTGTATGAATAGCTCACAAAGTCAGAAACCTGCAACAGCATCTGAGGAATAAATTTCAATTTTACTTAAGGAGTAATATGTCATAAAGAAAACATTTGGTTCAGTTGCAGGTTAAAAATCTTAGATGTCCAGATGTAGTACAAGAAACGACCGAAGTGGACACAATAATAGCTCCATTACAATAAAACCCCAAAGAATAGCCTTTCAAACTAGTATGGCCTTGAATCCATATCTCCTTGATGCAGTGTTAACAAAATCTGAAAATGACCAGCCTAACAGATATTTGTCCCTGGGCTAATCTATTGTATGTCCATGGATTGTACAGGTGGTGTTGTTGTGTCTACCTCCTGCATGAAGGAATCATTTTCAGAGGTTTGCATTACAGTGCAGTAGTATTTCTACTATAATCATTTTATTTTATGGATTCATACACAGGTGAGAGTGCTGTTTCCAATTCATTAAAGGTGTAGTGAGTGATTTAGTGCTCCATTAACAAAGCTAATCTTGTTGGAGAAAAAGTCTTGTTAATATTTGGAGATCAAAACATGTTGACAGCCCTTTTTTGGCCCACTGTGCTGCATTTACCAAATGTTTACCTACTGTCTGCCTTCTTCAGGTAAGCAGCCGGTGAATGGAGCGTGGTGTGCTGAAGAAGAACTCAGCAGTGTGTTTGGTTTATTTTTTTTTATTTTTTATTTTTTTCTTGATTCGCATTGAAGCTTACACTAGCCTGCCTGTTCCCAAAGTTGATAAATATTTTGATGGTCCCCAGGTAAAAGGTCTTCTACATTTCAGTTGCTTGTGTTGCCAGGTGTATTTAAAAAATGTTCAGGTTCATGGTTTGGATTTGAGTGTAGTGTTAGTGTGTTCCTTAGTATCGGAACACCAAATTGCAAGATTGACAATGAACTCAGTGTGTGTGCAATCCGCTGGTTAACCTAAAGTGTCATGTCAGCTCTTTGTGGAGTGCTGAATACTAACAGATGTAAGATTTTTGCCCAGGGGAGCAACCCATAACACAATACACATAGTATAGTGAAGCAGATACTAACAAGTTTTCATATTTTTTACTTATTTTATTTTGTGCATCCCAACCCTAGAAATGGTTGTGTAATGTGATCTATGAAAGACTACAATAGTGCTGGATAAAAAAAAAAAAAACTACTTAGACTTAATGTGTTGATATTGGACAGTCTGTTTCATTTATTCCTCTGTAACCAATAGGTCTTCCAAGAATGATAATATTCAGTATCAGTAAATTGTTGGTACAAAGTAACAAAAACCTGATATTTGTCTAGTTAAGTGGGTCTGTGTAATTTTATATAAGGCAAGTTTTACCATTACCTTAACAGTTAATGTTAATTTAAATTTTAGAGGTCTAAAATTGACTGTTTTACTCATGCCTGCCAATATGTTCCCAAGGCCTACTTATATTTTGTTTTGCCACTGTATGATTGTACAGCAATAGCCATCCACCCAAATTATGACTTACTGAGTTTAGTTCAGAATGTATTGAAAACATTCATATGTGGGAAAATTGTAATGTGTGTCACCACCGCTGCGACGCTGGACTCCTGAGGAGACGAACGCAGAGCTGAAGCTCTCTGCAGAGAAGGCAACCTAGTGTTTGTGATGAGGCTTTTAAATTGTGTAGCCCATCTGCTCCTGTGATGACTTCTGTTTTAAATGGAAAATTGAGCAATGTACACTTTGATGTCATGGGAAAGGAAAGTCCATAAAGCCCACCCGAAGCTGTTCACATACCTGAAAAGTGCTTTTGGGCACTTTTATGTGACCGATTATTAATAAATTGTTCATTTGAAGGGAAACTTGTTTCTTCGATGGAGGTGAATTGAAGAAACGAGCTGCTATACCTTATTGTGTTTCGAAGGAATTGTCACTTGAAAGTTTGTTTCTGCACACAAAAAGGGAGACGATTTGCAGTTTGTTTAGCACCAGCGAAGAGAGACCTCTGTTCTCGTGTGAGGATTGCTGTTTGCTTACAGGCCTGTTTTGAGCTCCTAAGTTGCCTGTCATAAATTATTCCCCCATGATCCTGTGTTACCCTCAACTGTTCCTGTTGGCATGTGAACACCTGATCAGGATTGAGGAGCCCCTGCTGGCCCTTGTTTACAGCCAGAGTCCAGTTGGCAGTGTGAAATGGTGGCAGATGACGACAACGGTGCAGTTCCGGAGGCGAGGGTCGGAGCAAGCAGCAGCACGTGCAAGTATCCTGTTGTGTTCCCTGCTCATGTACTCTAAAGGTTTCATGTGCATTGTTCCTGGTTCTGAGTAGGAACTGAGGAAATCCTATCACCGGCCATCACGCACACTCCGCTCGGGAGATTGTGGGTGACACTGCTTTGAAGTTTCCATAGCACCTACAGTTCATGCTGTCTCACTGCAGAGGCTGAGCTGAACCACTGGGCTGATTTGTTGTTATTATACTTTGCCTGAATTATATTTGATTTGACTTAATATTTGTCTCAGGGAAGAGGATTGGCGCAAACCTCAGCTAGGAATATTGTCTGCCCCCATCTGTGTGTTCTCCTCTGATTGAACTCTCTCTGAGGAGAAGAGTGAAGACGCATGCTTGCTGTGCTGAAGCTGTATTTTGTTGTCATCTAAGGGGTGCCACAGCATGGAAATGAAACAAGAACAGGCCAAATTGTTTACCCTTTTTGACACAGCTGGAAGGAACCCACAGTGCGGACTCCACCCTTGCAGCAAATTCTTCTAGGAGACCTTTTTATTTTGCCATTGCACCTCTATAAGTTTAAGGCCATTTTACACAGGAAAAAAGTTTACTACTGCCATCCATTTTAGTCATATTAGTGTGAAATCAGATGCTGTGTCCTGTGCTGAGAAGAACCCCTTACTTCACCAGAGAAACATTGCCATCTTGAGGACCACGGAGCAGCTACCTTCCTCTGACAGTCGGCCACCTGATAGATCACACTCCTGCACAGCAGATGCCCAGGACAGAGCTGGTATCACTGTACGACTGGTGAGTAAGGAGAACAAGCGCTGCCTGCCAGGTCTGTATCGGTGGCTTAGGCAGCAGTGGTAAGTATATAGTGTCAGCTCCCACAGATGCAAAATGTCTGATATTGGTTTCAATCCAAAATCATTACTGAGGTAATTTTCACTGATGGCGACTGGCATAAATCCCAAACCCAAGTGTAAGGTAATAGGACCACTTAGTGCCCACAATAACATATTGCATATGGTGCTGTTTAACCCACACAATGATTAATGGACTCTTACAGTGAACACTTAGGTTTGAAAGGTTTTGATAATACACTCATACAGAGGTTGTAGTTTAAGACAGGCTTTTGTGTGCACATATTATAAAATCACTTCTGTAAAAGATTGAAGTGCCTCAAGAAAGTACAGTTAAAATTTGGTAGGGTTTTTTTAAACAGCAGATGGTTTATATATATTATTCTGCTCTTTGGGTTGTTTTTGCAGCCTCATTAGTGACGTAAATGTAATTCATGCCACTCACTTTAATGAAGATTTAATACAACAATGATGTAAAAAAAAAAAAAAAAAAAACTAGAAATCAAAGTTAATATGATGTCTGTCTAGATTCAGTGATTCATTCGTAAAGGCTAAATTGTTTCGCAAGAAAGCAAGAAGCGGCCTCAGACCAGTGTATTCTCCTTTAAGACTCACTATTATTTATATGAGACTGGTAGTAAGCCACTCCTGGGCATAGATGATGGTATTGATCACACTTAAAGAAATTGTTATTTGGTTTTTTCTTGTTATAGTGTAAAGTAACCAGTTAGAGAAATGTGATTTACATGAAATTTAATAACAAGAAAATGGCTTCTGGTATGAAATTGTCTACTATTAGAAAACTACAGGCCACAGTTAATAACCTCCAGTTAATGAAATGGAGAAGAATAAGGTGAGATTGAAAGGAGGCTTAGTCCAGGGCCCTATATATACACATCACATGTGGTGATGGAAAGTAACTAAGTATATTTACTCAAGTACTGTTCTTATGTACATTTTTGAGGCATCTGTACTTGAGTACTTTCATTTTGTGCTACTTCATACCATACTTTGATTTCACTACATTTTACATAACATGTAATAGATTTATTTGATTACTTTAGTTACTGTACTTTTCAGATTAATTAAACAAAATATAGTATAATGATAATACTTTACCCAGTAAGTTACCCAGTGGTATTTCACATTTTAAGCATATAAACTTGTTAAAAGTAGCTCCCCTTTACCAGCTACAACATAAAATGTAATGAACACGATAATGCATTAGTAATTATAGTCCAATAATATGATACATTAATGTTAAGTGTGCCGTTCTGCATAATGAGTACTTTTAGTACTTCAAATATATTTTGATGCTAATACTTTTGCACTGAATGCAGGATGTTTACTTGTGTCAGTATTTTTATACTGTGGTATTGCTAAATTAAAGGATCTGACCACATGCCATCAGTTAGCAATTAAAATCCAGCCAGTGAAAATCAATATAATCAGTCTGATACATGATGTTTTAATCTGGCAGCTCACCTCTTATACTAGTATGCCACTTACTCTGCTCCCAGTATGTTTAGGCTGTACCAGCGGCCGTATTTGCTTCTTAACATACTGCCATAATTAATGGTGTTTGCCTGATAAATGCAGGGGCATGCAAATATTCTTTTTCACTCAACGCTACAGCGAGGCCTGACACTACTGGAGCAGCCATACAATGCTTGGTAAGGTGTTTTGTACAAAATCAGGTATTCCCAATTTAATGAAAAAGATTAGTAAAAATAAACTTTGTGAAAATGGTATCAATTTACAAGTCTGGACTATGGCTAGTTTAGTGTTAAGGAAAAGGTGCATTCTTATTCTTAAAACAAAGAGTAAAATTTTCAGATTACAGTGTGGATCATACTGATTGCAGTCAGTGTCACCAGTTTTTCAAATAACCATTTTTAAAGGTCTAATTGCCAGTGTTAGACTCCATTTGCAAATGTAAACTGCTGTACAATATGCCATTGTTTAACCTACTCAGTTCGCATCTTGATTTGCTCATGCATTACTGTGAGAACACCCAGCTCATTTGGTAGACTGTGAGCTATAAAAGCTGTAAGTGTCAATTAAAATGTCACATTTCATTTATGTTATCCAATCACACTGCAGCGCATTTTACTGTAGTATTAAGCAATAAACTGGGTGTTGTTACAATGCCAGACAGCATTTAAATTTCTCAATGCAAATATTATTTTGCAACAACTCTCACGTTCAGAACATTTAAAACAGTTTGGCAGTAAAGACTGTAAACTCACGTTATGATCAAAACACGTTTG
Source organism: Monopterus albus (assembly GCF_001952655.1). NCBI lineage: Eukaryota > Metazoa > Chordata > Actinopteri > Synbranchiformes > Synbranchidae > Monopterus > Monopterus albus. The sequence continues at coordinate 3,625,270 of NW_018127886.1, read as the reverse complement.
CATGTTTTCTACACAGATCCACTGGACAGCCATTGTTTCCACCAGTAAATCCGGCATCAGATGTCGTCTCCTGTAAGTAACCTATGATTGCTTTGATTACCAGCGCATTAAAAATAATAAATCAGAATGTGTATAACACTTTAAAGTGGGTAGCTTTTGAGCAATAATTGTAACAGGCCTTTGCTGTGCCTACTTTTAATTCCAAGATGAAGATTAATGTTAAAATATACTTGGCACATTTTGTTTATTCACATTGCTGTGTCTAAATGATGTGTTAATAATAAAACATGTCATATATGTTGCAACTTGTGTTTTGTGCATAGATGTTGGCCTGATATCAGTGCATTTATTACTTGGAGTTGTGTGAATCACAGAAAACAGACCGAGTCACACATCATATTACAGCTGAGTGCACACTACTACAAGGCTTAAAATTAAGGGCTTGGAAAAAAGATATGCGATTGGTTTAGTGTATTTTCTAAACTCAACCAGTTAACAAATTCAGGAGCCAAAGTAGTGCCAAAACAGTGTTTTATCCATAAATGCATTTGCTGCAAAAAAAAAAGCAACCTCAGTTTCTTTAACAGTTGTTTAAGACATCACCCAATAAACATAAATTTTTCAGAATAATACTTAAAACATACAGTTTCATAAAAAGCCTGATAACAAGTAAAACAATCTCAAACCAAATGTACTTTTAAAGTATCAAAATAATTTTCATAAAAAGATTTATTATGGTACAAAATATTCAGCAGCCCTCAATCACAAAAGTGGTCGTGAATGCAGCTATGAACCAAAAGAGCTTTAATGCATGACTATCATTCTTGAAACGGTACAAAGAGCCTTGCTCAGTATTGTGTGAGTGAGTTGAGGGGGAATAATTAGATACTAATTGAGACATTCTTTGAGTAAAAGCCTTCTTCTGCCACAAGAGGGCAGTGTAACAATACACACATCCATCACTGGATTCTGGGCCATCCATAACCTTTGAAATGACTTGATAGCAGGTGGTCATAGTGGTTTAAATTATATACAATGTCCACATTTTTGGAACAAAGGTTTCTAATGTGTCTTTGGTTGACATCACAGGCAAGTTAAGATACAATAAAGTACCTTGTAAGGCAAATGGTTCTACTGAAAACATAAAAAAACATATTTTATATAAAGAAGATTAAACAACCAACAGATGCTCATGTATAAACACAATAAAATTTGAAATTGCATTGCTATTAATTGGCTGTCTGCAGGCACTGTAAAGACTGGGCAGCAGCTGTAGGGGCACTGTGCGTTCAAATGGGCAACATAAGCAAAACGAATTTGTCACAGGCTTCTTTCAAAAGCTGAAATCTTTGCTGTGTGTAAGTGTAAGATCAGAGTAAATGTCACGCAGCACAATTACAGCTTGGCCCAAAGTACATAGCAGTGGGTACAGAAGTACAGTTACAAGTAAAGAAATCAGGTGAAAATGGTTCCTTCATCGATATGTGCCTCCAAGAATTATACTGCTGAAGGTTCTGAGCTGAAATGCATAGCTCATTTTCCAGCAATGAAAAGTTACTATAAAGTGAGTGAAATTTTGTTCTTGCTTGGGAAAAGATGATTAGATACAGACGTAACAAATGAAAGGAAACAAAGAGTCTTATTAAGGTGTTGGGCCACCAGAACAGCTTCAGTGCACCTTGGCATTGACTCTACAAGTCTCTGGACTGGAGGGATGAACACCATTCTACCAAAACGTATTCCCTCATTTGATGTTTTGATGATGGTGGTGGAGACACTGTCTAACACGTCAGTCCAAAATCTCCCATAGGTGCTCAACTGGGTTGAGTTTTGGTGACTTTGAAGGCCCCCCGATGGCTAGAGCCATCAGTGTGAGTTGGCGCTGCAGATGGCTGCCTCGGTTCTGTACCGGAAACAAATTCCTTGTGTGTGTAACATACTTGGCCAAGTAAAGTGATGATTATTATTATTATATGTGGCTAAATGAGACTATAGAGGCTGTCTGGGATTTTACACGCCATCATGGAGACTCATCTCCTCATTATTCTGCCTTTACAGCCTTGTTATTTTTAAATTCACACACTTGCAAACTACACTCACACAGCCATGATCATCGGACTGTAGTGTAGTTGGTTTATAGCCTAACAATAGCTTTTTACTTCTGGCAATTGTATTTGAGCTTCAAAAATAATAAAAGTGGCATTCACTTGTGAGGATTATTTTGCTGAACAAAACGTGTTATAAACTGATGTTTGTCTCAAGAGCTTATTTTCCACAATAATCCAAAAGTCTATGGAAAAAGCCCACTGGCTTTTTGTCAAGGGAACCGGAGTGAGGCTAACTTCCAGGTTGACTGGCAAAAACACCTCATCCTTCCAGCACTATATAAGGACAAGAATAGGGGAAAATATTTTGCAGAACACCATCATTTTGACTTTTCAACATAATCATTTATTCCCCAATGTCCTTACTTCTACTGTGGTTTGGGGCATCACATTGCTGTGGTCTTCTTTTCCTTGGCCATGTTACACTCCTGCAGGTCTAAGGTATGCAGGCCCTCAGCAAGTCATGAGCATGCTGGTTCACAATTCCCCTGGGTTTCATTCCTACACAACACCATTATGCAGGCGGTTGGAGCTGAAGCAGCCATTGGTCTTACAGCCGCTTTCAGCCGTCTTGTCTTGAGCCAGTTTCCTCCTGGCCTTCCAGCGCTGAGCCAGTGGCTCCATGAACAGGGAGAGGGAAGACAGCAGATAGCAGAACCCAGCCAGGTAGAAGGAACAGTCGTAAGTCTGAATGTAGTCGTACAGGAGCCCTGCAAAATATCAACAAACCAGAAACACTTCTTTAAAAGTCTGTTCATCAGTGCACAACTTTCTTTGTGTATGTGCAGACGTTCAATGAAAACAAGTTGAGATACATGTAAACAGTTTTATTTTTCTGCTTGTGTATAAATGGTGAAACTTTTTACAAACTTAAAACTGTTCTAAAGCAATGTTTTGAGAAATTATCGCTAAGGATTTGTACATTTTTATAGATCCCCGTGTCATTTTTATCATGTCATGTAATTTCGGTTCCTGGCAGGTTTATACTTTGTTAAGCATCAATAACTGATGCTAATAAAGGCTGATTTATTAAAAAGTGGTGCAAAAAATACCATAAACATCTATGTATAAAATCATTTTTATTTAGCAAATAATTAGTTAATTTTATGTGGTATTTATTTCCACAATGGATATGTAAACTTTCTATTACCCAGTGACGTACACTTTGATTCTTCAAGTCACATTAGACTTTTGTGAGGGCTCACATGTTTAACATGCATGAGCTTCTTTGAAGTATAGGTAACTCATTAACTTCCTGTGCTCTTTGTTTTCTTTCCATGATCCACTTTGACGCATATCGTTTGAGTAGATGAAACGCAGGTATGACCACACTACAGCTGCTGCTGAGACAGCTGACACACAGTTGGCTTTCCTGAGGGGAAGAACTGGGCAGCAGGGATGTTATCACAACCTATGGCCTGCAGGAGGAGCCAGTTAGTCTAACATCAGGTTTTTACTTCAGCCACAGGGATGGTAATCAGAGCCACGTGCTATTTTTGTATAACCCCAAAAAGGGTCACATTTCAAATCCATAAGCTCCTCTGAGGAGACTGCCCCTCACAATGGTCGGGGACCGTTTCCTCATTTCCTGGAAGTCACATCTTCACAGAAAAAGTGTTTGTCATGATGAGACATGTTCTGTGTGTTTCAGTTTGCTGAACAAACCAAGTTGCTCTTATGACGACTATGAAAAGGTGTAGTTCATTCAAAGGAATCTGGAACAACCCGATGTAACAAAATACAATGTAAAAAAATTGAACCCAAATTAGAAACAGCACTCCAATAAAGGTTATCTGAAATCTCTTAAACACAATGACTCAAAGCCTGCCATTAACACTTTGTTATTCCAAATATTTGATTTGACTCACTTGGAGGCAGGATGTAATTTGACCCAGTGATCCATTATGCACTTATGTCAGAAGTAACCTCCTAAAATCCCAGTCTGCGTTACCAACCACAGGTAGTTTTTCTCCTGTGTGTTTCAGTTTTCACACTCCATGGTGACTACCCAGACAGGCATACAGACAAGACCGTAAACTATTCAGGGCCCAAAAATATACACTCATAAAAGAACAGTGACCTACTCCACTCTCCTACTCCCTGCTTGAAGCTCTTACAGACTAAAAGACACTAACACACATGAAAATAAGAAATGAGTATAAACTTCACCTTGCCTTTTTAGTAACAAATCACTTTTGAAAACAACACATGGCTACAATCCCATGTACATGCAGTGCATATGTACTGTACTCTATGTACGATATTGTGTGGATGTGGAATAGCGGGTTAGCACATGACATGATCCGCTCACCTGCCAAAGGAGGCCCTGTCAGGCAACCCACACCGACAAAGAACATGGAGAAGCCCATGGAGTTGTTGAGTTTCTCTGCTCCCACGAGATCTACCTGAAGAGCAGAACCACATGTTGAACCTGCTGCTCTTCAAACACTGGCACTTCTATCTTCTTCTTTATTTGCATATTGCAATGTAAAAATAACAGTTTGTGTGTTTTCGCTCTGTACAAAGCAAATATTTCACATTTCTAACATTTTAACAAATTGACAAAAATATAGGTATATTTCAATGCTTGCAAACATTACTGAGGTGAGAAACCTTTAGCTGCACCAGAAAACATCTGTAACTATTTACTCAGACTTGTCGTTATCTGGTTTGAGGTCTGTTCTTCAAATACCAGTGATGGCATCATCCTTTTGCTGACATTTGATTTACAGTGTGTACTTTTCATGCATGTCTGCCAACACAAAACACTTACAAAGTGCCTGAGATAAAGTCACAGCAGCCCTTGCTTGTCAATTCAAACTAGGTGAGGTGTCTAGAGTTGCATATGAATACCTGGCCTCAGTTTAAAATTCTTTATGAGGAAACCTTTATCAGGAAAATTAGTCTCAGTCTTACTGAAAAAGACTGGCTCTTCCAGCCACATTCGGGGGTGGAGGGTGGGGCACACTGATCACACATTTAGGCCCAGAGGCATTCCTTGACCTTTCAGACCGCATCATTGGCAAGTGAAATCATACCACATATGTCCCCAAGTTTTTGTGTTCAGGTATAATATGACCTCAAGACATCGGATACTCGCTGACTTAATATGTTACACCAAAAATGGCAGCTGAGAAACATCTCCAATGGTCATGCTTCAAGGATACTTTCCCCTTTCAGTGTGTGACAGTTATGTAATGAAGACATTTCACCTTTACATGGTACAAAAGTCCCCAGACACAAATACACTTGCTTTGCGTTCAACTGATTAGAAAGTCTGATACTGTAGGGTCTTTCAGGGTAAATAAATTGCAGACTGATAATACAGTGAAACTGACACTGGTGGGACTGTGTGAAAAGTCAAAAGATACAGACCTAGCACACTGTGATACTACAGATTCTGCAACATTTAACCACCCTCACTAAGCTTGAATGATTTTCTGAAATCCAGTTCTCCCTTTGTTCAGTTACTTTTCACTCACTGCCCTATCAGCATTCACTGTAGCTCAGAGCAAAGCCAAACCTCAGTATAACCTCACAGAGATGCTTGTATGGCTGCAGATTCTTAGTCTTGTTTATACATTCTGCAAGCCACATTCTTCATTATGTTGAATTATTTGCTTGCCTGTAGAAAACAAAAATCACATTTTTGAATGATGAACTCACCTACTCTGTACAGAACAAATACTATGGATTATGCTAGCAGTTCATTAGAATTAATTGTTTGGATGTACCAACTGAACACTGTCTCCATTTAGCCAGTAATAAGTACCAACTCGGTCCATTTCACAAAATTACATTTAGACATAATTTATCTTCCATGAAACTATACAAAACTCCTGGACACATTTTTAAAAGGCATTATTGAAATTTACAGATAGGTGACAAAGGAAAAACCTAAACAAATGAGTGGCCTCTTCCAAGATGACAGTGCGCCCATCCATAGGGCACGAGGGGTCACTGAATGGTTTGACAAATATTAATATTATGCGAATCATATGCTATGGCTTTCGCAGTCGCCAGGGAGCAATGCCAAGGAGCACTGAAGCTGTTCTGGTGGCCCTTGGTGGCCCAGCAACTTACTGAGACACTTTATGTTGGTCTTTCTTTTCATTTGTCACCTGACTGCACAGTCCTGGTGAACTAGTAATACAAGCAAATTTGTTTTAAGAGCTATGTAGGGTGGTTTCCTTACTAGAACAGGTAGCAGCAGAGCCATGTAGCCGCCACAGAAGATGGCAAAGAAGACAGCATAGACCATCAGCAGGATGTAGGAAGTTGCCAGTGGGGAAAGCAGGTTGACCAGGCCGCAGAGGATCAGGTAGGCCTTGTAGTAGTGGTATTTATGGAACAGGTTCTTGTCTGCCACCCAGCCTGAGGCAAGCTGGGTGATGGTCTCTGTGATACCTGCAACCGAGGCAAACAGGTGAGGTGGATGAGAAACTGAAACAGAATGAAGTGTGACAACAGGAACAGGAAGTTGGCAAGCTCACAGATTTGATATGGCTGTTTCATTTTGGCTGACTGAAGTATATAAACAAATCAATAGATCACTTTTAGACATAATTTCGTATTATATTTCGTAATCTTATTCTCTTTGTATTTTGACTCATTTTTATTTTACAGGAGTGTTATAGTTCTTACAGGTCATTTTAAATTTGTGCAATGTTAACTTTTCTTTTGTTTGTTTATGTATTTTGGCATGCTCTGTTTTATCTCTGTTTTATTCTGAAGCACTTTGAGCTCCCTTCTGTGTTGTAAAGCGCTATATAAACAAATAAATTATTACTATTATTATTATTATAACGGTAATGCAACAGGAGTCTTCTTTTGTCTGTTGTTTTAAATGTAATGTATGTACACAAGACTCCATGGAAAAAGTATTAACACTGAGTACAGTGATATATTTGGTAATGTCTCTGTGTCCATGGCCATTGTTAGGCTGGGCAAGTCAAGGACTCAAAGGACATCTGTGGGGTAGATAAGTTGGTGTTGAGCTTATGATCAAAAAGAAGGGGACTGTGGGAGAAATGTACAAGTCATGTACACGATGTGTCAGAGGTGCTATGTGACATATGACAGTCAGAGTGTATTTTCAACTGCTGCTCAGTTACACAGTAAGAGTTAATGTCAGTGTCAGCCAGAGAACTGCAAACTGTAGTTTAAGTGCAGCTGGTGTATTCAGTGAAAGTTGTATGCACATCATGTTCTTTCTTTTTTTTTTTTTTACCTAATAAAAACTAAGATGTGAAGGGTGTGAATGCACGCCTACAGGTATATGTGAATGTGAATGTGTGTGTGTGTGTGTGTCTGTCAGGGTGGGGAAGAGAAATAATGCAAGTAAAGAATGACACCCTGCAGCAAGGAGACTCGAGCCCACACTAGTATGAAATGTGATGTCTAGACAAGTGCCTGCTGTTTCTGCTCTCTAAACAACTTTACCAGAAACAGTCAGGGGCAACATATTCATCTGTATCACACAGGCAGGCACACCCAGCCAAACTACTCAGTATGCACTCTATCCCATCCCACTTGGATATGATGACTGGGCAGATTTGTGGTCCTCTCACTGACGTCAGCTGGAATCTGATAGGCAATGCGGAAACTGCTGTGTATTGACTGTTGCAAAAATAGCTACATGCAGGCACCGCTGAACTATTGATCAATGAAACAATCTGGTTCTATGTAGATCTGGGTTACCCGTCCTTTGCTCGGCCTCTGTATTAGAACCGCACAGGCTGTAGCCATGTACACGCAGACTGAACTTAATACAGTATGTATTATCAAGTACCCAGTTACAGTGTATGTCAATATAGGTTACATTAATCTACATAAATCATCATGCAGATCGGGATTAATGAGGATCACCTCCATCTTTATTCCTGAAGGTTTTGAGTAAAATCCAAATCAATAAACAATGAAGTGCCTCATCAGTGAACACCTTTGTATTCCTTACTTAATAATCTCCTCTGAAGTTATAAAGATGTCAGGAGGCAGCTGTGCTGTGTTTGTGTGTCCTTCTCTAGTGACCCAAGGCAATGTCCTGGTGTGTCCCCTGCTTGCATACAGACAATTTGTGAGTTTGTTTGTGTATTTTAGCCTCAGCAGGTTGGTCCAGGCCTGCAGCTGTTCCTGTTCAAACCCATCGCAATGTAGTTTACATTGGCCTCTCTAAGCAGCACCTTAAGGCAAGTGCAGCAGGGACATGATCAGTTCAGGCTGTTAGGTATTTTTAGCCAGATAGATATTGGATAAATACTTTATGTATTAGAAATGTTTAGTGGAGATAGGATGTCTAGTTAGACTGTTAAATGCGGAATTGTTAGGTATTTTTAGTCAGATAGAAATTAGATAGATACTTTATGTATTAGAAATGTTTAGTGGAGATAGGATGTCTAGTTAGACTGTTAAATGCTTAGTCATGCTTATGAGTTTCTACAGGGTACATCTGGTCAAGGATAACTAGAGAGAAGAGTTGATGACTGTCAGCAGACAGGATGTTTAATATTATTATGATGTGTATAACTGTAGCCTTAGCCATAATATGTTCTTATGTTTAAGCCACGACATGTACTAGAGGTCGTGAGAATGTTTTTAGCTACACACCACTTAACCAACAGACACACACATTCACACGTTGATTTGCTTCATGTTTTGACTACTGCTATGACCAGCTGCAAAGCTGGCAACAGAGACGTCCCGGTTGACATTTCTGTGTAGTATGGGGCTAGCCCAACCGAGGGGATATAATGTATAGGCCTGTTGAGGTTCAGGGTCTTGCATCTTACTTCTGCCTGCGTGCATGTTGGAGGTGCAAGATATCTGAGCGTGTAATGTTAATTTTACCTGTGATCCTTTGAATAAATCAGCACTGTTTTTAAGTTACTTGGACTGCCTCGTCTCTCAGAGTTAGCAATGGTAATATGAACCATATCCTACAAAGCCATTTCTCTCCATAGTGCTAACATGTATACAAAGCATGTCAATGCCTCAGGCATTAATAGACCATGGAGGTTGCAAGACATGGAGAGATGCCATTCCCTTTGTTAAAAACAGTCTGTCACTAGATTAAAGCAAAAGGTTCTAAAAGGCATGTTGGTTTTCCCAGCTTCTCTGAGGTTTCTGCTAGCTTGTCTTGTCTCCTCTTTTGTATGTTTTGCTGCCTCAGTGCTCCTCTCCAAAGTACTGGCCACTTAAAACTGGACTGGAACTAAATTGGGAGCCCCTCTTGTCAGGGCGCCAACAACTTTCCTCAGTTAGCAGTTGCTTAGCGACTCCAGTTGGCTTCAGTGCTGGTGGCTGAGGGCTTACGAACAGAGTGACCCAGACGATAGCGGCCTCCTTCAGTCAGCCAAGTCAATAGGCCTCTATGACAAGCACTGGGTTGGGGAAAGAGGGACAGCGGGACACTGGGATGGTGGCTTTGTAGTGTGGGTGGCACCCTATCTCCCTAGCTTGCTCTGTCTCATTACAGTGCACGACTACAGAATACGACAGACCAAATGTGTCTGAGTCACAAGAATTTGTCAGTCTTGCTGCTCACTGGCACAAATCTGATCTTAGTAAGGCCACAGAGCATCAGGGAAAATTCAGACATCTCTATCCTCTATAAGTGTGATTCAATAGAAACGTTTATTTTAGTTTATTACCTCTGCCTTGGCGAAGGTTGTGTTTGTGTCGGCATTTATTTGTTGGTTTGTTTGTTCACAGGTAATAAATGGATTTGGATGAACTTTTTGGGAGAGGTAGGGTATGAACAATCCATTTAATTTTGGTGCTGATCCAAATCATCATCTGAATAGAGGAATATTTTAAAGGATTCTTCCCTTTTTTTTTTTTTTTTTTTTACACTTTCATTG
>NW_018127886.1:3578504-3615272 GCF_001952655.1 Monopterus albus | reverse complement strand
CAAACGCTGATATGACACCGGCAGCCAAATTGACTCAAAGTGCAGGGGGCCTATTAAGGGGCTACTTGGGGTGTGAAATCAACGACCATACCAGATAGGCCGCAGCGTCCCTGCTGGTGCTGTTTGCTGCACAAGTGGAGAACCCCTTGACAGTGGTCCAGGAGTTGTCACTGCTCTGCAGAAGACACAGACGTGGTCCGAGTCTTACTTTTTATTTTGCCGCAATCAAAACACCCAAACAGACTTTATTCAAAATATTCAACTAAACAACAAAAAATGCAAGTTCAGTCAGGCAAACTGGGCCCCTTTGTCACTGTGGGCCCAGGGCAGCCGCACCCTCTGTCCCCTCACTCAATCTGCTACAGATCTTCTCAAAAGCCAAACAAAGCATTGATGCAAAATCATGCCATTTAATGCCGAAGAAATGTGATGAAAAATGTAAGCGGATGGAATGTCTGCATGTCTTGTGTTACTATCATGACATCATCTGTCACACCCCTATGTTTACTGCATCCTAAAGTCTGTGACAACAGTGTCTAGAAGACACCTTTCATCAAAGGTACTCTTACCTCGGTCTGCTGGGGACTAACTGCTAAGGGTCACATTCAGAAGCATGCAGCTCACAACTGTACGATTCCATCTAGCACATTTCAATTATTCACAAAGCTTGACCAAGCACTCTTACATGCACATGTGGTGGTAGTTAAAAAGGTTCATGCTTTTTCCTGCTCATATGCTCATCAATGGTATATGCTACCGTTGAACCCACTCACCCTGGCCAGTGTACCAAAGATTGGCTTTTATGTAAGTACATTTATTACATAAGATTGCAGAGGCTGAGCAGCTCACAAATAATGCCTAGAAGTTGACTGGGCACTTTTTGATGTGGCTTTATAAATGTGCACCTCCCTGTTCACAATCACTTGAAGCCACATTCAAAGACAAAAGGCTGCAGTAAAATGAATACCGAGGAAATGAATGGAATAACTGGCTTTTCACTCCACCTTTGAGTGTGGCTGTTAGGAAGACAACTAATACCATTGATTTCTGACATGATCAGACAAACACTGAACAAACTAGTTCTGGTTGAGCATAATGACCCTTAGTAAGGCTTGCTGTAACTCTGTAGTTGGCTGCTGAATTAACTTTTGTTTAAATGATGGCTGTGGTGGTGGCTGCAAGATAAAAGAATTTACATTTTAACAATAATGTTTTCCTTGGTGTGTTGTCGGCATTTTCATCTTCAATATCCTCCCTTCTACACTTTAGAATAACTTAAGAGTGGAACCTTTGACCACAGTTTAACCTTCAAAACCAATCACAAATTTTCCTAGTTTAACATTTTGGAAAATTTGCTTTTTTCCTTGTCGTCATCACCTTGAGATTAAAACAAGAATTTCTGGCTCAACCTACTCCTTTTGATTATGGATAAATACAGCTCATACGTCAAGGTATAGATATGTTTGGTCGTCTTAGATAGTTTTTCAACTTCTAAAAATCTTTCGCACTTTCATGTGCTGAATGACAGCCCTGAAGAAGGCCCCCTGTTTTGTACACACCAGTTTTTCGTACAGACAGATTTTGTTACTTTTGGAGAGAGCTGTGTCTGCAAATACTAAACTAAGTGGCTACATACAGTATTTAATGTACATACATGAAAGTGCTTTGGAGATCCTCATCTAATCCTTGTCAAGAGAGCTTAAAAACGTTCCCAAAATGCCAAACCATTCCTTTAAGGTGGATCATAAAAACACAATGATCCACCACTGTTTGCCTCACCTGCCACAGAGATGATAAAGGAAGCATCCATGGCATCGATGCCCAGGGTTCTGGCTCGGGCAGACAGATGAAAATAGGGGATGAAATAGGCCAGTTGGCTGAAGACCACGGACCAAGTAAAGATGCAAAAGAATGGGTCCTTTAACAGGGAAAAATCCAGTATTTTGGCTTTTCTTACAGTCACCTCACTTGGTGTGTTATTATGTGAGGGAAATCCAACAATGGTGGACCCATTCACGCTGCCATTGAGCTCTGATAAGTTGTCTGGAGCTGTGGGTTTACAATGGCCCAACTCATGGTGAGGCTCATGGCCATTTACATCATTGAAGACCAGTCTGGTCAGTTCAGGGTTCGCTGACTGGTCCTGGGGTCCCTGAGCACATTGTTCCCCTAGATTCTCTGTGTCCCTTTGAGAGGAAGGAGATGATTGGAGTGAGCCTGATCTGGAGATGCCATTAAATAAGTGAGAGGAGCCATTCAAGCCGTTCTTATTGTATTCCTTGTCTGTGGAGCCCTTGAGGGAAACAGCAGGGCTCGTTTGGATGGGAGAAGAGGTAGGGTTTGACACAGGAGGTTTCACATTGATGGGTCGCAGAAGCATGCCAGACGCCACCAGATTCAGCATGAGACCGCCAAGAATTAGGATCGCGCCTGTGGGAGACAAAGGCCTCAAGTAAATACACCAGAAAACATTGTTGAATCCAATCAAAGAAATGCAATTGTGGCCTAACACCGTCTGGTTATTAACAGATTTGACCTGCCTACCTTGCCAAGCATATTGGTCCAGAAGCAGCTGAGTGAACGGAGCAAGGGCAAAGGTCAACCCCATCCCAGAACGCCCAATCGCATACGCTGTTGCTAACCTCTTTCGAAAATACAGGGCTGTAACCACTGAGAAGGACTGGTATAATAGTGCAAAACCCATTCCTGACAGGAGTAAAGAACATTGTCATTACGAAACACTGCGTCAGTTACAAGATTGTAGGCAGACAAGTGAAAATCATCAACAACCAGTGAAATAGATATCCTCATGCAGAGCGTAACCTTGGTCTTATGGTTTCAGAGTCATCAGGGAAGTCAATGAGGTATCACACATTTTTACTCACCAACTATCACTCCCATGCTGATGTAGAGGAACACCACACTGTTGGCAAAAATACTCATGAGGAAGCCTGCACTAACTAGCAATGCCCCGGTGATGGAGGTCACCCTGGGTCCTACCTTGGCACAGGCCACAGAGGCAATGGGTGCTGCAGCAGATACAGGAACAAAAGCACAAAGACTTACGATCTCTTTCTAGTGTAAACATACAGATAGTAAAAGCACTGGTCTCCAGTTACAGCTTTAAGTTGGGATGTGAAGGAGAGAGGACACAATTATATGAGACAGTATTCTCTTCACATGCAGTCTATGGTCTCTACAAAGAACTAAATAAGTGATGGAGACAGAGTTGGCTTTTTTCAGTTCAAACCTCCAGATAGACGCAGACACGACATGATGGACCCGATCCAGCTTATGCTCTCTGCCGAGCCTCCAAACTCATCTTGGAAAGCCACGAAGAAGAGCCCAAAGCTCTTCAGTGTCCCCATGACTAGAACATTCACCTGAAATCACACATTTAAAAAAAGTATGAAGTAGTTATGGCATGGTGCACCATATACCCCCACAAGGCACTTTAAATATTAAGGTCTAGACCTTACATTATTATAAAAGGAAACCCAACAAATTACCCCTTAAGCAAGCACTTGGCGACAGTGGGGAGGAAAAACTCCCTTTAATGGAAGAAACTTCCAACAGAACCAGGAAAAATAAAATTATAACTTCAGAAATAGAAATGACGAATTATCACAAACAAACAAGGTGGACATACCAGGAAGCAATGCAGCACCACCAACCAGCCCCAGCCTCCATCTGGAGGGTCCTCATACTGAATATCTTTATTTTTCTCATTCGCTGTGGTCATGGCATCCTTCCTGAACAGGTTCATGGCTACCTGGCTTTCACCAAGAGAAAGGAAAGAAAGCTAGCAATTAATTTAAAGTATCATCAGCTGCCTAATCAGAAGCTTCATCTGATTGCATGACATGAATGACCTGTCTTCATGTGAAGAAGGTTGATATAAACACGGTTACAGTTGGGGTGGATTTAGTAATTTGGGGGCCCTAGGCAAACACAAATATGAGGGCCCCCCCCTTTGCTCTATTTTCACTGATTTTCTAATTAGAATGTTATTGTTATTAGGGATTCTGCCGTGTATTTTTTGCTATTTGAAGTTTCCTTTTAGAAATAAAAATACATTATGATAAGAGTATTGTTTGATTTTGATTTTTAAATGCTAAGACATAAGCAAAAAAAAAAAAAAAACTAAACTTTTTTTTATTCTATAAGGTCAAAACGCCAGGCATTAAGTTAAAATGAAACCACAGGGAGTGGTGATGAATGAATGGTATTTTGTACAAATGGTTATTACCATTAGGGAATTCTGTCTTCAAGGTGAATTAGGCTACTAGACAATATTTACTGTACATGCTGCATATTTTTGTTTTGTTTCCAGGCTCATGGTCACAGTTTTTGATAACTTGTAATACAATGAAGACAAGTCTATAATGGATTAGATGACTGAAGATCACCAGTAATCACCGCATGCCACTAAATGTAATCCAGGTTTTCTCAAAATGTTACAAGGAGCTGCAGTTTTATCTGTTGCTTGTGGCTACTTGTACTGTAGGTGTTTTTCCTCTGAGTTTATTAAATAACTGTAACTATCACAAAACAGCAGGATGGATATCCTCTCCAAAGTGAGAGAGTTGTGCATTTAGACATGTGGCACAGCAGTGAAAAGAGCAGCAACAGGTAATGTTTCATTAAGCATTAGCAACTAACACTCCAGCATTAAATTCCAGCTTTTAAACTGGAGCGGACCACCAGCTAACTAGGTGGAGGAGAAATGGAACTACCTGAGCTATAAGTTTTTTTTAGGTCAATGCACGCCAACTTATTTTTCTGACCCAGTGAGTTTTAAAATAACGCTATGAAACACTAGTCATGAAGGATGAACTTGAGTCTTGACAGTCAGGACAAGAGGAAATTGTCCACCATGGATTTAATAACATGGATGTTTTTGCACAGAGTGAGAAGAGTAAAAATCATCTGGTTTATGGTAAGACAGGCCTGAGTATGTGTTCATATTTAAGGGCTGGTTTTCTATTGTAGACTATCTGAATGTTATCATTAGCCCAAGTGTTGGTAGCTGTCAATCATGAGTAACGTCAGGTATGAGATACGGCGCAGCAACTGTGGATGGATGGATCTGGTGTTGTTGGGTCTGATTTGTTTCTCCACAAGACAACACTGACTAATTTTACTAACAGTCCTGTCTGATACAACTTTGCACATTGCAGTCAAATATGTGACAGTGATCTTTACTGTATAATGGCAGGAACTGCATTGTTAATGCAGTGTGCTTCTTTTATATGTTAAGATCTTTTAACCATTTACTAACCAACAACAGCTGTTTAGCAGAAAAGAAGACATTGGTTTAAACAAGAAAATCACTTTGAATAAAGGTAGTGAATTTTACATAATGAGCAGGATTAACCTTGTTAAAAAGGAACATATAAGACTCAGTGTATTCATGCATGAGCTTGACCAATGACATACAGACTAGTGAATGATTACCAGTGAAACACAACTTTCCGATAAATACGAGTCAGTACTCAGATTTTGCAAGTTCAGTGATGGCTGATGTCAACAGATTCTTTAGTGAAAAATCAAAAGCATGTCTAGTCTCTTTGGTGCTCTGTTAATCTAACTCCAGGACACTGTCACACACTGAATGCTGTCACCAGATCTTATACCACTGATTATATTGTTAGGAGAAAAAACAAACCATAAAAACATGTACTGTATATTTTCCCACTTGTCCTAACTGGTATACAAACAGGCAGATACTTATATTTTATTTGACAGCTTACCTTGCACATAACATATACAATATGTATAATTTAACCATCACATTAAAGCTACATGTATGATTATTGCATAAACATCATCACTATACTTCGACTATTTCCAACCATAGTTCAGAGTTGCTGACTGCTTTACTATTTGAGAATGCTGTACTCTTTATCAGTGGATAAAAATCAATAAATTCTTATGGACAGCACTAGCATATAATGCACTAAGGTGTTTATAGCCTGTCTGTTTTAAATTGAGTTGGTTTTACCATTTGGTACCATTTATCACACACTGCTATAATGTATTTGCATTTCCTGACACTTTTTTCATCTCATTTGTGACCTTTTCTCCATTTTCATCTTCTGCCCTCTGTGGTGCTGAACTCTGAAACCAGAGTGTGACTGTACAAACATGAACAGACCTCTGTGTACTAATGAGGATGTGCTGATTCAGCAGTAAATTACTTATATATCATGTATCTTAAAGAACCCATGATGTGCTTTTCCTTGTTTTCTGACTTGTTACAACAGTGACCAATGAAGCACCCTGGGGAGGTGACTGATCAGCTCATCACAGCTGGATTCTAGAGGTACACAAGATTAATCATTAAATGGCTGGAAATGAGCATACTTAATTAAATTGTAGTCATACTAAAGCATATTAATGGTTTACTCTGTGTTTGTGTAGTTTACACAGCCCTAGATAATATTTTATCTGTTTGCAGAGACTCATCTGTATCAAACTGGTTAAACTTGATAAAATATACTTATCAGTGAGGCCTAAGTAAACAGGCAATGTTAAGTGTGTGCAAAAACAGAAATGCTATTATTAGTCTGTTATACCTCTATAATGAAATGAAACCATATAGATAATTTTGCTTTGGCAGTACAACATGAATGTGAGTCTGCCGTAGTTGCAATAGTCTATAAAAATAAACAATCTATAACAGGACTGGCACAGACTCTGTCACATTAGACTGCTGTTAAAGCTGTCCAAACACTGAAAAAGGATGTGACATGGCACTGTGTGTGTTATACATAGCACAGACTGTGCTAACAATGCCTGATGGCAATGCTACGTGACATTTTGCAAAACTAATTGCTGACATGGATAGAACAATGAGTTATGCATTTGCAAACACACTGCATCATTGTTCCTGATGGCAGACTGTGCACACTCACGGGGCAATGCTGGAGTCAGACCTGCCAGGTGTTCACACAGTAGCAGGAAAAGCCATGCCTGAATTTGTCAACTGAAGTGAACGAGAGGAGTAAATATTTTATAGAATGAGCCCAGTGTCTTGCCCAAGGACACGTGGACTGCCGGCACCGAGATTCAAACCTTCAACCTTCTGGTTGGGAGACAACTGCTCTACCCACTGCACCACTGTCACCTCTCTACCTGTGAGATAACAAGGCTGACCATCTTAACAAGTTAAATAAAAGTTTCATTAGAGTGGAAAACTGATTACATATCAGTTGAAGAAATGTTATTTAACTAAAGATTCCAGCTACTACACACAGGCAGGTTTTAACTATACATGTAAACATGTCAACACAGTATTGCTAAGCAATTATAGTGGGACGTGTCTGTAGCTGTTTTCAAGACTAGGTGCGTCATCTTGAAATATTAAACCTTGGCTGAATGTCTAATAAATACAATATAACCTAGGCTCAGATGCTGAAACGAAAAGACACCTTGAACAAAGTAGGTCATAGTGAACCTGTGTTTATCACCAGTCTTTTGTAGCCTGCATCACTACTTCAGTCTACAATGTATAAGAAGCAGAGACCAAATTACAGCAGATTAAAAGGGGAATGAATTGGGCCAGTGTACTCCAAGGAAAGTATTTTCCCCCATGTGCTGTTCACAAGTTGTCCTCACAGTGTGCTTAAGTGCATGTTTGCAAATGCGCTGGGAGACTGAGGGTTTGAGTGAAGGGGGATTGGAACTCAGCACTTTATAGTGAGGCATGCCAATGCACACTTACACCAGGACATCCAACTTTACATTACTTTAGGCTACTTGGTGAACAATGTTATCCAAAACGTTTGTCTATTTGACCTACATTTATAGAGATATAAATTAAAGTATTTTCTGCAGGCCAAAAAGTATCAACAATCAATAAGGCACTACTAAATGCTCTTTTCACCTCTAAGAAAGCCTGATTTTTAAGTCCAAGTCTGTGTATGACATCTGGACTGATCAAACTGAAAAGAAGTCTAAAAGCATCCCCTTCTTTAAAGAAAGAAAAGTTAGTTTTAGAATTCAACACTCTACAGTTGAAGTTCAGTGTGTCTCACTTGCTCCCTGTGCTTGTCATTTCCTGTGGCCCCAATATGCACCACACACATTTTGGTTATGGAAGCTAACTGCACTAAGCTTTGGAGATCAGGGTCAGCATGTTATGGAATTAGCCAGCAGACATCGTCCTTCTTCTGCAAGTACTTAATGATCAACTCTTAAAAGACAGAATATTGCCCACCTGATGACCCTGTAGACTTGCCTTCACGCCTACATCCACACAGAACTTGTATTCATGTTGGTGATAATATAGTTACAGACTCACTGGAATTGTTAACAGCCTTATTTTGTTAGCCAATCCTGGTAGAACAGTGTCAGTGGTTGGACAATGTCTACACTTAAATTATTCCATAGTTTTACCCCACTTATGGAATACAAAATCTTTTTTTGGCTGTACGTATAGCATGAATTTTTAAATTTTTAAATTTAACTGACCCCTTAAATTGTATCCCCCTTCCCTTTCATTAAATAGTTTTTGAATTCCACCAGGTAATAAATTGTTCCTGGCTTTATACATAAACAGATTTAGGACAGCATGACCAGACACCCCCCTCTCTGGGGCCAAATGATGGGTGAACATCATTTAACTGTGTACTGAGTTTCCATATGAATGCTCTCCCATTCTTTGACACATTTAATTGTTTATTATTGACAGACCCAAACACAAAGATTTGTACTTCTTGCCCCCTGTAGATAGGGATGCCAGACAATAATATTTGAGCTTGATGGAGAATGTCCAAAAGAGAGGTAACCTTTGTGTGACAAGGGAGAATTCAGGATTAGTCGATAACCAGAGCAGAGTGATTTCTGACCCGGTCAGCTTGATAAGTTACCTGTTATAATGTTTCTCAGAAGTCTTAGTCTCTGAGTGTCATCTTCAGCTTGGCTGAAGGGCACTTGGAGCTACGGCTGCACCGAGATTCAATTCACACCTGTAACAACAAGTCGATAATTATAACTGTAGTAGGAAACTGTTTTGCATGTTTACAGGAATGAATGTTGATTTGGTTGTGACACATCATGCTGTAATTTTCTGTATAGCACACCTCTTGCAAACAAGCCTGTCTACTCTAGACAGTCACAATGGCATCTTGGAAGGACATAGCAGTGACAGTGCTGCACGAGTGCAGTTTTAAGTTTTAAGACGAACACAACCAACCACCTGCGCAGACATGTTTCGGGTAAATAGTCAGTCTAAACAGCAGGTATTTCAAAGTCAAACACAGCTTCATTCTTAAAGACTGTCGGCTTCATGGTATAGCAGGTGATTTGTACAAAAAGTGGGTCAAACAGAGTTTGCACTTCCAAAAACACATCTGCTGATGTCACTGCAACAGTAGATACATTATACATAGTACACACCGTGACCACTGCACTGCTGTTTCCTTATATTCTTACTATGCCTTACAATAAAACCTTTCTAAGTCTAATGATGAGAGGAGATGAAAAGCCCTTGTTAAAACTCTCCATTCAATCATCAGGGTTGAGCAGGACATTCTTACAGAGATAGGTTTAGACTTCAGACAAGTGTTACCCATTAGGAGTACCCTCTTAAAGTTAAAAGCCTGGCAAAGTCATTCTCATTTACTTAAAAAATAATCCAAATATTATCATTTTTTGCCATGTTCCACCCCTGCCAATATCCTGCTTTGACAGCTGGACTAATGTATTACCTCAGGAAACTGTCTTATTTATATTACTCTTTTTCCAGTTTTTCTGATTATTTCATCCATCAAAATAACCCAAATTCACACCCTTCAGCGTTCAGTTATGACCACAGCCTTGCCTCTGCACTGAGGAACAATCACAGAGGAAAGCCAGACATCACTCCAGAGGAATTGAGAGTTATGTAGTAAGGCAGGGTGTTTAGCTGAAGGCTTTTGGCATACATACACAAAACCGTATTATGGTGAGGAGAGAACAGGGAGGTCTTACCGTGCACAGCTGTGAGCAAGTTATCTTCTGTTCACAGGCCTGAAGCATTGTGCCCCTGACTCAACAGTGCTGAGACGGCAGGAAAAGGGACTTTGTAGCAGATGCCAAACTTCAGGTAAACAGCCACTTGAATGTCAAAGTGATGTCTCTTTACATAGTCCTGCGCTGACGCAATGTGAGTGAAACGCTTTGAACCATAAAGACGTTTGGACGGTAAACAAGATATCACTATTACCCTCTTAACCAACTTTGTAACTTTGTGGTGTTGACAGAGGTGTAATCGTTTTCAGTCAAATGCAAATGTTTTTGTTCAGGTAATTCGCACTTAATACGATTACACACTTAACAAAGACTCCAAAAATTTTGCTGAATTATGGAGTATGTACGTGAAATCTCCTTAAGATCTCAGTGTCCTTTTGTCCCAGTTTCGATTAGTTTAATTTGACGCGTAAATTGGGGGTTTCTCGCTCCGGTGTTGTGCGTCCCAAGCGAGGGACTTTTTTTGCAGAGAGAAATATATGTGGGACCTTACCCCTGAAGAAGACCGTGCCATAACTTGGCTTCTATGACTGGGTTTTCTGAGATGCATCTCACGCCGGGCTTATCATCGCTGGTGGTGCCGAGGAGCTGCAGAGAGCAAAGCCTTCACTGAGGAGAGTCACGTGACTGAGATGTAGCAATGAGCCTTATCTGAAGACCTGGAGGGAGAGTGGTGGGGTCTGCAGGCGAAACGTCACAGCCACCGCAGACTTTACTCAGGTACCTTTACGAGGGCGGTGCGCCACAAAGCTGCACTGCGGACAGCCAGCATGTGCGTGCAGATTATATGCGCGCTCTCTAGCCAAACACTCCTGAGATGAATTCACCAATAAGCACAGCCCTCATCCGGAAAGGAGTGAAATGTAACCGCTGCATGAGAGCCTGTTTATTCCACATTCCTCCAAACAATATCCTAACTTCTTTTAATTTACGACTGCAAACTCTGAAGCTGTGAAATCAGTTTTTTCCCTTTATTTCTTGGATGAATGCCATGCACTTGTCAAAGAAAAGTGATTAACTATAAAATCTGAGAAACGGAGAAAACGATCAAACTTTAACAGAGGACAGAACAAGACAAGTTAAAGTTTATTTTAAGGTTGTTCTATTCACGAGTACCTTGGTTTGAAGGATAACCATGTAAACAAGAAGACAAACACGCTCACACACCATTACCATGGCTGAATACATGATAATTAACCTGTTCTGTAAATGATATCAATAAAATACTATTCCTGACAGATAGCTATATATTATGTTTGTTTTGTTTAAGAAGTGACTCACTCTCCAGTATAATGTATGGCTATCATATGGGATCTAAACATACAGAAAACAGTAAACCAACATAGAAACTGTGAATTTTTCTTTATCAAAAATCATTCAGATGGTGATTATAACTGTTTTTACATGTTGTCTTCAAGATGCTATCTTGTGAACTGCTACTGTGATGGTCCCGTGACTCCTCACCAGAATATTTCTGCAAAATAAACAACAGCATGCTAAGACATTCTCCCAATAAATGATAATCATGCTGAGGTGTTATTAATCACCATTATGAAGATACATCATCACCACCACCATCATCATCATTATCATCATCATCATACCAGAAAAAGAGTTATATTGTCCCAAAGTGTAAATGCTTTGTCAAAGGTTTACCAAGTCTCCCATAAATAAGGTTATGGTTTGTTTTGTCTATACATATCTATAAGATAATGAACATTAAGCTTTAAATTCTAATTTACTTCAAACCCACACTGAAATAAGGTGTTAACTGAGACATTTTGTAATGTTTTTTGATCACTATTAATCAGAGGACAATAATCACCTCACCAGTTGAGGATTAATATCCTGTCACATTTGGTTTTTGAAAATGATTTCTTTATAATGATCATAAGTTTTGTTTGAAGTTGAAGTCACTGATGCCTCTGCACCACATGGTGCTGTGAATATGTCCAGAAGGTGGCAGCATAGCCACGCAAATGAAAATAAACTTCTCTGCCAAGTCTCTGAGCACAGTCTGAGGTACAAATACTGGACATTCAATCTTTGATTTTGGATTTAATTCAACAGCTTTGTCTAGATTTATTGATCTCCACACATATTAGTCAAAAGCACTACAAGCATACTGTATCTTAAATTCAATGAGATGGAGAAAAAGGATGAAAGATGCAAGTCAGTCAAACAAAAAGACAAAAGGTTGCATCAGTGCTCACCCTGACTCAGACTCCAGACACACAGTGGGAATGTCTGTTGGGTCTCTGGTGAGAGCTACAGCTTGTTTGGCCAGAACTGACACAACACCACCATGTTCATCGGACAGGGAGCCACGGCCTGTTGATTACAAGATATAAAACGATGTCAGCCAAAACAAACAAGAATTAAACTAAACAACATCCAGCCAGTTTATTGGAAACGTTGACATTAAAATGTTAAGAAGCTACCTTAACATCTGAAAGGTGAAATCAACACATTTTTTTATTTTATCACATGTGGGATAGTTTGATAACTTTAAGGAGACAATTAGACTGTACCGTTACTGCCTGGGGAAATTATTTAGATGGACAGCTTTTACATTTCATGTTAAAAATCAACCTCCAGCATGTGAATATAAACTGGCATACACTTTTAGCAATATCTACTCCACAGATGCTAACAGTTAACAAGCCTTTTTCCTTAACAAGCTCCAATTTTGATCAGGATGTTACTGTCTGAGCTGCCTGCCAATTCTTATTTCAGATGTGTATTGCACTTATACTTAGTCATTTATGTGACCAAATACAAATCTGACAACAAGCTGTAGATTGGGTGGTCTTGTATTAACAGTTTGTCTTGTGTAAAAAGTCTTCATTTTAAATGTAATCAGACCATTCAGGATATATATAATTACAGGTGGAAGCAGTGCTAATACAGAGTAAATAAAAATCAATGAATCTGGTGTTACTGAGTACTGCACAGAATAGGTCAGGGTCCACATTTCAGCTGACACTGACAAGACTGTTATTTTTTAATCAGCAAAGTTACTGAGCAGGTGGTTTTCTGTATATGATTAACCCTGGACTACTTTTATTTCAGATCAAGAAAATGTGTAGCAAGTTGTGTTATGCAAATTCATCCATTCATTCATTTTCTACCGTTTAGTCCCTTGCGGGCCGGAGCCAATCCCGGCCGGCAATCAAGCGAAGGCGGGGCGTGTTATGCAAATTAAAAAATGTATATTTTCTATTTCAAACATTTGCACTTGGCTTTGGAGTGATTATGAGGTAGTTGTTCTCAGTTGCTTTGGCATATTTTGTAATAGTGAAAATCATTTTCAAAACAATGTTAAATTCTCAAATCCAAAGTTCATTTTTCACAGCAGTAGATGCATTTCTTGTTTTCATACAGAATTGATCATATGTGATCAAAACTGGTTACACTAGTTTTCTATTGATCAGGCTTGATTCACCCCTGAGAAATAAATCCACCATTACCACATGCAGCGTTTAAGAAATGCTCAGATATTAATACATCAATATTTTCAATCCAATAGCTTTCCTATAAAGCTCATAAACAAACAAATATCTAACTCTCTGTTTTCTTACAGCCCAGGTTGTGTCCTTGTTGATCCGTGCAGAGCACACCGACAACTGCTGGATTCTTCATGCTGCCAAAACACAAACAAGAGGCAAGAAGTCATCTTTAATGTCCCAACATTTAAAATACGAACTCATATTTAGTCTGGTATTAACTTACGTATCATCGAGATGCTGTTCGAGTGTCGACTCCATGATTAATAGCAGTAGGTCAGTGAGAAATTCAACTTTAATGTATTTGTTATGGTTGTCTGCGTTCTCAGAGCTTCCGGGTGGAGTCAGCTGATCGTCACGTGTTCTATGGGTCTCTGTTAGGAACAAACGACACGACGCGAGCTATAATAAAACAAACTACAGAACTATAGTAATACCATACTTAGACATGTATATACACTGTAAAATTTTCATACTTACCGTAGTAGTACCATTGTACGTAGTTATTTGTTTGAAAATATATATAAGTCAGTCAGGTCTGTGCGTTTATAGTAGATAGCATGATCTTAAAGCTATGTTTACTAATTAGGTAGTATTTAAATATCCTAGTGAAATTTATATGCTACTATGTATTTTGATATACAAGCTTAATATGAGGCTAAGCTACAGTAAAATTATTTCTGCTCTCTTTTGTGTGGCTAGGTCACTACAATCTTTTTCTAACAAAACACTCATATTTTTTTCATTTAGCATGTCACTCTCTTCATTCCAGACATGGTGAATTTAACTCTAACTGGTTCTTTTATCTGAAGGCCCCAAGAAGTAACACTCAGGAAACAGGAATCAGCTTTACATAGATTTATTTTCTTCTGGTTAAATGCAGAGTTATTACAGCGCTGGGCTCTGAGAGATGACAAGTATCCAAGAGCCTCAATAATCAAAAATCATTCACATTTATCTTCTCGGGCTGGGACTGCCCTGTACATGGGTGGTACATTGCATGGGTGGTACTTTACATGTAAATATTCTAGAATGTTCATATAGGCAGTATGTGTGTGTGTGTGTGTGTGTGTGTGTGTGTGTGTGTGTGTGTGTGTGTGTGTGATAAATTAACAGTATCTTATCTATAGTTTCCAGAACGACACTTATCTATGCAATCTATTCTTGCACAATTATCCAAGAAGATGAGAAATACTACAAGTTGACTCGAAGCTGAATATTATAACTATAATGCATGCATAAGAGCCAGGTTAATACTGATACATGGTGCTGTTAATGAAACACAGACAGTCATACTAAACTCTATCATTATAAAAGCAAAATAATACTAACTGTAAATAAAACAACTGTAACTCCTGAAATCCAATCCTAACAGTGAACAAGGGATTTTGATATTCAGAGATTCATAAATTTAGAGCTAATTACTTGAGTTATTTTTTCCCCTATTATATTTTGACTAAATTATATCTGTATTGATGGTTCAACTTCCACTTTGTTCTCAAGGATTGCACAGA
Source organism: Monopterus albus (assembly GCF_001952655.1). Taxonomy (NCBI): domain Eukaryota; kingdom Metazoa; phylum Chordata; class Actinopteri; order Synbranchiformes; family Synbranchidae; genus Monopterus; species Monopterus albus. The sequence goes on along the minus strand of NW_018127886.1, from coordinate 3,600,238 downwards.
CAGTCACAATCAGATGATTCACAAATATGTTGACATTGCCTAAAAGAGCTCCAGTGTCACATGTTTCCCAGTAATGAAACTGGTTTGTTTTTTTTTTAGGTTTTTTTTGACACTCAGAACATATCACTGAGAATTGAATTCATCTCTAGAAACAAAGCCATCTCCACCATCCCATTCATAACAGAATGGTGCAAACATTATTTAGCATGATAAACACTTAAAACATTTACCAGCCTAAAGTGAACTTTAGCCTACCCGTGTAAAAATATAGTATTAATATTATGAGTATGAAGCCTTTTATTGATGGATTTTGTTAATGTGTTTTCTTCAGAAGTTAGCTGCAGGCCACCGTCTCAGCTCACCTCTCTGCATGATTTCTGCTGCCTGTCCCGAAGCTTCAGTGCTCTTGCTGACAGGGCAAAAATGGTGGATGTAATTATATGGCCGCTGCACTGAAGGAATCCATCACCTACACAGCAGCAGGGTAATGCCCTGCTGACTAACCCATGGGTTACACTCCCTCTCTTCTTCTCTAATTTTTTTTTGCTTTCCTTCTCCTCTTCTCTCACTCATATTTTTTTCTCACATCTTAAATCAGAGCTCTACTGCTTCCACTGACAACTTGCTGCCCATCACTGTCTGAGCATGCACGTAAGCAAATGCACAAGTGCAGATATCTTCCTCACTTGTTTCACACACACACACACACACACACACACATATGTAATGAATCTTTAGTCTTGTGTCAGGGGTGGTTGACATAAACACTATTTGTAACGTGGCCACTTTACAGCCACAGTAAATCTACAAATGAGCCAGACTCCAAATAGAGATCTGACTCAGAGTCCATGTGTCATCACCGCCATATTCTACACAGTGGCTAACATACTGTAATTCAAAACTTGTTTTTCATATTCTGGTAACCATTTAGTGATACTATAGCTTAGGCATTGAGGTGTTTGTAACCTCAGGGGGTCGTGTTCACTCATTGTGATGTACAGCTAAGGCGGATGACAGCTTTCACAGTACATGGCGTCATGGCACACATACCCATAACAAAATAAAGAATATTACTTTTTCAGCCCATAAATGCGTTAGATGAAGCCCAGTCCACGAATCAGCTTGTGGCAATTTCAGTAAACTTATTATATGACTTTGATGTTGTTTTCATTGTCCTGGCTGTCTCACACTGACAAATTTATGAATAAGATTTCATGGCACCTGTGCACTTTGCTTCACAAAAAGAGACATCAGTTGTGGAGTAGTTTTACATATTTTTGTCTTAGCTTAAACCACTTGAGTCATGGAAACTGTCAGCTTCTGCCTTGAGCAGATGTATGGTCAAACACTACGGTACATAAAAGGCAAAGGCTGAGAGAACTGCTGTGACCCTCAGCCATCATCTGGATGGGTGAGATGACAAAGCTTCTGAGAAGACAGGAGGAGAGGGCATGCGGAGATCGCTGACATGGGGAGGGAGGGATGGAGGAAGGGAGGAGGGAGTGTTGGGTGGGGGTTGGAGGTGGATAAAGAGAGGGACAGAGTGTGGCTCCCCCTCTCAGGAATTCTGGGAACCTTCATTATTGGCCGGAGAGTCAGGGATCCAGTGTGACGTGCAGGAGAATCTGTTAAGAGCTGTTGTCCAGTGTTGAAGGTGCTGAGAGAGTCCAGTTCTCTAAGTGTTGTCATGGGCTTCAGAGCAGTGCAGCTGTTCCTCCTCCTGGTGTCTCTGACCTGGTCCAGAGGAGCCGTGATCACAGGGGTGAGTGACAGGTTTCTACGTCTGCTGCAAACTCTTAATTCTGGTATTTCATCAGTTTATAGAAGAGGTACTAATTATCAATTACTCTGCTTACTGTTTTGAGTAATGTCTAACTATAATAACATTTTACAGTGTTATTTTCTTTGTATGACTGTCTTCTATTTTTCTTAAAGTGTATTGAGACACCATATGATTTAAAGCTCAAATTACTTATTTACTAGGGCTGCAAAAAATAATTATTCATTTTTTTAAAAATACTCAGGCATTTACCCATCACAACATTTCTGAGTTTAAAGTGACGTCCTTTGCTTTTTCTTTTTGGTCGTGTGGCCAGCAGTCCAAAACCCAGAAATTCTAAATAGACAACAATATATAACAGAGAAAAGCAACAAATCCTCACATTTGAGATGTGGGATACTGCATGTTTGGGATGTTAGTACTAAATAAATTATTCATTACTTAGTATGCATTGTAAATTGTGCTGTACTTTTCTGTATAATTTTGTAAAATTTGATTACACATGACTGACGAGATACCACATCCTCCTGCAAGAGGAAATTATCTCAGTCTTCTGACTGATATTCATTTGTAAATGGGTTATTGAAATGGCAGGCCATCGATAAAATGGCTTTCGCTGTACGTACATGAGAGGGCATCCTTATTAGCATAAATAAAAACAACTGTTCTTTCTCGCTGGCTCTTTCATGCGGTTCTGTCTGTCTCTACTGTCTTATGTCTCCGTCTATCCTGCAGGCCTGTGAAAGAGACGTGCAGTGTGGGTTTGGTCTCTGCTGTGCTGTCAGTCTTTGGATGAGGGGTCTGAGGATATGTGTCCCAAGAGGTGTGGAGGGGGATGAATGCCACCCGTTTAGCCACAAGGTGGGGAGAAATGACGTCTGCCTTAGCGGAAATTCAGATTATATCAAGTGCTGGCAGGTTGGCTGATGGTTTAGAAAAGCTGCTGATAACTGCAGAGACTATTGATCCTCTCCACAGTGAGCTGGGTAATCAGAGCCATACATCACTTTGATCATCTGGAGATGGCAACTATTTGTTCTGCACACATGACATTAGTCTCAGCTTTTTAAGATTTGTAGCTCCACTTGTCAGTTGAGTAAGGATTTAGTCTGTCAGATTATCCACCCTACTTTTTTCCCTACTTTCAGGTGCCCTATTCAGGCCAAAGGCTACATCACACCTGCCCCTGTCTCCCCCATTTGGTGTGCACCAGGTATGATGATAGGAAGTACAGATGTACTGATGACTTCAAAAACATGGACTTTTAACAGCACAGCAGAAAAGCAGAGTGAAGACGTGAAGAGGCAGTGGATCAGAAACATATTTTATCTTCACTGACTGTATTCTTCATTTACTCTGTGTACTATAATACATACTTTGTATTCTCGTAATGCAAATAACAAAGACGGAAAGAAATGTCAAGACATGTAACCTACTTACAAGAGCCACAGTCGTCACACCAGACGCTTTATATTCAGTAAAAACAAGGTTCCTTGGGAAGCTATTTGTGAACCATTAAAACATCTTCACATGGGTTTGTTTTCATGCTCATCTTATTTTAATTTTTCAAGAAAAATGTATAAATATTATTGTCAATAAAAAATAACTGACATGATACATGCTGTGCAAACGTTTTTATGTTTAATTTATGTGCTTGATTAAACATTCGGTATTATGGGGTGGAGGTGTGGAGTGCTTTTAATCACACTGATAATGATGAAGGTCAAAATCACAGTCTCAGTCTCAGTTCCGCTGCCTTCATGAGAAACACACAACCTTGCTATATACATAAAAGTTCTGGTGATTGAACATGTGGCAAATGTCAATCGAAGGGCACGTCCACCACCACATTACCTACAGAAGGTTAAAGGGTTGGAAATTTGTTAGTTTGCTTTCTGAGACTTCTTCACAGACACAGGGAATTTAATAAGTTCTAACAAATACAAATGAAGAAATGCTCCAATGTTTTCCGAGGTTTCTGAAGTTTTCTGTTATAAATGTTTTTTTTTTTTATATGGGGTGAAAACACGGCAGGTGTGATGGGAGGCAGGCAGCATTTCTCCCCTGAGCTCTAGTGTTTTTGTGTAAGGCACTGAATATTAGCCTAATGGAATAAGAATCACCTTAGTATCAGTATATTCACATTGCTACTAGTATTAACATTAGAAGTATTATTATTACAAACTAATTAAAAACAACAAACAGGAAAGGGTACATTCAATTTATTTAAATACAAATCAATAAATTAACTGAATTAATTATGACCTGTAATTGAGTCAAGTACAATTTTGAGATTCTTTGCTTTACATGCTTTATTTTCTTTTCTTTTAATGTTACTTTATACTTCTGTTCGCTGCATGTCAAATTTGACTTCAGTATATTTATTTAACACCTTGTAGGTAGTACTTAATTTGCAGATCAGGTCAAGGTTACTGTCAGTATTCCATCAAATAATTATTTATAAAAACATTTTTTGTGAAACTAAATGCCACCCAAAGTTATGGAAGCAAGTAAGAATAAGGAATTTTAAATTTGAATTCAAAAATGAAATTAAAGATGTTATACTGTGGAACTCCTTACCCTTAGATATACGCTCTATAACTGAGCCGGTAGCCTTCAAGTCAGCTCTTAAAACGTATCTTTTCAAACAAGCTTTTAATGTTTAGCTTGTTTATTGGTCTTGTATGACCACTATCTTTGAGTCCCTTTTTGTGATAATAGGCCGGGTAGAAATTGTGCTATATGAGTGCTTGTGTTTGTCTTTTGTTTTTCTTTTAGCCTTGATTGTTTGGAACTGTTATTTTATCGATGTAGCACTTTGTGCTTTCGAGTTGGAAAGTGCTTTACAAATAAATTTTATTATTATTATTATTATTATATTTACTACATACATACAACTAATGAATCATTTTGTTAATCTTTGTTCTCACAGAGTCATCAGACCTTGGTTTGCTCCTGTTGAAAGTTTCCATTTCAGTGTTAAACAAATACTCTGAGCATCAAATCTCCTGATCTACATGTCAACACAATATGTATAAAACACTTGCACTTACAGTACAATCAAATGATCTGTTAAATAATAAAAGTCAATCCTCTGACACATTTACAGAATTATTTTTGCTAAACTGCTTTGTGTGTGTTGGTGGGGGGTTGTTTATATATACCTGTGGGAAACACTGGGAGCATACTGCTTTGCAGGGACCACCCGTCTACGGTGGCTGGGCCCCATGACTAAATCAATGAATTTTACAAAAATGACAGGGTGTAAGGTTAGAGCATGTGTCAGCTTTGGTTAAGTGTTAGGGTATGGGTAAAGGTTAGGCAAGTAGCGGTTCTTGTTAAGGTTAGAGTGAGTCTCCTGCAAACGAATGTACGTCTATGTATGGACCCTGTAAGTGACGACTGCAAGGATGTGTGTGTGTTTCAACAATGTTGAGATAACTGTCCCACTGTATAAGGTCAGCTAGGTTTTAAATAGTTTCCATGAAGTCTTTTGTTTGATGGAATATTTACATCTAGATAAAGGTAATTTTATCAGCATAATTCATGTTTTCTTATCTCCAGCTGATAAGTGATATCAAGTTATGTAGAAGGGCATTTTGGAGACACAGCCTTGATGTGTTGTATATAAGGACTGGACTCTGCGACTGAAGCCGCGCTCATCTGTGTCTGACAGTAAAGTGACCATCATGATGAAGTGGCTTGTCGTCCTGTCAGCCCTTGTGGCTTTCTCCGAATGCCTCCTCAAGTAAGTCTGACCTGGCTGGTTGAGAAGCAAACTGTTCCTTCATATCTTTGAAATTTTTCACCTGAATAGGCTGAACTGTTGACAGACAGTCTCTCCATCTCGTTTTCCTAAGGGGAGATCTTAACTTGGTTCATTTTGCTTTGATCTATCACACCTTATAAACTAGTACAAAGTTGAATGTAGAGCTTATTCAGATTTCTCCACCTATGAAATTGAACATCTGTGCATTTTGCAAATGATTTACTCTTCTGTGTGTAGGGTGCCTCTGATCAAAGGGAAAACTGCCAGGCAAACCCTGCATGAGAAAGGATTATGGGAAGAGTACAGGAAGATGCACCCATACAACCCAATGGCCAAGTTCCACCAGTATGGTGTTGAGCCCATGACCAACGATGCTGATGTAAATCCAGACTAGAGAGACAATTTAGGCTTGGGTCATCTCATCTTCATCCATTAATCTGTCCTCTCATGTCTCTCCAGTTGTCCTACTTTGGTGTGATTTCCATTGGCAGCCCTCCTCAGTCCTTCCTTGTCATCTTTGACTCTGGCTCCTCCAACCTGTGGATCCCTTCAACCTACTGCTCCAGCCAGGCTTGTGGTGAGCAGCTCACACTATTCTGTGCTTTACGGTTGGGTTAAAAATTGACTGGTATGGTCCAATCATTTGAACTGTTTTTCACAAAGTGGTGGAAAGTAACTAAGTCTAACTATATATATTTTTAATACTCTACTTAAATACAGTTCTGAGGTACTTTTATAGTGTTTTCATTTTATGCTACTTAATTTTTCTCTTTGTAACTACAGTTTTTGAAAACAGTTTTTCTACTATTACTATGTGAATAACATTTGACATACAAAACATATGCTTATCTTTGGAAACACAATGCATAGATGAAATCAATGCACAAGCTGTTACACATTAAATGATCTAACCATGTATAAACTACAAAAGTAGTAGCAGCACTTTGACCAGCTGCAACAGTGAAATGCTTCATGCACATACAGTTGAATCCTATTAAGCCTGTCCTACTTACAGTAGGTAAAACTTAGATTTCAGCAACTGAAATGCAGTATTTTTAGTTGCTACTATTGCTAGTAAAAGGTCAAAATACGACAACTAATACAGTATGAATAGAGATGGTCCAAACTGTTTGGCATATTCCTAAAATCACGTTCAAACAAAGATACCATTTGTCTGCAGAGAACCACAGAAAATTCAACCCACAGCAGTCCTCCACCTACAAATGGCTCGGCCAGCCTCTGTCCATCCAGTATGGCACTGGCAGCATGACTGGATACCTAGTCAGTGACGATGTTGAGGTAAACAACACTCTTAGAACAAACTGTGTAGTATAATTTAGGCTTCAAATAGCCACACAGTCTCTGCATGGTCTGTGACTGACAGCTGTCTTGTGTGTTTAGGTGGGCGGCGTCACTGTGGCCAACCAGGTGTTTGGAATTAGCCAAACAGAGGCTCCCTTCTTGGCTACAATGCAGGCTGATGGCATCCTGGGACTGGCCTTCCAGAGCATTGCCTCTGATAATGTTGTGCCTGTCTTTTACAACATGATCAAGCAGGGACTTGTGTCCCAGTCCATGTTCTCCGTCTACCTGAGCAGGTACTGAAACAGGATGGAAATTTGTTGGCTGGGAGTGGGTGATTCTTTTTCCATGACCTTACATTTACACTATGTACGACTTTTTTCTGACTCTCTCAGCAACAGTGAGCAGGGCAGTGAGGTCGTCTTTGGTGGTGTTGACAGTAACCACTATACTGGACAAATCACCTGGATCCCTCTGACCTCTGCTACCTACTGGCAGATCAAAATGGACAGGTACAAAGAAATGCATCTAACATCAGTGACTCAGACCTAAACTGATTACCTTATTGACAGCAAATGTAAGTGGTACAAAGGCTCCTAGCTTGACTGTGGTCCATCTTCTGCTGTTAATCCTCACAGCGTTACCATCAATGGACAGACTGTGGCCTGCTCTGGTGGCTGCCAGGCCATCATTGACACTGGTACCTCTCTGATTGTCGGTCCAACCAGTGACATTAATAACATGAATAGTTGGGTTGGAGCCACAACCGACCAGTATGGAGATGTGAGTTGTACTACCATACCATATTATTTGACAAAGAGCTTCCCCTTTTTCTAACCCCAGCATTAAGAGGGATCTAATGCTCTGAAAACACTCAAATAAAAATAATCAAGTAGGATTTGATCACTCACTTTAGCTACTGTTTTTCTCTCAGGCTTCAGTGAACTGCCAGAACATCCAGAACATGCCTGCTATCACCTTCACTCTCAGTGGAACTGCCTTCACCGTCCCTGCATCTGCCTACGTCTCTCAGGTCAGTTAGACCTCAGCTGGCACTAATTACAACAGAAACTACTTCAATATTATATTAATAAAGATTTGGAAGAATTACATCCTTTTTCCCTTGTTTCCCCCACAGACCAGCTATGGTTGCAACACTGGCTTTGGCCCGGGTGGCTCTGACCAGCTCTGGATCCTGGGAGATGTCTTCATCAGGCAGTACTACGCTGTGTTTGATATGACCGGTCCATACATTGGTCTGGCACAGTCTGCATAATCTAGACACCTGAATTATCCAAGTGTGTATTTCAATGTATGAGGCTTGTTGGACTGAAGACTGAAGACAAGAAAAGTGCAACTGAGACATTGTGGAAAATATATATGAGGCTATGCTGTAACTGTCTCTGCATTAAATAGCAAGCAAAACATTCTCTGCATTTTGTGTGTATGTCAGTTTGTGACTGTGGTAACTACAACCAAGGTCAATCAGTCATCAGTACAGCAACACGTCTCTACAAACATTTTTAGTTGCAGGAGTTTTTGTGTTGCGATGTTGCACCCAAATGTCACAGGAATAAATCCCGTCTGTTCATTCATTCGCTCTTAAGAGAAAATTGACCTTTCATAGATACACAAAAGATCGCCACAAGTTTTTTTGTGTAAAGGAAGAACAGGCTGATAATAGAATATCGAGCGGCTCTCAGAATATCGGACACCCAGGTTTCTTCTGATAATCTAAGAAGAAGCTGATAAGGGCAAAAGTTGATATAAGAAAAAAAAACCTGATGACATGATGTGACAACTTTTCCTTTGTCTGAGCGGCTGAACAGAACCACAGGGTTGGAAAGTATCAGACTCAAAAAAGAAAAAAACACAACGAAACCACCACAAATTCATTCATGTGCATTATCATGAACGAGTTCATTTCTTTAATGCCATTATCATTTCATTTTTTATGCCTTCAGTCATTTTCACTAAATTAAATACAATACATTTTAAGATGTAGATCATTGATTAAACATTGTGCTTACATAAATTTGAGGCCCTCAAAAGAGTCAGAAGTTAAAATAAAAGCAGCAGAGGCCAAGATATCCTGAAGCTCTAGCAATGCTGGAATCTTCACTACTTGCCTGATCTTTCAGGCTCTAGACAGGCTGAGTAGCACTAACCTTTGACTATTGCCCTGATAGTTATGTGTAAAATCAATGGAGTTCTTGTTAAAAATGCACTGGCGTAACTAATAAAATCAATCCCACATTAAAATTAGAACCCAACTAATATTTTGCATGAGTTCACTGGTGGATTGCCAGTGTGGAGTACTCCACCATTCCAGCATGCTCTGCACTCCAGGTCGAGTCAGGGGCTCCTACTCTGGTTTTGTTTGCATTCACCTCTGTCGGTTTCTGGTGGACTCTGAAGTTCACTGTTGTGTACACTATGCCACTCATTTCCTGTGGGAGACAAACATTGTCAAGAGATAGTGCTGTTGAGGAAGTTTGGAGTCAGTTCTTTTAAAAACAAGTGACAGTGAGTCACAGGCTTTATGTTTCTTGTTTAGCATTTACCGGGGCTTCTTGTTTCTGTGACTCACACGAAGTTTCGCCACCTATGTCTACAAAGTAAAACAACATCATATTGGTTCCCACTCCAAATAAATTAACAATTTTCAGAAATACTGGTGGCGATTCAGATTTTTGTGACAATCAGTTCAAGGAAACTACTTACTTGGCTGTTTACGTTTTGCCTTCACTCTGCAGCAAACAACACCAATCACTGAAGTGATTAAAACCATCACTGTAATGGACACAATGGCAGCTAGTGGCAGGCCAAAACTCCAGAAAACTCTGGAAGAGAGGCAGGAATCAGAATTCAGATTGCCCATTAGTGCACAGGAAAAATAAATCATCTACAGAGTGAGTACCTGGGGCTGTTACTGTGGTCCTGTGCCACAGCTGGGCCACTGGAGCCTGGGGATGGTATGGAGGTGTTGGAAGTGTTGAAAGCTATTGTCAGTGGAGGCTGAGATTGGGTGTGGCCACTTGAAGCTTCTGCAAAATGCAGCAATATCATACAAGCTTCCTGAGTTTATGGCTTGAGATAAAATGAGATTCCTCTTTTTTTCTTTTGCAAACAAAAGAAAACCACACTGATATCTTATTTTGTGAGTTAAAATTTATCTTATGAAGCTGGACGCTAATAAGCCCACTCTTTCAAAAGCATTACTGGACACACTATAGGCTATTGCATAATGCATATTCATAACACCATGTTAATGAAAATTTGAACACTTACCTGAAACCTCAACATAGTAATCACTGTAGATGAGGTTCTGGGTTCCCATCACAATGCATCTGTAGTAACCTGCATCCACAAACTGCACATTTGATATTCTGAATTCAATCCAGCCGTCTTTCTCAGTCTTTGTAACTCTTCCTTTCAGTAAATCACAGGTATACCCTGTACTGTCCAGCAGCCTGTAACATCCTCCTGGATAGAGTTTACAGCAGGACTTGCTGTTGTTATTGTAAAATGAAGGGAAGGTGAGTCTCAGCAAAATGTGTGCAAGCTCCTCAGTCCTCTGCTGCCCTTTAAGATTTTGGATAGCTCTCTCTCTCTCACACACACACACACACACACACACACACACACACTTCTCAATACACAAAATACAAAAAATTGCTACATTTGGAATTGTTTTTTTTAACCATACCTAATAAAAGAAGAAAGACAAAGGAAAACTTCATCTTCATCTTTAGTGTACTGCTCACTCTGAGTCTCAGCGCTCTTGAGGATTTGAGGCCACTCCTCACATAGAGGAAGTTGTCAGTTCATCAGCTGGAGAGGAAATCACATACAAACGTGAACCTCATGAAGCTGCCAGCCCTTTAAGAGGGGATGTATCACACTTCTGACATATTTTAGTTTTAACTTCTTCTTCTTCTTCTTCATTTTTTTAAATACATGTTGACTGTTTTCATAATGCAGACATACAGAAGAAGAACAAGAAAGGAAATTCTTGAGATTGTAATTTGGGGTGTAGTTGTGTTTGCCTGCATTATACTATTATTTTTGTTACTGCATCACAGCCACCTGCTATCATTAAGCAAAGATAGAATTTCCATTATCATATTGTGATGCAATGTAATCCCTTAAGTTAAGCTACAGCTCGCAGTGAGCTGTACCATCTCTGAAGAAGTGTGTACACAGAGCAGCTGTACTGGAATGACATATGTTATACTGGATATAACAATACATATATGTCTAAAATACCTTAGAGATGGAAACATTGTTAGAGGAAGTTCTGAACATTTAGAGACTCATCAAAATATACACAAAGTTTACACAAAATCATTTATTTGGTGTCAGCTTTCAGCTTATTAAACAGTGCATATTCACCAAATCAAAACATATTGTATCCTCCATCATGGTACAGAAAACAAATGCTAAAGGTATATACATTTTACTACTCCGTAAACACAAGGTTGTGGCGTTCTAACAGGCTGTATCTCATTACAGATGAAAAATAAACACTCCCCTTTTATTCACTCCATTTGAATACTAAAGTGTTCATTTCGATGCTCAGTATATTTTCTAAAACATGAAAGAAGCTACTTCATTTTCTTTGATAGCATTGTCTTGCAAATTGAAGCAGTTGAGGCACATTAGCATAAATAATTTATATTAATTACAGACCAACTTTTAAATGCATATCCCTATGATTAATTTATGATTAACTTAGAAGCAATGGGTGGAATAATCTGAATTTACAAAAGCTGAAAAAAAGTCATGCCCCCCACACGCCCACTGAGCCGACAACAATGTGGAGGAAATGATGCTTTATTCACAGGCAGCTGAGGTCACTGTACTTTGTAGCTCATATTGGTTTCTACTGGTCCTGCTTTGTGCAGGTTTGTACCCTGGTAGGTATAAAGAGCTGCCTATTCATCAGAGAATGTAATGACATCAAACTGGATGCCCTGCTGCTGCAGCTGCTCCAGCTGTTCAGGTGTAGCTTCAGTGTAGAACGTCTGAGTCTCCGCCATCGCCGCATCTGCTACCGCTACAAGAACAAAAGTTATCTACTTAGTTTGATTTGCTGTCACAGAGCTGCAGAAGACTGAATATAAAACAAGTTAAGTGCAATCTGTTCCACAATTGAGTCAACCTGTAACAGCAGACTGGCCAGCAGCCTCGGGATCCTCAGGATTCATCTCTTGCTCCGAGCTGACAGGCAGGCACTGGATCTGACCATTCTGAGTTACAGCAATCTGAACAAATGAAAAACATGGAGCAGTGGGCTTTGTCAAAACCAAAATCTCTTACTATAGAGTATATGAGAACGTTTCCCCACCTGTTGCTCCTGCAGATAGGTACTGTCATGCTCATAATGGATGATCTGTCCATCTGGCATCTGAGGGACAGTTAAAGAAAGCCGTTAGATATTATCACATTATCATCACACTGTATTGCACCATCAGCTACAGTGATGCCTTATGAAGTGACACACTGACCTGTATGTGGTCACCATCAGCTACTACTACATACTCCTGAGGGATCAAGTGCTGCACTCCATCCTGTGAGATGATATACTGGACCTGAAACAGGCCATGTGACAAATAAGCAAAAGAATAATAAAGGATAAAGGCACTGTATAAGGTTGTTTTTTTTATTATTGTCATGTACAATAAAACATGAAGTGGTAGAATCTACAAAATGGCTTTCACCTCAGTCACCTGGTTGTCTCCTGTCATCAGGTGCTGAACGAGGTTATCTGCTGGATGTATGTGCCCTCCTCCTGATTAATGTAAATATGAATGACCTTAGTTATAAAATGCAGAGTGGCTTTATATTGTATGCAAAACTAACCTGCTTCAGAGAATTGTGTTAAGTGCAGTTTTGGGTACAGTGTGAATGTTGATACCTGGTCTGATAGCGCCTGTTCTTGAGCTACAATGATGTGCTCCTGTCCCAGGGCCTGCAACCCCTCTGGAGTGATCACTGTCTGGTGTGCCTGCAGGGCTGTTGCCAAAGCACATTAAATATATTGTGATTTTAGTTTACACTCAATGCGGCCTCTGTCTATAACCTATTAACCAGTTGAACAATAAGACCCATCATGGTAAATTTACGGATTTTTTTTCAGCAGAAACTCAGTTGCAAGTATTGTTTTGTGTTGTGATTTTTACACTGTAGAGTGGCCAGGGCTTCCTCATCACTGTTGACTATTATGGTTTGCCGAGATGCGGCGGTACGGCTCTTGCAAGTGGGATGATCCTGATTGTGGAGACGCTCCATGTGAAACTTCAGATGGCCATTACGATTAAATCTGAGATATTGGGAAAGAAAACCCAATCAACATCAATAGCTGTTCATTACCTTATTTGCGGTCTAAAGCATGTATACACAGCATTCAAAAACAAAAAATATCAGAAAAAAAATCAGCCAACAAACTAGATACTCCAGATGTGGTTTTCAAGCTGTTCTAAAGAAATATGAAGACTCTAGAGAAGTCAAATACAAACAATCCGAAGAAGCTTGAACTGCCAGCCTTTGTGGTAAGGCAGCAGACAAGGAACTACTTTTTCAGCTGGGGTCAGGGGAGAAAAAGCTGAATGAAGATCAGTGGAAAAGAGGATTATGGAGTGATGAATGGAACTTTAAAATGTTTGGGTCCAATCATCAATAGTATGTGAGAAGAGGACTTGGAGAGGGGTGGAAGAAGAATGAGTGGGGCAGCCTTCAGTGTCACGTAAAGAAAAAATTCTGTGCAAAGGGAGGTCACATTAAATACTGACTCTGGATAGTAGAAGCCATTTTATTCTGAAAATGTTTTGTTTTTTAATACTGTGTACACGTTTCCTATATTTTCTGGTTATATCTTAATAAAGAGATTGAGAAATAAATATAAATTATAATTACAACCTTGCTAAAACAGCTAAACTAATGGTGGCCTAAGACTTTTGCACAGTACTGTATTTTGCATAAGAGTTCCTAATGTTAAGTAATGTTACAAGTTTTTTTGATTATTCAAATTACTTCAGGTCTCACCTTTGTCCACAAAGTTTGCAAGAAAAGGGTTTCTCATTGGTGTGGGTCATCATGTGGCGGCGTAGGTCTTTCTTGTTTTTAGAGGCAAAGCTGCAGTTTGGACACTTATGAGGACGCAGGTAGGAATGTAGCTCCATGTGACTCTAAAACAAAACAAGATATCAGTCATAAAAGGACAGTGCCTAAGACAAGTAATTAGGAATCTAGCTGATAGTGCAGCAAAGTCCAGTGAGTGGCTCTGGAGCAGAAGAAAGGTATGTGATTGGTTATAAAAATATGCAAGTGATTTATAAATAGCAACATATGTGAGGATTGTGCCTGTTAAGCTGAAGTAAACTAGTATAGGAGGACAGGCTCAGTAAAAGTGTTTGATACTAGTTATCAAGTGGGCTATCTGAAATGTTTGGTGGCTAGAACAGCAGCAAATGTTTGCTACTGCTAGTGACTGTTTGGTAACAGCCTGAATTAGCATGAGTACATGAAGGACTGGGTTGGGTGTGTGGGTGCAGGCAAAGAGGGGGGTGGTTCTAGGACATTAGAATACACTGTTGAGCCTTCACGGTGTCATGGGCCCAGCTCCAGTTAGTGAGAGGGTGCCCACCTGAAGACCCTGTAGAGTCACTGATCTGTTTGCAGCACTTGTGACTATAGATGGTGAATACTGCCCGTGCTTTTTCAGTGAAAACATTTTAAATCAATTTGATCTGGCTAGGTTCAAGTGAAAATTAGTGTTCCTTCATTAAAATGCTAATTTATGCAGCAAGCTGCTCCAAAATGTAATTAGACAATCCATATTGGGTACCACTGGGGTGCGTATGAAGTCTTCGTATCTTTTTTTGAGTTATCCTTGTCACAGGAATGTTTCTGCAGAATCACAGATGCCAGCATGATGACACAGTGCCCCCCATACTGTGTAGCAAGGTAGTGGCACATAAAAAAGTTGAGAACAGAACTGACAACAGCGCTGCACAATTTTCAGAGACTGACCTTGACCTCAGGCCAGGAGGTGGAGGTGAAGTCACAGTCAGGACACTTGAAGGTGTTGGTGTCCAAATGTGCCCTCTTGTGGTTCTCCATGTCAGAGCGTCCATAGAAAGACTCCATGCAGATTCGACAGGAAAACTTCTTGGTGCTGAGACTGGGAGAGGTCACTGCAGAAGGAGAGGCTGGAGCCTCACAGCCCAGCTGAAAGAAATCAAATAACACTGTCAGAGGGACAAGTAACTAGAGACTACCTCTCTAAATGCCAAAAAACTTTAAGTTACAGCTGATAGTTACCTCCACTTGTTGCAGTACACCATCAGGCAGCGCTGAAGTAAGGTAGTACTTGTCACTTTTCAGGCTTTCTGACCCAGATGCATCTAGAACCTGAGAATGACTGCTCTCGCCGTTACTGAAAAGACATCATCAGAAAGTCAGTCTCCAGTCTTAAATGAGTTCTTTGACTATGTTTGTAAGTGTAGCATCAAATGTTCCTCCTAATCAGAAAAAAAACAGACTGTGTGCATTAAGATACCTGGATCCAGGGCTATGGATTTCTTCAGCAGCCTGCTCCACCACACTGAAGTCCTCTCCACCCTCGTAGGCTGCAATGGTGATGTGGGTAAGCTCTCCTGTTTCAGACGTGGCCGTCTCGTAGGCCTCTTGTAGCACTGTCTCACCATTCTCCGACACATGGAAGGTCATGACCTTTTGGGGCTGCCCTGGTGATGTGCTCACCGTACTCCATGTGCCCATCTCCAAAGCTTTGCGTTCTGACTTCAGTACTGCCACCTGAGGAGCAGAATACATGTTGAGCCTGCCTACTTTTTATCCAACATGAAATCTTGTGACAAGAAACAGCACCAACCTGTAAGGAGTTTCCCACCAATTCCCGGGCATTACTCATATTCAGCAGCAGGTCCAGGGCATTCTGGGCGGAGAGATCACTGGATTCAGCTAAGAGGCACATGGAGACAAAGTCAGCATTTACTCTTATTTCTAGTGTGACCTAACACACCAAAAATGCTCAAAAAATGTCTCTTGTGGAATTGTTGCTGACCTTGTTCATAGATGATGGTGGTGTTTCCCAATGTATCCTGGGAGACTGAGGCATTTTCTATCCCCTGCATGGCTTGTAGTGTTGAAGAATCTACTGTAACCTAATAAAGGAAAAAACAGACACAAATCAATATCTCCCAATGCCACAAAATATAACAAATGCTAAAATTAAATCCAAACTGAGCCTGCGAGAAATAACAGAAAACTTCTAACAGACTCACGATAGTGTTCTGAAAGTCCTGTGTGCCATCATGTTGTTGTGTACTCTCTTCTGTCTGCTGCAGGTTGATGAAGGGTCTGCGTTGTCTCTTCACTGACTCTTCAGGGTGAGCCAGAGCCCACTCTTCAAAAGCCTCTGGATGACGACACTGCACATGTTGACGCAGGTTCTTCCTATGTTTGGTCATGAAGTGACACAAATCACACGAAAAAGGCTTCTCTCCTGTAGAGATTTAACATTAATAGGTATTATACAGTTACATGAATGAGGCACACATAGAAACATGCTCAGTTCAAATAAGCTTTTTGATGCCCTCTGCCACACAGACCTGTGTGTTTGATGGCCAAATGGGAGACCAGGAACTCCTCTTTAGAAGTGGAGTATTTACAGTAATCACACTTGAAGGGCCTGTCATTGGTGTGGGACAGCTGGTGGTTGAGCAGCAGCTTCTTATTGTCACAAGTGTAGTCGCAAAACTCACACTTGAACCTGGCACATACACATCAAAGTGTTTTCATTACGATTATATAATCATACCAATATCAAACAAAATGAACTGTTCTACTCTAAATTGCTAACTAACCACTGCTCTGATGCATTTCTGTTTTTGACACACTGACCAGTACAAGAGAAAGTAAAAGATGTGGAATAAAGGTTTATACTGACTTGCTGTCTCCAACACTCTGGATGTGGGTCAGTAGGTGCATTTTGAATGTGTACCGCTTCTTGAAGGATTTGCCACACTGCAAATTCAGAAAGAAGTCATCAACACGAGATATGGACAACTTCACTTTGCATAAAAAAGTCTATAACATGAAATATGCACTTGCATTCCTGTAATGATCATCACAAAAATCACACATAAATTCATTATAACAAATTATTTTTACAAAAGTACAGGAAATCCTACAATGGTCTTGTGTGTGTGACCATCCCATATTCTTTAATTAAGTCTCTTTATCAGGAAGGAACACGTAATAAGATTACAATTGTCCCTTTGGTTGTGAATTCTCAAACACAGCGACATGGCCCTTGTAACCGAATGTTCTTCTCTTACATTTGAAAAGTGTTCTTGAATTGTAAAATTTCTGATTTCTGACCTTATCACACATGTGTGGTTTCTCAGAGCTGTGGGTCTTCATGTGCTGGGTCAGTCTCTTTTGCATGGGATAAACCCTGTGACACACAAGGCAGGGGAACTCGGACGCCTTTGGCGCCTGTAAAAATTAGCACAAAAGCCACAATGCTGACACAGCAAGTGTCCCAAAAGACAGCAGCAACTGGCCAAAGCAGACTGCAGTACTTCTGCAACAGCATTAGAACTGCAAAATACTATTATTATTTTGAAAAAAATCTTACCAACTCAGTCTTCCTTTTCCTAGAGAACGGAAAAGAAAAAAATCAGTAACAATATAAAAAAACCCTACAAGATATGTTGTGTATTAGCAACACTTTATTGTGTATGTACATTGTTTGAAGAACTTACTTCTCTTTGCTGTGGACTGCTGAGTGCCGAATGACATCTTTCTTGTAGACACTTGAGTAATCACACTCCTCACACTTGAATGGCTTGGTGCCCTCATGATTGAACATGTGTTCCTGCAAAACAGGCCTCAAGACATTAAAGAGACATGCATGTAAACTGAGCTTAACCTGAATGTTGTGTACTGTTTTACTACAGCTGACCTTGAGTGAGGACCAGCGTTTACAGCGATAGTTGCACTGAAGACACTTAAAAAGCTCTGGGTCATTGCCTTCATGAGAGTCCATATGGAAACGCAGATCTTCTTGAGTGAGGAAGCGTGAGCCACAAATCCAGCAGTTGTGAGGTCTCAGAAGTGGTTTGAGGCATTTATAGTAGCGACTGGAAGATAATGAAAAGAATTAGGCTGTTATGAAAATTCCGTAATACTACTGGTAACATAACTGTATTTAATAATTTGATACTTACTTTCGGTATGTATATCTCTTATTCTTACAGCGAAGGGAGCGCTTTGAGGGTCTGCCTCGTTTCCTTGGGAAGAACTCCTCATCTGACTGTGTGTTGGATGAAGGGTCTTTGTTTTCAGAATCGGATTGGCTTATTGCAGCCTCAGCAGTATTTCCATTGGTCTCCACAGCAGGACCATTTCCTAACCCGGAAGAGCTTGCCTCTTCAGGTGATCTAGCATCAGCGCTAACCCTGGGTTTCTTAGCAATACTTTCTGCTTCTGCAAAAAAAAAATGTATGAAAAAGAAGACAGTAATCTAAAATATATTTTGTAATATTGGCTTTCCTGTGCTGTTTTTTTTTTTCTCCATGAAATTAGAAACCCACCTTTGCTCCTGCAGCCTTCTTCTAAAGAGAAATATTTCCTCGGGCGGCCAACCTTACGTCTAGGACGCCCTTGAGAGGAAGAGGAAATCGGAGGAGCTGGCTTCTTCAGAATGGCAGGTGGTCTGCCTTTGCAGTCCTCATCAGCTGGGTTGTAGTCACTGTCCTCTGGAGATAAACAGAAGAGCAGGGCCACAAACAAATGAATGTAAATCTTCTCCTGTGACTGATTCTTTAACTCATAAAACTAAAAATGTCTGACTGGGGCTTTAATGAAAAATGTTCCTAGCTGACCTTCAGGATCATCAATAGCACCAGCATCAACAATATCATCCTCTTCTTCTTCTCCCTGTTGATGCTCAGCAGCCTTCACCTTGGCTGCCTTCCTTGCTTCAGCTTCCTCCCTCTCTGCCTGGCGACGGGCCAATGTCTCACTTTTTGGTGGCCGTCCACGTTTACGCTTCTTTGGCATGTCTCCTAAAAAAACATTGCCCAAAGAAACATAAATTAGATATCTTATGAGCAAAGCGATATCTCACCGCGATCCATAATCAACTACCTTACCTGCTGGTTTAAAGTGTTTGTCTCTCATGTGGTTAATGAGTGTGCCTTTAGAGGCACTCCTGTATGGACACATCTTACACTTGAACCGCTGTACAATCACTACTTCCATCATCTCCTCCAACTCAGCTAGATTTAGTGGTCGGTCTCTGGAGCCTTCCACCACCGTTGACGTCTCCATCTCCCTGATCAGCCCAGCTTCATCCTGAGGTCCCTGGGAACCCTGAGGCTCCTCTTGGCTGGGTGAGCACTGCTGAGCCAGTTCAGGCTCTGCATTGGAGGTGTATGTCCCACTGCTGCTAATGTAGGGCCCAGGCTGGCTCTCACTACATTCCAGTGCCTCAGGAAGCCCGCCTGAACCTGCTGTGTCTGCTACAGGGTGGTCTGATGAGGAGCTGTCATCAGCGTAGAGAGAACCCTCAGGGCCATTGCTGTTTTCCATGTAGCAAGAATGCTGGGGCTGCTGCTGGGAGTGCTGTGGCTGATCTGGATCCTGGTTCTGTTCATCATCATCATCCCTAGATTGGTACTGAGAACAACCCGGTTGCTCAGAGTCTGCATAATGTCGACTTGTCTGTGTCCGGTGGTCTGCACTACTGTCAATGTAACTGCGTGAATGATGTGGCCGTTCTCCATCGTCCACTGTGCACTTGAGATACTTAGTGCTGCACTCCACCACATAGTGACCTCGGCTGGTAGGATTTGAATCAGCCCCACTGCATTCCACATATCCAGGCAGGTCCTGGTCACTGTTATCTCCGCTGTAGTCGGGGAAGCCTGACTGGGAGCGTGTCTGATCCGGTTCCTCACCTGAACACTCCACATAGGATGATGAAGACTCCCCTGTCTGGTCTGGACCATCTGCACTGCAGTCCATGTATTGGGAGGGGTGGGAGTGTTGGGGCTGGTCAGGCTGATTGCTGCTATCCTCTGGGTAACCTGAGTGACCAGGTTGATCGTCGGGCTGGTCAGGTTCAAGGTTGCCCGGTAGGTCTCCCTGGTCCAGACAGGTGGAAGTGGGGCCCTCAGTGAGAGCTTCTATGGCTATACGACCAGACAGGGCCGAAGATGACATGTGGGCTACCATAGGAGCACCTATAGCAGGCAAATACATATAGATGAATTGTACAAAATTTATTAAAAAGGATTCCCATGTTCATCAGCTTAAGTGAATTTTAAATTATTTAAAAGTCCAAACTTACTTATAAGAAGATTAACCCAAAGTTGGTTCTTTACATTCACATCAAGTAGACATGGAAATATCACATTATATAGCACCCTTACCATCATCTGGTCCTTGTAAGATCAGATATTGGGTTGTTTCTGCACCCCCATCTTCGGCACTGGTCACAGCTATGCAACCTAATAGTAAAACAGTAGACAGGATCAGATACGTATTTGCTTTTTTACTGTGTAGTGATCAAAATGACACGTCCTTAAGTTTCTTAAGCCTAACACATAATAGAAAGTGGAGTAACAATAGGAACTACCATTCATGATGTCAGGGCCAATGGTGGACTCTATGATCTTGTCAATGGCAGATCCCAGGTCTGATGAGGTAGAAGCAGTTGAGTCAGAAACCATCATAGTTCCTTCAGACACAGCACTGGAGTGGACCAGCACTTGGGCTGACTCAGACACCAGCACTGACTGAGTCACCGTAGAGACGCTGGACACGCTTGTAGACTGGGCCACTGAAGAGGAGTCTGGAAGGTGGACTGATGAAACTCTGACATCTGTACTGGAGCTTGTTTCTGGGATGAACACCTTTACAGGGAAGGGCAAGAACATGATGGTGATATCAGGAAATGTTTTGACCAAAACCTATGGTACATGCTATATCTGGTTTTCTTTCCTTTGGTACATGGTTGTTTTCTCCCATATAAGGACACAAAGTCATGATTTAATTCAATTTAATATGCTTACCATAAGTCCCTCTGAGCTCTGCCCCACATGACAGTCTGACTCTGGAGCCTGTGCATGAGAGGCAGCAGCATCACTGCTGTCTGCAGACATGGCCTCTGAAGAC
Source organism: Monopterus albus (assembly GCF_001952655.1). Classification (NCBI taxonomy): domain Eukaryota; kingdom Metazoa; phylum Chordata; class Actinopteri; order Synbranchiformes; family Synbranchidae; genus Monopterus; species Monopterus albus. Next base: position 3,579,176 of record NW_018127886.1, on the reverse strand, counting down.
TCCATACCCATCCCACTTTCAGATGGCTCCTCCATTCCTGAGGGGCCTGCATCACTGCTGCTCTCCACCTCATTCTCCTCTGAATCCATAACTATCCACAAAATGCAACATAAACTCAATGTTATATTTGAAGAGGGTGTCATATTTAAAGCATGCCTTGAGTAGCATTACTGCTAGTTTACAGTATTAAGATTAATACAGCTCAAGCCTAGTCCCTTGTCACTTTCCCTAGGATGCTTGTTTGTCATTAATGTCAAGAATGTTTGTGAGACTTGACATTTTATGGTTCCAGCTAATTTGTTACTGGATAAACAACAACATATGGAAAAGCTTCTAAAACAAATAGTAGCGACCTGGAGATGTGCAGAGATCCTGAACAAAAGAAAATAAGTTTGTCCAGCTTTCTTAGCTGTGGTGACATAAGTCTGTAGAATATGGAGTAAAGTTATCAAGAGTACTCCCATTTCTGAAGGTTATTGTCTATTATCTTTGACAGATTGACAACCAAATGAAAATCAAGATTAATTAGGATTTTGTGATCAGTTTTCCTGGTTTTCAACATCCATCCATCCATCCATTTTCCTCCGCTTATCCGGGACCGGGTCGCGGGGGCAGCAGTCTAAGCAAAGATGCCCAGACTTCCCTCTCTCCAGACACTTCCTCCAGCTCCTC
>NW_018127886.1:3566732-3577900 GCF_001952655.1 Monopterus albus | reverse complement strand
ACAGGACAATGTCGTCTGCAAGAAGCAGAGACGAGATCCTGTGGTCCCCAAACCGGACTCCCTCCGCCCCCTGGCTGCCCCTAGAAATTCTGTCCATAAAAATAATGAACAGAACCGGTGACAAAGGGCAGCCCTGCCGGAGTCCAACATGGTTTTCAACATCACATTGAATTTTGTTTGTCCTTATGAGATCTTTAGTGGACTGTTGGGTTTGAAGGAATGTGAATTCCTTTACACCAAATGGATTACACATTGAAACAATTTTATTGTCCAAAGAAGTCAAACAAAGAGTACATTAACTTAGGTACACCTGAACAGCCTGAATAGACACTTCATTTAGTGTCACAACACTTAATGGTTGTGCAGATCTTTTGTTCCTGAGTATTTTATACATGGACCTCAAGCTTGTTATAACTATGTTTATTTGGGAAATCTTATATAACTCCTTTGGGGAGTCTCTGCTCTAGTAACGTTAGCTTTTACCAATGCAATGCATATCGTGTATGCTTGCATTAACTAGCTAACGTTTTACATTTTCCCCTCAAGGTCATTAACGTTGATGTTAATTGAATCTCATATTGTAAAATTTAGCTCACGTTTTGCACGATTATAGTTGTAAAATGACAGTAAGTAAAGTAGGACTATTTAAAAACTTGATACCAACGGGAACTAAAGTTGGCTTACAATGAACAAGAACAGCTAACGTTAGCTTTAATCTGGCTAAGCAGCTTTGTTTTCGGGTTACTACAATATCTGACGGGGCTACAACATCGATTTCCCACTTATGAAGTGATTGTTTTGTGGCTGAAGAGTATAACGCTGTTCAGTGAAGAGCATATCACTGATGTAAACAAGTCGACGTGTCAAGAGTTTCAGCCTCCAAAACAAAGTGTGCTAGCTGTTTCAAACAGGCCTAGCTGCCCTTCGTCCTGCCTGCTCCACGTCGCCATTTTACAGCAGGCAGCCCCTTTTACACTCAGGCATTCTGAGAGCTCTACTGGGGACCTCGAGGGCCTAAGTTGCGGCAGATCGTCCAAATGCTCTCCTTGACGAAAATGACAATATTTCCATTCTCCGGCCCTAGACAGTGTACGATTTTTTCTTACCGTGTATTTTCGGATAGAAGGATATCCTTTGGTGTAAAGGCGCTAAACGGAACTTAAATTAGTAACCGATAATTGTTGCTTCTTTCTAGTCGGGCGCCATGAGTATCTCCTTGTTTCCTGTCCGTGCAACCGGATCTTATTTATTATTTTGTTGAAAACAGGGTCTTTACGTATCCAATCGTTGGTTATATTTACTAGCAGTGCCAGTTTTTATGTAGTGATAGTTTGGCCGTTACATGTTGTTTCTCCAAATATTCGCTAAATGTATTGTTATAAATTCTGAGGGGGACTATTGTTTTTAGAGGAAGGCGTGCTACGTATTTGGATGCGGAGTAATATGGATGAGTAATGGTCACAGTCACCTTGTTTAAATCAGAACATTGGTAGAGTAAAAAGTAATCAGCATGTCTACAGTTCAGGGTATGGCTTTACGTGTTTCTTTGGGTAACATTTTATAATACAGTAGTTTCATCTATTAAAAAATATGATTGCAAATGTGTCTGAGAAAATACAATATAAAACTACAGATAGTAGAACCCATCCTCGATTTTTTTTTCTAACATGACTTCGTTATATGATTTGAAATAAAGACAGGGTGAGAAATGCATCCCTACTTTGGAAAATTTGTCCTACACTATAGCAGCTCATATCCTAGGAAACATACCTTTCTCAAATTAAAAACTATGTAAGGCATCTATTGTAATCTCATATGGAAAAACTCCAATAATGTAAAAATATAACATTTAGATTAAGGAGGGTCAAATATGGCTGTTTAATACGGAATCTCGCGATAATTACTTCTTTTGATAACAGTAAGAAGAAGCTGGGCTATGTGGACTTTAATGTAGGCCAGATGTTTGTTGTTTCCTTTTTATGCTTGAATTAGTACTGAATTCTTACAGTGAAATATTATAATGTATTACAGTATCTATGTTTTTGCTGTGTGGGGAAGTTGGACTCAAATGTTGTAGGGGGTGTGGGAATGACAGTGATTTAAAACAGTCCTTGTGTTTTTCAGTTTAGTGAATGATAGAGACAGCTGACAGAGGTAGTCGTCCTGGAGCGTTTATTGTATTGAAAGTTAAAACTTTAATACAAAATATTTCAATCTCATAAATAGTTTCAAGGACGGAGACGTGTGTTGTCATCCAGTGCAAGTAATTGGCTTTGAAGCCATTTTCAGAAATACATCAAATTATACAAAACACATAAGCTTTAGGACACAAAAATAATAGATATTGCTATAAATACCAAAACAATTTAATAATGTTAAGAGCCTGAACCTGTCAGACATAATCTGGAATCTGATCCAGACAGCTTGTAAGAATATTTAAGTTGTGGCTGTTGGTCTCAATGTTTAGGCCACCATAACATGATATAATAGCAGTTCACAGATTTATCAGACTTAGTAAAGGGCGGTGCCAAAGATTGCAATTTTCTTCTCTGCACTTGGCCTTTGACATAATTTTAGGCCATTCTGGTATTTTAGAATTTGCCATCATCAGTGATGGCCACACAAATACTGCATTACATTCCTCCTGACACCTGCTAAAGAGAGAAAAATATTTGCTACCACATTACAGACAACTGCCAACTCATCCCTGTGTGCGTGTCTCCTCATTACTGATCAAGTGAAGAATCTGAGCACTTGAGGATGTCATATTTCACATAACCAACACGGTCCACCTGTCTGCGGGAATTCATACGCCAGTAGAAGCGGTCTCGGCAGAAGTAGTAGTGGCCTAAAACAGAAATATTCAAAATAAATCAGTAGAATATCAAATGTTGATTTTTATGTGCAACTAGCTACTGCTACAATATTTACTGGTTTTGTTTATTGAAAAGAAATATTTGAAATTGACAGATTTATTTACCATTGTACTGGAATACATCATGAGAATCATTGGGGACACCAGCAAAAGCAATATCTGTCTGTTTGGGGTACCCTGGGTCAATTTTCTGGGCCTTCACATCAAGTCTGTGTTGATCAGACAAAGAATCACACCAGAGAATGTCATTAAAAGTGGCAAAACAAAGTTTCTTCTGAATTCTAGATTTAAACATGCTGAAAGTACTACTGTAACTCACCTCCAGAAATTCTCCCCACTGAAGAGCAGCACTTTGGCTGTCCCCTTCTGCAGTGCTCCATCCACCTTCTGAATGCTTTTGGGGAGGCCGAGCTTCTCTATGCTGCGGGGACCCAAAACATTCTTCCCTGTGTACACCCAGAATCTGGTCCCTGTATAAAAAGAAAAAGCACTATGAAGCTGATCTGAATTTTGACTCATGTTATTGGTCCCTTATATGGTATGATGTATGAAGTGTCTTTACCTGAGAAAAAGTACAATTTCTTGGTCAGAGGCTCCTCAAAAGCAGTGTCAATGACTGGTGGCAGAGCTGGCCACCTCTCAGAAATAGAGAATGGTCCCCTGAGCTCTTCATCACCCTTGCCAGGCTTGTTCCAGTAATATCTGTTGATCAACGCAGAAAAATAGCACATCAACACAGCCCATTTTGTGTTTGTTGTCATTTTTACTTGTGTTACAGAGCAGAGTAGACTGATTTGCTGACCCGTCTTTGAAGAAATGCAATTCTCCCGCAATCACAGTGATCGCATCAAAGTTGATCATCTTGCAGGCATCTTTGGTTGGATTCACAGGTCGTGTGGTTGGCGGTGGAGTAGGTTCATCTGTAGGATCTGGTTGGGTGGCAGTGGGGGCGGGGGAGGGATCAGGGCCTGTTCCGCGTCCTTAAAAATAATAAAGTGGTGGGTGAGAGACAATAAAATGTAAACATTTTGATGTTTGATTTGAGTTTGCATGATATAGATGTAAGCAACTTATCATGACCTTACCATAGAGATACTGAATGCCTTCAATGTCGTCTTTATTCAGGGAGAAGTTTTCCACATAGCTGTACATAGGGTACATGAGAGCGTCTCTAACGGTGGAGTGTTCCAGGCCGATGGCATGTCCAAACTCATGGGCTGCCACCAGGAACAAACTGTAACCTGAATACATACAGTATGGAACATTAATGAGTGACAAGTGTAAATACATACTTACAGCATTTTAACTACACTGCTTTCTTTTTATGTTACTCACCCTTGTCAGGACAGAAGCCCCATTTCCTGTCTTCATCGTAGTTGTCAGTAGTACCGCACCACAGCTTGCCATCTCCTCGACCTACACTGGTGCAGGAGTCATATTTCTTACCCAAGAACTCAAAGGGGAAGTGGCATGGCTCACCCTCAGAATTTCCACCAATTACAGCCGTGTCTGGCCAGAGACATAACAAAAACAGTAAGAAAAGAAGCCACAGTGGTAGCCCTCCTCGCCATTTTTGCATTTTGGTTCTTGTCACTCACCACGACTGGGGCAGAATCCATATTTTTTGTCAATGTCAAAGTTGTCTGTGGTTGCACACCAGCGGTACCCATCACTGCGGCCCTCTGTGGTACAGCTGTCATATTCCTCCCCCAGAAAGGTGAAGGGAAAGACACACTTGGCTCCATCAGCATTTCCTCCAAATGTGTAAAGAACTGCAAGGATGGGAATTAAAGGCAAAGAATGAGCAGGTGAAGGGAGTCAGCATGTCACAAAAGCAAAGCCCTCATTTAGGAGACCTCTGGCCTTTGATGTCTCTTGAAGAATAAATTGTCTGGCTTACGTTCGCTCGGGCAGAAGCCATATTTCTTGTCTCTGCTGTAGTCAGCTGTGGTGGCACACCATGGCAGGTTGTCTGAACGGCCGTCAGTGGTACAGGTTGTGTAGGATTTGCCCTGGAAAGTGAAGGGGAAGTGGCACATGGCACCCTCTGCATTCCCATAGCGAGTCTTCACAGCTTAGGTGACAGAAGCGTATATTAATTTAAAACAGTGTATGAACTGAACACTAGAGGGAGACAACTACATGAAATATTGGTGGGGGCAGTAATATGTTTTGGTACTTACCTGCTCCTTTTCCCAGGGTCCAGAACTCATCGTCATCAAAGTGGGCATCTCCCTGCACACCCTCACCTGGGGGATAAGCATGAGCCAGAAGCCCATCTTTACCATCAAATGGGTATGGGTCCCCATGGTCTGAAAAGAAAATTACATTACACACATTAAAGTCTTTGATTTTACACTTGTGTTTAGTACAAAATAACATTTCAGTTAGGTAACATGGGTATGTAAAAAACAGATTAAATGACCACTCCACAAGCACACACCTTCTTTTCCAAATGATATCATGATGTCAGCCGTCCCATCAAAGAGGCGCGTAAACGTCAAAGGGGTCACATCACTCCACACCTTGAAGGCTCTGGCAAAGGCGTCGTCGATCAGAGAGCTCTCCATGTCTGGAGAATAGTTAATGATCCTGTAGAGAGTAGCAGAATGACACTCTATAACTGACAATGTCACTGAAGATATCCGGTGATGTAGCTCAATCAGACACTCCTGATACATGCATTATAATGTCATTAACTCTAGTGGTAGATTCTTTTTCTCTACTCACCTGTAAGTGATGTCATGATGGTCCCATTTGAGGTCTCCTGCAAAGGTTTGGTAGTTGGCCACATCGGGAACCCCACAGCGAGGTTGTTTCATGGCCTCCAGGGTGGACTTATCCAGCTTTCCAGTCTCCTCCAGCCCCATCTGCCTCTGCATCATCTTCAAAGCCTTCTCAGTGGACACCATGGACTGGAAGCCACTGCGGTGCTGCTGTGTTTCTAAGTAGCCAAACTTCTTCAGATAACTCTAGAGAAGACCATTACAAACCATATCAGTGAGTGCAGGTAGATGACTATTAAGTGGGGAAGGTGGCATTGTGCAGAAGTAAACATCTGCTTGAAAAACAAATTTGACACCTGCTTTCACTGAATTTAGAACAAAATATTTTCTTTTCATTAACATTATAATAGGAATCCCTGTTCAAGTAATTATTTCCCTGCACAGCTTGATTGCATTCTGTTTCTGGGATTTCAATCAATCAAAACAACACAAGCCATCTGTTACTCACTTCTGCCAGCTCCACATCAGTCATATTTTTGATGATGTCTCCTGGGAAGGTGACAAAGACCTGCTTGAGAGGATGGCTCCATCCATCCTGCATACATATCCCCAAAACTAAACACACAGCTGAAGCAAAGTATCTCATGATGAGACCTGCTGTAGAATGTAACAGCTTCTCCCCTGAAGATCAATTGTGTTTCTCCTTCAGCGGTTGCTTTGCTCTTTGTTTTGACTGGAGACTCTAGTATTTGCCTCTTTGCTGTGTGCCTGTTGTTGGAGTTTGGACCTTGTATATAAGCAATCTAACGTCTTAGTCACTTAACCTTGCCCCCCGCCTACCACCAACCTCAACCCTCCCACCTACATCTCGACAGACTTGCTGAATGCATAGGGGAAATTCCAAAATATCCACATATAGCTTTACCTAACAGCTAATACTAATTGAGTAATTGTTCATTTTTGGAGCTATTTCAAGCTAATTATGACTAACTCCTGTGGTTCCATTCATGTTCAAAAATAATGCATGCTGCCTGAAAACCCACACAACCAAATAACAAAGTACTTTGAAAGATTCTAATTTTTCTATTATCTTAAAAATTTACATAATAAAAGCCAGTATTAAAAGTAACTTTCATTAAATAATCTGAAGAGATAATTGCAGTGTTTAGATGCTCTTGTGCATTGTTGTTATCTTTTAATTCACAGGAAAACGTCTTTTTAACATGTTAGTGTATTTTTATCTGAGCCCAGCACACTCATCATGGGACCCAGCCAGACACTTCTGTTATCTCTGTGCTTAAAGTAGTTGTATGAAAAAGTTTGGTTCCACTTTTTTCAAAAATAGAAATTTATTTCTTCTCTATATAAAGTTGGGCACTGAATAAATGACAAAATAGGTCAAGTCAAAAGATTGTTGCAGAAAAACAAGGAAAAAATGTGTTGTCTGCTGCTCTCTTTTCTAAGCTGGAAACCTTTCTCTGTATTTAATGAATTAAACATTTTAATGGTAAATGATTCTGGTGGATAAAAAAAAAAATACATGCACTTATATTTATTATTTTGCAGTGTTACAATATTCTTATTGGCAAGAAACTCAGGAACCAGCTGTTTCATCATCATCATACACTGTTGCTGATGTAACTGCTTCATTGTCATGATGCCAAAATGACCCAATTTATTAGCAATGGCTTATACTTCACATGTGGTAATGAGTAACCAGATGTTTCTCCTTTTTTAACGATACAAAGAGGATCTTACATCTCTATGTCTCTATTTCTGATGCACATATGTGCAATATGTGTCAACAAAACACAAACAACTTGTGTTAGCTAATCTGGAATTCTGAGAATATATACCAACTATGTACAATAGAGAGAGTGTGTGTGTGTGTGTGTGTGTGTAGGCTGGATATATGTTGATATTTTGAGGTGTGTGAGTATCAAGGTGTGCCAGGATTTGTTTCAGCCAGCATATCATGACTCATTGCCTTCTCACATGAATGCCCAAAGCTGCAGATGAGGGGCTTTTTTGAGTGATCATGCTGCTGACTGCCTTTCTTTTTGTGCAAACATGTTTACTTGCCACTGCATTTTCAGATGCAGGGAAATAAACAAGTCTTATTAACCGATGTGCCAAGTCAGTACTCCATGTACAGTAGAGGGTTGTCCCGGCCAAAGCCCTTTATGGTTTTACAAGTCATGCATGTGGCTATAAAACACTGGCTACAGCTGAGACAGACCTAATATGGAGCGTTGTAATAAATTTAGTGCACATCCTGTCTCTTACAAATTGTGAATAGCCTTTTAGGGTGAAGAAAAGCATATGCCTTTTTGTTTCCCAATGAGGAGGAGGTGTGATGTTTTGAGCTGTGTGAAGGTAGCTTTCACAATATTTGAATCTGTGGTTTTTTTTCTCTCGAATTTATGGTTTCCTGATGTGGTTGTTACTTCACATATTCTGACACATTTATCATACATTTCTTGTATTTAACTTACTGTTGACGCATTAGAGATTACATATCCTCTTCTCATTAACCACTTCTCCTTTGTTGTCATGTTATTTCTGTTCATTATGATTTTCTCCCACAGAGCAGCAGCCATGGTTACACATATGACACCTGTAGTGACATACTGATGTAAAATAGCAACAAACCTAAAGTATTAAATATAATTCCACATGAAGTGAACAATGTTTTTTTTTTTTGCTGTGGCTATAGACATGTAAAACAACAATATAGTTAACACACAAAAATGTAGTTACACATATGGATTATGTTTCATTTGCACCAGAGTACCTCTTTCCAGCTTCAGATAGCTGCTCAACACAAGCCCACATTCATTTAATGCTGTTTTTGTGTTTATTCAGGCACAATCAAGAGTTTATTTCTGTTTATATGTGTCTCCAGAGCAGATCCCTAGGCCTCCTTTGAAAACATCTGCCACTGATTTTCCATGGCGTCAAAGGCTTAATGAATATGGCTCCATGCATTTTAACAAATGCCACATTTCATTTAGTTTCCCCACTTTTCTTCCAAAAAGACATCTGACACAGAGCCTAAAAGAAAAACATATTTTTGTGGCATTCTTCCCAAAGTTGGCCTTAATCACAGCACAGCCTATTGGCACACACTGTGTAATTGTACGAGGTGGTGAAGTGCGTCATCAGAAAACTGGATAATATCATGGTAGAGCAGCAGGACCCTCGCTGCTCATGTGGGTGCAATGATTAGGTTACGATTGTAACGACATAGAGAGGCACAATACTGCAAAACACTATTGCATATCCCAGACTTGGCTTGTTGGCACTTTGTCAGTAATTGTTCAAGTTGAAAACTGTGATTATGCATGGAGTTTTTGAAGTAGTGTATTCCCACCATGACATACTGATGTAAAATAGCAACAAACCTAAAGTATTAAATATAATTCCACATGAAGTGAACAATGTTTTTTTTTTTTTGCTGTGGCTATAGACATGTAAAACAACAATATAGTTAACACACAAAAATGTAGTTACACATATGGATTATGTTTCATTTGCACCAGAGTACCTCTTTCCAGCTTCAGATAGCTGCTCAACACAAGCCCACATTCATTTAATGCTGTTTTTGTGTTTATTCAGGCACAATCAAGAGTTTATTTCTGTTTATATGTGTCTCCAGAGCAGATCCCTAGGCCTCCTTTGAAAACATCTGCCACTGATTTTCCATGGCGTCAAAGGCTTAATGAATATGGCTCCATGCATTTTAACAAATGCCACATTTCATTTAGTTTCCCCACTTTTCTTCCAAAAAGACATCTGACACAGAGCCTAAAAGAAAAACATATTTTTGTGGCATTCTTCCCAAAGTTGGCCTTAATCACAGCACAGCCTATTGGCACACACTGTGTAATTGTACGAGGTGGTGAAGTGCGTCATCAGAAAACTGGATAATATCATGGTAGAGCAGCAGGACCCTCGCTGCTCATGTGGGTGCAATGATTAGGTTACGATTGTAACGACATAGAGAGGCACAATACTGCAAAACACTATTGCATATCCCAGACTTGGCTTGTTGGCACTTTGTCAGTAATTGTTCAAGTTGAAAACTGTGATTATGCATGGAGTTTTTGAAGTAGTGTATTCCCACCAAAACTCAATACACACACACACACACACACACATATATATATATATATACTCAACCTAGATTCTACAGTGTTTATGGTTCAACACTGTGCAGCAAGATTTACAGCTCTGTCCTTAAGTTTCAAATAGCCTTGTTAAAGCAAACTGTTTAACTCTCATGGTACAGTTGGTTTCCAGCTGGCAATTATAAATGTAAAAATCACTTCCTGATTGCTGCAGTTGATGTGGTTACTTGTCCAGCTTTCTTGTTCAGCTGCATTATGTTTTATGACAACTGGCTTGTTGACTTTGTGGTGGGACACTGAGCCTGTGCAACACATAGGGCCGTCACTGGGTTTGATGTAGAGGAAATGTTACCCTATCGTCATATCCAGGTACTTTACCCAGCCCTGCTGAGTTTGTGGTGCCTTGCAGTTATTCTGGGAACAGTTTTGTTTTTATACTCGACCAAACTCTCACAGCAGTTTATTTTGGCTTTCCAATTAGTTTGCCTTGCTTTATTTTTGACCATTTGATGTTGTTCATTTCACTATTATAGTAACAATGAAACCACAGCAGCACTGCAGCAGGTCTAATCTATTCTATCTAAATATTAGTAACCCATTTTAATTAGTCAGAATACCACGCATGCTTGTGGATGACAATATAAAACAAAAATCTTTGGAGCACAACAAGCAAAACAAATGACACAACCAGAGCTGATGAAAACAGGCAATTGCATGAGCAGAAACCATGTCCTGCACCCAGAGCTCTCGACTATCACTCATATAGCAGCTTGTCTATAATAAGTTATAAGTCCGTGTGATAAGTTTGACAGGAAAAATCTCATGAACAAACTTTAAACAGTTGCCATATCATGTTGTATACAATCATCTGAAGGGGACTATAGGGGCACGGCTTTGACTCATTTTTTCCCTGGAGAAGCAGACAGCAGTGATACTTCTGCTTCAGCAAACACTTTATCAAAGTCTACACTATTAGTCACCTTGGGGAGTGTTTTGTGTTTACTGTGGCAGCACTTATTCACACAATATTTTAGTGTATCACTCTAATAATCTTTTGTAAATGTATGAAAAGATGGATTCCAAAAGTGTAAGAAATCATACAAATAACCTAAAACTGTAAACACTTTCACATGCTGAAATAGTGATAGCAATAACGGTAATAATAAGGATGTCACATCCAGCCCAGGGCAAACAATATAAAATACTAGGTTAAAGTAAGTCATTTCAAAATGGCTTTTTGCTGCTGACTGTACGGTGACACAAATAAACCACCAAAACTAAGTGTAGATAATAGTTGTGTTAATCTTAAAAACCTTGAATTGGTCTTAAGTCTTCTGAAGACATCTGCTTCACATTAATGACTTTTCTCAATCTGATATGAGGAAATGAAGTTCCACTGCACTGCTAAGGATCAGAGCAGATTGCCGTGTCAGGTTG
>NW_018127886.1:3557591-3566151 GCF_001952655.1 Monopterus albus | reverse complement strand
TTCCTGCTTATCACTGTTTTCTTTCCCAAGTCTTTGGTCTTTGGCTACCACAGACCATACATGTATACCTCCCCCTGCTACCACTCCGGTATTCTACAGGATTGGGACACATTGGTACTGATGAGTATAACAGGAAGTGACAGTCCTAAAACCAAAGGGATACTAATGTTTTGCAATGACTTTGTATAGACGCATAAATGATTATAACATTCAAACTGTTGAGTAATTTTATGGCTTTGAGAACCAGATATATGAGGTGAGTACAAGACTCAAATGTGTGAAGAAATTACCAAGACAGTCATTAATACTTTGTATATATAGGCTATGCTTATCCTTTTATTTGTTTTGTATTTTCTGCCTTTCCTAGGTAGTGACAGTGGACAGACATACTGTAATGTCCCAGCCAGGAGTAGTGATGTGCGGATGAATCCTGAAATATCAGTACTTCAGATCTCAGCGTTTCCTGTTCTAGGATTGATTTCCATGTTTAAAGGTCAATATCTAAAATCACTAGCCTAATTTGGGGTAAATGTTTATTTTATTTTCAACAAGGAAGATAGCAGAAAGTAACTCCGCTATCACCAGGACAATCTAAATAATCCCCTATTAATGGGAACTACTTGTCCTTCCGCCATGTCATGGCCATACAGTATGTGAACCTTGGCTCTGTGCATGTGTGAGCCACTGAGAATCAGAATGAGAAAAGCTTTTAGTTTGGAGTATCACAGTAACAGAGTAGATGTCATATGTAGTCGCCAGGAGGAGGCCTTTATAGATCCGCCTACACAACTGTCTGTTGTCTGGACCCATCTCTTTTAACTTGTTTTGTTGCTCAAAGTATCTGTATCAGTATCAGTGATACCAGCCTGGATTTTACTTGGTATTGGATCAGAAAGGAAATAAGTGGTATCGCACACAACAAGCCAGAAGCAAAGGCCACTGTGGTTTATTGGCAGTGCCTTAACCCCTAGGCCACCACACTGCCCCCGGGAGATAATAATTTGAAGTGATGCTACAGACAATTTGTATGATAATTATATCATATTACTAAAATGCAGTAGATGGGTTGGGCCAAGAGCAGTGCAAGAGGGTAAAGTGTGTCTGCTGGGGCATGGGCTGCCAGTACAAAACAAGTCCAGACAGGTGGAGCTGTATTATGTTTATGGACAGCCATCTTTCACCACCACCGTTAAAAGCTATTCACTGTTTGTTGTAAGCAGCAACCTTTGTGGGCTTTCCAGCCTCTGCTATCCAAGGCGCAGCCACAGGGAGTGATGGCACGGGCCAAAATGCGTCTCTGACTGCGCCAGATATTATTATTTCTTATTTAACTCCATATGGAGCAACACCTCCACAACCTTTTTAAAGAGTTGTTTTCAAAATCTGAGCTCTGTTAACCAAAGCAAGTCTTATACAGTTAGCATTTCTGAGTTGTCACCCAAAGAAAATGTTTAATAAAGAGATCATGTAAAGCGGATTCATCAGGTTTTTAAACACTGTTCCAAAATATGGGAAATGGCTGGGAATTTCCCCTTCCTGATAAAGAACAAACAGCTGATAGCAGGCGGAAAGTGAGTCAGGCGCAGCACTTCAGCTGCCTCTGCACACTTTGGCTCAGACTTGTTGAGGCAGGCAATTATCCCTCTTTTTGATGTTTTTGCTGAGGGTTTGAGCTCACTGAAGTCATATGTGGGATTGCTGACGTTTGAACTCTTGCACCTACGATAAATGCAGCCTTTTTCTCCAGAACAAAAACCTAGATTGTGCGTCATTTTCCTGTAAAAGCTCGAATCTTGGCAATACTCTTTAAGATGGCCTTACACTAGAAAACTATGATAAGACTTAAAAAAGACTTTAAAAAGACTAAAGTATGACACCTTCTCACATCTAAAGTCATAAACTACAATTTTGCATTCAGGTCTTAGGATTTCTGTGAGATAATCAACAACTTCAAATAGTAGTTTCATGCTCATAAATCTAGATTTTAAATGTTTATAATAAAAAAAATTGATGATAAACTATGTTGCAATTTCAACTCTGCATTAGTTTGAACTGCAAATCCTTGTTTTAGCATATATGTCGTCCTACATCCCAAACAATACTTTTAAGAAACACCATGTTGTTCCTATTACAGAGTAAAATGATTGAATTTTTAATTAATAACTGTTTACAATTCAGTTTCCATTTGAGCACCATGAATTATGTGGTTACGTTTTTCATTTTATGCAACAGTGGACTTTTGTTTCAGCTCCATTCAAGCTCCAAGATCTAATTCTAGATATGTCTCTAGGATATTAATTAGTTTCTTTCAGGAAGCCAAGTGGGTCCTTCAAACTGCCATTTGATGATTTTAAATAAAAGTCTACAAATGCTGAACTGGCTGTCAGGTCATGTGGAAGAAGCTTAATGAAGGAACCGGATGTGACCTTGGTACCCTCATCAGAGAGTCAGATCAACAGCAAGTCTTCTTCACACTGCTTAGCTGTAATCAGGCATAAAATGATCTTTACCAGCAGGTGGCAGTCTGTCATAAGGACAGTCAGTGAAACCACCAGAGATAGAGTTCTGGAACAGGGAATTTTTGTTATGCTTTTACAGTCACATACTGTAGACAGAAAATCTCTCATTAACTCAAGGAAGTGACTTATGCTGCCAACAATGCAGGAAACCGTCGGTGGTCAGTCTGCTTTGTGAACCACTGCATGTTGTCTTTAGTCTGGGTTTACACAGGAGGGAGGCTTCTCCATACACTTTATGGTCCTGCCTCAAAGCTGCTTTAAAAAAAAAAACCTCCTCAGGCAGAAATATGATATAAAACCGGGAGTGGGGTGTTGGGGAATAAAATAGTGACAATGACGTTGTTCTAATTTTGTAATCCTGGTCGGTGACTAATTGATTGGTATGGGGAAATAAATGTTCATTCTCTGTGTGGCTTTATTGCTTTATCTCAGTCAGTGGGGGGAAAACTGATAAACCACTATGAAAGACAACTGGTCCCAGTTTTTCAGATGTAAGGATGATGGCAGTGAATCAGCTTTGTGTAATTGGTTTGCTATATTACAATTATTTATCTAAAACATGTTGCATATCAGTACATCTCAATAAATTGTGTTCATTTGTTACTGGATCCAAATTTTCCTTGTACTGGAAATTTATATTCACTCTTTTTTTTTTGTTTTGTTTGTTTGTTGTTGTTGTTGTTATTTGGACACAGCCTTTCATTTTGTCCCTACTTTCTTTTCTTTATCATAACACAGATGTATCTGACAGAGATACACTTTAAGCAAAATCAGAATTGGTGGCCTTGTTTTCATGACTGATTGCTTTTCTGTGAAATCACACAAATTGATCAATGACTCTGATGGTGGATGTGGTTCTGTGGTTTACTCTGTAACACCATCAAATTGTGAATGAACTGTGACTTGATTATGGCATTTTTTTTCAGCCTTCAAAGGACTGTGGTGTTTGTGATGGTATATAACGTTTTCTGACAAGAAGCCTGTTGTGTGGTAGCACCAGGGAGCACATCATGCTTGCTTGTTCATGTCTGATCAGAATCCAGGTAGATCAATATGACCCTCAATTAAAAAATAAATAAACGAGACATATATATATATCATGCCGTGCATTTTCCCGAGCCCTCTATAGTGAAGGTACCGATAGTCTTGGTTATTTGGTTAGAACTGATGGTTCACTTTGCTTAGAGATTTGGCTCATGTACAAAGCAAAATATTGGTTTTAAACATGGTGAAACAAACCACCCAGAAAAAAATCCAAATTGCATTTGAGCAGAGAAGACGACAGCAGTGTAGAGGTCACTGGCGCTATAGTTTTTACAGTACGCTCATGTTCACTTGAGAATTTCCCTTGCAAATATGCACCAAACCATTTACTGACCCTAAAGTGCAAATGAGTTATAATGTCTGTGGAAGGTTGCTACACCCTGAGTTGGTTTACTGCAGAATGTGAACATGAAGTGGTCTGTAGACAGACCCCTCTCTGTCCCTCAGGAGCTGTGGTTAACAGCCACATTAGCCCCACAGACAGCAGGTCACTGGAGTGAAAGGTCTCCTCTGCTGCTCTATCTGAAGCACACAGCTCCAGTATTTCCTCTTATTTGTCATCCTTATCTTATATCTCCTTCTAAATCCTGCCCTGAAACTCAGCATCTGTGTCCACGAAACTAGGCCAACATGATAAGAGTTGTCGCACTGATTAAATTACAGTAATAGCATGAAACTGTATGTAAAACATTCCTATTACTGAACCAGACCATGAGCTTTATGAGCTTTCGGGTGAACATTAAATCACATGAAAGTGTGCACATGTTCACTGTATGGATTCAGGGCATGTTATATTTCAAAGAGGAGTCTGCTGACAGCCTTTGAGACCTCTCAGACACAGCAGGACTGAATAGTCCTCACTCAGACTACATGGGCTTTCCAGCAACATTACATGGCAACAGATATCAAAGGAATTCATACACGGCGGTGGGGGGAGTTGCCAGAGCTGTGAAAAGGCTCAGCTGTTATCTACAGTAAGTGCCACTCGCTGCATTATTGCTTTGCGGTAATGAGAGTTCTGGCAGTGCTGCTAAACTGCAGCAAGGCACCAGTAGAAAAGTAGAGTTCTCTGGGGCTTAATGTATTGAATGCTGTTGAGTAAATACAAGTCAGGAAGTACTGACTCATTGAGAGAAGTGAACAGGCAGAACAGAACCTACATGTCTTTCTTTTTTCAAAAATAACTGATGCACTAAGTGGGGGGTAGGTGTATCCTTAGTTAGCATACAACAAATGCTGACTTCATGTGAGAAAGTAAAAGACCAGTAAGGGAGTTTAGTTGACATCTTTAAAACTGCATAAGATAATTTTTTGGCCACATGGATGCAGCAAAAACAAACTGTAAACACAATGTTGACATATTATCATGTTTTAAATTAATATGGCAAAACTACCAGTTTAATATGGCAAAACTACCAGTACACAGAAGCTTATTTTCACATCCAGCAGGTCCAGTGCAACATTTTTATTTATTTGGAGCCATGTTTCTGGTCACCTGATACTTTTAAGTCCAATATTCATTCTTTTTTCATCTCTGGATTTGGTCTCTGGCTCTTAAATGCTCCATTATGTTCATCAGCTAATTTTGCCTGCTGGGAATAGTTACCCTCTTTTGCTGGAAATAAAGCTGATGAGACTGTTCCACAACAGTGGGCCAGAAATCCAAAGCAAAGACCTAAAAGATGCTAAAAAAAAGTTCCATACAGCTGAGGGGACTTGCAGATTCAGGTGAGAATAATGTTTTATCACATCTAGTGACCCTTTACACATAGTCATGTGATCTGCTGATAGCATCCACTTTAACATGACTGAATGAGGGCATGAGGAATTTGTTGTGAGCCTCTCAGTCTCTCAGAAAGTATGTGTATATATGTATTATTAAAGTGGCTTCTCAGTTTCAGTTATGTTAATCACTACCACAACTAGAACCTTTCCCCAAGTTTAACCAGGTGTTGCCAGCACCTAAACATAACAAACATGAAAAAGTTAAATAATGTTGTAATCACTAAGAAAACTGTAAACCCAGGTAATAAATGTCATTTGGTATAGAGAGCACATATATTTATTCATCCACTTTTTTCTCAAATGTGTTTACAGTGTACCTAGCCTATACATTTTGTAAACCAAGTAAGATACTGGTGGAGTAGAGTGTAATAAGCTTTCAGTTTTTTATTTTTATTTAATTTTTAGATATGCAAGCATCAAAATGTTCTCTCCTTGTTCCTGGCAGAGAGACACTGTCAAGATAGCAATATAAAATGTCGTAACCTTATGTAAAAGATTGTCAGCCACCATGGAGAACATCAGTGAAGTTGTTCTGGCCAAAGCTCTGAGTCTTTACAAGAGACTTTACATTCTCGTACAATTTTTACATCAGTGGTGTTGAACATAATTTAAATACTAATCTACAGATGCCATAGTTTGGAATTATGGAATATGCTGATCTTACAGCGCAGTAAAGATACTCAGGGTGTAAAGATAAGGGTGGCTGTGGCTCATGAGGTAGGGCAAGTCGTCTTCTGACCAGCAAGTTGGTGGTTCGACTCCCGGTCTCCCCACATGCCTAAGTGTCCCTGAGCAAGACACTGAACCCCAAATTGCTCCCGGTGGCTTGACTAGCACCGTTGTGTGGCAGTCTTGTCGTCATTGGTGTGTGAATGTGTGTGTGAATGGGTGAATGGTGTATAATCTCCCTGTAAAGCGCTTTGGCCAGTGCAATCTTTACAATCTTCAGGGTGTCTTATGTCTGGCCCTATGATAAAGTTATTATCAGTTCTTGGGGGGAAAAAGAGATAAACCTCACTCTCACCACTAGCTGGCTTACAGCTAATTTCCACCAGATGTGGCTTTGTTGCGTTCCATCAGTGATCAGCTCCTGTGATCGTGTCACAGATGAAACGCAATGCAGCTGGTGGAAATGAGGTGTTAGGACCTCACTCTCACCACTAGCTGGCTTACCGCTAATTTCCACCAGATGTGGCTTCGTTGCGTTCCATCAGTGACGCGATCAGCTCCTGTGATCGCGTCACAGACGAAACGCATTGCAGCTGGTGGAAGTGAGGTGTTAGAATGTTTCCCCATAATTCCACTTTCTCTACCACTGTCATGCAACTAATACCCTAAAAAAGAGAACAGCTGGGCTGTTAGAGTCTCCCTCTGACATTATTACATTCATGTTCTTCAGCCACTGTCAGTTTAAACATACACACAGTATTACAGCAGTAAGACAAACCCCCTCTAATGAACATATCGACTTTCATTCTGTAGCAAGTTATAACATATGATAATCAGATACTGACCAACCACAATAACTTATATTGCACAATTGGTCATGTTCACACTAACTGTTTCACCATAATGAACAAAGCAGTTAAAGCTTAATGCCTTCAGTCTCTTACTAAGATAAACACTTGGTCATTATAAAAAGACTTCTGTTATTTAGGTTTATAGATACCATTTTGTCTTTTTTTTCCACTGTGATCAGATTTTTAGTAAATCCTTTACTCCTGAGTAAAAATAAATGACCCTCCAGTTTTTAGGATCCATAAATTGTCCGAGTTCCTCCAGCACCATAGCACTTCATGCTCCTCATTAAACTAGATTCAAATGAGGACAGAGCCGGTGCTCAAGCATTACTGTCCCAGCCAAGAATCAGCTCTGTGCCTTGGCCTAGACTGCATTGTGTTCCATTAAGGATGTACATTCTTCAGATTACTGTGGTGGTTCAGGCCTCTGGTCTTGCTGCTGCTCAGGTGAGGGTGGCTGCTGTCCCGTTGGATCAGGTGTGATGATTTTCTTCTGAGGGGCCTGTGGAGATGCTGCCTGCTGTGACTCTGGATTGGGCATCACTTTCCTGTCGCTGTGCTGAATTTCCAGAGGTGGTGTGTCCTTGCAGCAGAAATACTGCTGCCAGATTTTCCGAAAGGCTGTTCGGAACCTCTTAATGCGGAAAGCGTAGACTATTGGGTTGACAGCAGAGTTACCGTGGGTGAGAGAGATGGCAATGGGTAGGAGGACTATGGGCTTCTGGCACTCAGGGCAGAAGAGTGTGATGCAGTTGAAGATGTGGAGGGGGAGCCAGCAGATGGCAAAGAGAAAAAGGACCAGAGCCAGAGATTTAGCAAGATTCAACTCCTTGTCATAGTACTTGTTGGGGTCAGTGTGACTGGTAGTGAACTTCTTATTGTTAAGTTGCTTGTGGATCATATAGAAGATCTCTGCATAGATACCCAGCATGAGAAGCAGCGGTGGCAGCACCCAGCCAAAAAAGTTGAAATACACCATGTAGTCCATGCTGATGACGTTTTCAAACTGGCAGGTGATAACGAGGTCAGAGCTGATGGAACTGTTCTGCTGCAGGTGACTCAGGTTGTTCCATCCTAACATGGGTGTGAGCCCCACAATAAAAGCCACTGTCCAGCATATCACCACTGCCAGACCTGCTCTCCGAGTGGTCACCACTTGCTTGTACCTGCAAGAGCAAACACCACGGTATTATGTCAGCACTTTCTCTCACAGAACTGTCAGGACATGCAGGCATTTTTTTTTTTACTTCATCTGTCATGTTGGCAGTGTCCTTGAGCCGACAAAAAGTGCAATTCACAATAAAAAGCTATCTTTTTTAACCACAAGCCTCCAGGCACTACAAACAGCTCCTGGCAGCACATATTTCCACTTGAACAAAACCCTTATCAGTAAGCCTTGCTCTTTGCAGCGCTGCAGTTGTTCATGCTTCTTTTGTTTACCAAATTAGTGGATTAGTATTATCTACAAATGTTTTACAGCAGCACAGTGACAGTGAAGACAAGCTGTAACACCTCTGCTACAACAGGTTTCACTGGCTTGGCTTTTTTGGTGTTTATAGCATTTAATTGATAAAAACCAGAAGGTACAGTACTGTCAGTAAAAGATGGTGAGCTTCTGAAATCTTATCATTGATGTCTTGTCAAGAAGAAAAGCCAGAAAGACTCAGCCTGATCATTGTCTAGAAGCAGGAA
>NW_018127886.1:3517960-3557489 GCF_001952655.1 Monopterus albus | reverse complement strand
ATTCCTTTTGGATTACTAATAGCTGATTTTGACAAACCCCGGTGTTGTTATTATAAAGGAAATGTTAGCATAATATTTACCTGATCTTTGGTGAACTGTAACCTGAAGCAAAACTAAACACTGCAATATATCCTGGCTGTCACAGGTGCCATGCACTGAATTAATATTGATTAGGGATGCATGTGTTAAGCTAGGTCTATGTCTGATGCACAGCAAGAAGATTGTTATTCATACACTGAGCTGGTCTGCCTGGAAGAAATCAAATACTGATATAACAGGGAAACATCAGCATAAATATGAGCAACATCAACACTCGATGGACCAAGAAACACATGTTAAATTAATCATAAACTAAAAATACTAATACTATTACTGATAATTTCAGGAAAAAACACATTGTTATCATGCTGTATTTATGTTCCCTCTTGATAAGGGAGTAGCTACTGCCACTCCCTGGGCAAATTTCTAAATTAAATAATATATCCAAGGACTCACTGGTACTAACAATCTATATACACAAAAAAAGACTGAGAAGTCAAACACTAAATGCATGATAAAGTGTTATCATAAGCCTTGGTGGAGATTAGTCTGAGGCTATCACAGATAATATTCTCAGCCAGTAAATTCCCCTCCTCTACTAAGCTTATCATTTCAGCCTTTTAGCAACGTGGTTCTGCCTTTTGTGTCTGCCTGCCATAAACCATGCCATGTGCATCAAATACAAAGATAGAGATTGTTGACAGCGAAGATGCCCCCTTTTGTGCCCTCCAGAAACACACACACACACACACACACACACACACAAAACAGTCACCTCAGATCCGCCCTCTTGTGTCCTCCACAAAACCACACACACACACACACACACACACACACACAAAACAGTCCTGTATACAACCCAGCCCCCAAATGTACCAGTTTTGTCACTGTATACTCTTCCACACATATCAGAGATCCTGAGGACAGAGGGACAAATTAAAGCTGTTAGTTGATCAGCCATGCTCTGGTAGGCTGTCATGTAAGTACTGATGAGTCAGATCTATATGCACATAAAGGGACTGGCGGGATGAAGGCATCCTGGAAAGTGAAACATGATCCATGAATAAATCAGTGCCCAGGGAAACATGCTGGAGCTTGTGATGACTTCTGCTGTATGAGGGGACGCTTTCCTGGGAAATATAACGTTGCCGTTACCAACAACACTCTCATCATCCCATTTCTATGCAAAACATATAAGTGAATGTGTATCTGTCCTTAGTTTCATGTGTGAGTTGTGAAAACCTCACCTGGTCGGGATCTTGACTCTGAGATAGCGGTCAATCGCAATAGCCAGGAGGGCCAGGATTGAACTTTGTGTCAGCACCAGCATTGTGCACGCCACGAGCAGGCAGCTGTAGAAGTGAGTTTGGAGTCCGATACTGATAGTAATGGCCAAGGGGATGACGAGGGCTCCCACCGCAATGTCCGCCAAAGCCAGGGAAACGATAAAACAAAAGGTAGTATCTCGCAACGATCTGTTTATTTTCACCGCCCAAACCACCATCACATTCCCGATGACAGACGCGACTGCAATAATCACTTCCATTCCTATGTAGACCGACTGCGTTGACAGAGCTGCTCCGAGCATCCTTGCAGATGATAAGCCTGATTTCAGTGAAGCAGCTCTAAGAGTAGCCAACAGAGCAGACCTAGCTTTTTGTCACTATGGGAGCTGTGCGTCCCATAGTACCCATACTGTCCCGGTTTTCACGACGGCCTTTAAGTTGCAAGAAAAATCCGGATATTTTTAGAGGAAGAAGCGTCTTTTTCAGGAAGATTTTTAAAGGTAATGGCTTTTCCTTTGAGGCAGGTATTGTGGTCCCCCCCCGCTGTTGTCACTCGCTCCTGCTCTGTGCCCTGCGCCTCCACATGTCAGAATACACCTGCTCTTTGTGAAAGCAGCATCCTTTGCGCTCCAATTTATCAAGGAGGGCCACTTATGATCGGGGTTTTAAACTAAACAAATAAACTGTCTTCGGAAGTAACGTGCACAAAAAGCAGCTCCCGGGCAGGCGTGTACTGCCTCTTTCACTTCTCACCTTTTTAATAATGGTGTTGCCGAAAATAGATGTTTTCTCACCTTTTTAATCTATTCATACGCCATCTTTATTTATGTTTAGCTTTAATTCTGTCTGTTTCCATTGTTGAGTGGCGTGCGTCCTTATTTTCCATAGGCTACAGAAATAAATCGGAACCTCTGTAGCTTTGTGCAGGACCGTCCCAGTCAGGTGGTGCAAAGGTGGTTTAAACTCCAACTGATTTGCAATGTAAACACCATGCATGCTTTTCTCTCACGCACTTTCAAAGGCAAACGGACCTTTCACAGTTTCTCCTTGTCCTCATAAGAGGTGTGTCGGTTCACTCCAAGTTCTCTGGCAGAAAATTCATACCCTACATGGCAGCGATCATATCATATATACAATTCCCTAAGTGATAAAGGACTGAATAATCAGGTGTACAATTATGAAGACACATCATACAAAGCCCACTCCTCTTGTTTTCCACCTTTTCCTTTAATTCAAGACATCTTAGGAAAGCATACATCTGCATTGACCTTAATAATCTAAATATATCCTTGTACTTTAGACTGAGCCAACCATATCCTCCAAACTAATGGGAAATCGAACAAAACTGGAAATCTTATAGTTGATTTAGATCTAACATTATTGATCAGCTTTTTAAAAAATCATTTGCAACTTTTTAAAGAGGTTTGTATGAAGGGCATTTCTTTTCTTCTGACTAAAATTTCTGGAGGAGGATTTGAGCGATACAATAACTGTTTGTTTCTGAAAGACACACATTAAGCCTCAAGCAGCCAAACATTGCAGACATCCAGTCCAGGAGTGATCTGTGCTGGTATCTCATGCTTCCTCACTGGGGTTCAAAGGCCAACAGCAGGGAGCTGCATGAGCTGTGATGATGGCAGGAACTCTATTTTCACATCCAGGCAGGAATGACTGCCCAGACTGGATGGAAGAGGCTTCCAGATGGTGCACTGCATTTATTCACAATAACTTCTGGGTAGAAGTCTTGGGTTTCAGCTGCCAGCTGGCAGGTGATTCAAAGTAAACAAAAACAAAAGGCAGAACAGAGTAATACTGCAGTCAGTGTTCACACCAAGAGACAGTGTGTGATAGCAGGATGGCCAAGAGTCTGCAGGAGCTCAACTGAAGACTGTTTCCATCTGTGACCAGCATAACTGTCACCGTGAGGTATAGAGGTCAGCCAAAGAGGCAGCCATATGGTCTTGTTGCAGTGATTGGCATCCAACCCACTTGTAACATTGTGAGTATAAAAATGGTGGTATTGCAGAAGAAACTGATCATTATAGAGCAGATGGTGTGCGCTAACACTTAGGCCAATGTGGCCGACAATCGAGAGATCTTGAATGTTTTCACTTTAAAATAAGCCTCACCATCAAGGTTGCATTCCTTGCACTTTTCCAGTTAGGTATTCATGAGCTCAGCTGCCACTGTTGCAGTTATGTGACATCTCAGCTGGGATGCAGAAAGAGGATTAGTCCATTCCAGGCTGCTGTTTTTTCACTGTGTTTCTCCTTTTAGCAGCTTAGAGACTCAGAGCAGGGAATAAAGGCATGCTCAACGTGGACCTCATAATGCCATTTGCACTAGATCACAGTTCATGTTTTTACTGAGGACATTAAAGCAACCTGATAATGTGTAAGATGTAAAACATTCCTAACACAGACTGACATTTCTCGCTCTCAGTGACAGGGATGAACTTCAACAGCCCTGAAGTACTTCTGTGACAAATAAGTCAATGCCCAAAAAGTTTAGAAATAAGGAAATGCTTCACTAAATGTCTGCCACATTCTGCCATTTGGGGATGTATGCCTAGTGAAATCCGGTGTGCTTCAGGTTTTTATTTTCTAATTCTGATTAAATAGAAAATGATAAAATACCATTGCCACCATGTTAGAGAAATTGAATCAAATGAGGACGAGGCTGTAGACTGTAGTTTATTCTTATAAGGGAGCAATTGTACACACAAGCATTTGGTTATGTGAAGAATACTCAGCAGGGCCGTCCCGTCTGAATTCATTTATAGGCAGTTTCACCCTAACCCCAGCAACAACTGAAACTTCCTCCAACTACAGTTACAGGTTGATTCAACTCACCATGCTGTCATTTCTCTTCATGAAGTTGATCATGTGTTTTCAGTGTCTGAGGCTGTATCTTATCTGGTTAGCCCTGATAACTATTTATACACACAGGCTTCTTAAGAACTGTGTGGGCGTAGATGTGCTGTGATATACAGTGGTGTGCCAACTCAACCTGCAACAAGTCTAGAAATGGGGTGCATCTCATGAAAGTTAACTTTGCAAGCAATAAATGTAAAACAAATAATGTATATTCTCTGGTCTTATTATTTTTCTAACACACCCACACAAACAAGGGCTCAGTATAGCAATATTTGACATATGGACACAACAGGGGGGGGGGGGGCATTTTACAATAACAATACAAGAAATCCTAGACACCTCTTTAGCTTGCGGCCATCACTGTCACGCATACAGTGCAACTGGGGGCATTTGTATGTGTCACTGCATCATAATAAGTTAAGATCCATGAACTCCATCAATAAAAACATGATCGTCCTCTCATTTCTTGAAATAGCTCTCTACCATGTTGAAAAATTTACCCATCTCAGTGAACAATTGTGTCACTGGAGGTGCAGAGGTGCACTTCCATTTTGTGACAGTAAGCTTCTGTCGTAACATAAGGGTAGTCTAGACTCAACCTGTCTGAGCGGCTGATAAATTATCCAAAGCTGCAGGGCTGACCAGTGTAAATAAGCTGGAATGAAAGGGTTATTCTGATCTGTAATTCTTTGGATGTGATTGTGGATATTTGACTGGAACACTCACAAGGGCCGCTCCACTGCATACACACCACCGGCACCACCGGCATCCAGCAACCTCAGCCAAACCCATTCTGTGGAGTCTGGGTGGGGTCCAGTAGATCATATTTATCATCTTGAATTGGTTAAGTCTCATTTTCAGTTCTCTTGAAACTGTTTTGACATTTGTCAATAATCTTTTCCAATTATTCTCTTTGAAATCTTTGTAGTCCGTGTTCCATGTGAAGTCTGATATGTCAGTCTATCTTTCACAACAATATATTGTAGTATTTAGAAGCCTTGTGCCTTTTTGCCAAATTTAAGATGTGTTGAAAAGTGTCCACCATAGGAGAGGTTGTATAGGGCGAGACATACAGTAGGTCTGTGTCAACAAAAACCCAGAGTTTTTAATGGGTAAAAAGGAAGCTTCATTTGTGAGGTTAACTGCTTTTAACAAAACCTCTTTATTAAGTCTGGATCATCCTGATAAATGACTGAAACATCCACTAATGGACACAGTGTGATGCCCTCGCATCTCATAAAGCACCAGCATCAGCCTTTTTGTTCTGGCATAGCACAGTTTATATAATGGTTTCAACCACCTGGATGAAGAACCGTGCCCCAAGCCACAGCCATAGTGTAATGAGAAAAGATAACATAGCGTCTTCCTTCCCTTTGTCTTGTCTGCTGAACTGGGTTCAAAAACAACATTGCTCAGTCATTAAAAAATAGCTCCAGCAATGAACTGCAGTGGTGTTCTCAGTGGACCACTGAGCCAGACGGCAACAGATCTGGGACCTTGTCCTGTTAGCCAGGATGCTGTCCAGGAAAACTGTTTAGCAATTTTAAACTAGACTGAGGGCAGCAAGGATTACAATTGCTGTGTTATTATAAAGGGGAAAACAATACAAGCATTTGCTTGTGGTTCCATCAATAAAAGACCTTCAATGAAAATCTCAAAAGGCATATTAAGAGTGCTCAATTATCCTCTGGAAAATCAAACAAGCACCTGGACAGCCTTTAAACTCTCACAGCTGTCATTTACATGGAAGTTATCCAGAAAGTGGTAATATAAATTTTCATAAAACATACTGTTGTTAGAGGTCACAGTAAGCAGCAGTACACACCAGAGAGTGAGAACATCTGCTGAATATTTTTTGCCTCAAGAATAATAGATTTCACAGCAGTGAACAGGTGATGTGACAGACAAATTTACTGCTCTTGCATTTGCCATGAGCACGTTTATCCATGTGAACCACACCTGGAGTTACAGTTCACGAAAATACAGTTAAGCTGTTTGAAGTCCTGACCCACAAGTGTCATTATGGCTCATCTGGAGTACATAATCCTATACAGTGAATGGAAATTACTTGTGTTTTGATTTCCACTTTACACTTCTCTGTTTACCTAGCGGCTCTGGTGTGAGAGCCCCTCTCAGAGCTGCAGGCCGGCTGCCCCACATTGTCTCGCCTGCTCCTGATCCACAGTGTCCCTGGGAAATTAACCACTGCACCCACTTGAAGCTTGAGCTGACAGGTTGAAAATGAAAAATGTCAACAGCTAGCAGATCTCTGTCTAGCACTGTACTAAAAGCCCTGCCACAGTCAGAACTGAGATATTTTGATGAGTAAGTCTCTCCATTTGGATTGCTGCTTAAAATATGCCTGTCAAATTACCTCATTTTTTAGATTATGTCGCATTTATTCATTAACCTGATCATTTATGGTGCTGCCGCAAGACCTTCTCCACCCTGCCAGGACTGACAAGAGAAGACTAGCCTCACTTATTTTATGAACAGTTTGTTTGGTTTTTGACTGAAACATACATTTAAAATATTTTGAGTTGATAAAGTCAGAACTCACACTGGGGAAACTGTGTATATCTGTGTATTGTAAAATCCTCCCCAGGTCATTAAAGGTAGGTTGGTTTTAGATTTTTTGTTTTTGTTTTTAATGGTTTCATTTACAGTTGAAACATAGCAGGGGATTCCCCAGTGTATTTTTGCCTCTGTATAGGCGATGTGTTTGTATGTGTAGAGGTGAAGAGGTCAACGCCAACAGAAAAGTTCAACCCAAACCACAGGCTCCCTAAAGCAGCCTCCTCGACATCCAACACCAGCCTCAAATTAGATTACTGTGCAGAAAATACTAAGCCTCTCATATGTTCCATTGTATCTCCCACACACTTCTTACACATGAAAAACAGACTGCAGCGAGCACCGCTTTTAATTTGGCTCAAAATATCAAGCTTAAAAATAGAACTCACACCTTACATGTTGCCATCAGCATTGGTGTCCTGTTCACAGCTGATTCCCACAAATTGTTTTACAGTAAAATGCTGTGCAGCAGCCCATACACCAACAACAGAATTACAGTAGACAAATTTATTTAAAAAGAAAAGTGTAAGGAGTGTAGGCTTTGTGTTGTGTTCCTCTGATATCATCTTTTACTGCAGCATAATAATATAAGGAAGTACTTTGACAGCAACATGTACAGTGACATGACATAATCTGCTTCAAATGTTATCATGCCTCTCAGTTTTCATGTTATCAGTTGTCATTAGCATCATAGATGTGGATTAGTTGGGCCCGACTCCACCTCCTAGATGGCCAAGTTACCTGTTATCATGCGCTGGACCTTAATTGTCATAGTTACAATAGTAAACGAAGACAGGACAAGGATTAGCAACAAAAATGACTTGGTTAGCTTCAGGGAAAGATTATGGTTCAGTTTCAGTTTGAGACAGGAAACAAACAGCTATTTCCCTTTCCAGCCTTCTTTGTTTTGTGACCCACCCATCATTCACCATGACACATTCCCTTTGATTTTTTATGATGTTGGCAACAGTGACTGTCGTTTCTGTCATAATTACTACACCCACTAGAGCAAGTGGAAATGATGTCACCTTCTGACTTACTATTAGCTGCACTTTGCCCAGATTGAAACACAATTATGGCCATGATAACAACTGATAACAGCCATTTAAGGGGCTCAAAACATTCGAAACAGCTGAATGACTCATGATCACAGCTTGTATATGAAATAGTGATGCTCCATAATATATTTGACATTGATTGGAAATGTTCTAATTTGTTATCAAATCTGATAATTAGGGGAGTATTATGTGTAATGATATATTCTACATATGTACTTATTACTGAATAAACAAGTCTCACACTGTTCAATTAGATCACATTTTATTCAGAGGAAGTAAGAAGAATAAAGACAAACCAGAATAATTATAGTTTTCAAAACACAAGTCAGCAATTTCCCTTTGAAATAAGGTTCTTGCTCACCTCAGTAGTACTGATCTCTGAATCAGCTCGGCATATAAAAACAACAGAGAGGAAACTGGTGGAGAATCACTGAGTGGGAGAGAGACTCTGAGATAGTGAACTAGGCAAGAGGCATCAGTTAGGGCTCTATTCAGCAGCTACACAGATGAGAAGAAGAGATGAAAGGAGATGGAGGAAGAGGTGGAGAACTGTGCAGTCTAATGACCAAACTTTATATCTAATCAATTTAAGAGTGGTCAGTTCCAAATCAAAAGATCTGATGTGGATTCTTGTGCATTTATCACTTCAGAATGTGTCACGGTTGTTGCTAGCCCACGTTGCTGTGATGTTCCACTGAAAAGACGCTTTGGAGAAGCGGGTCTGGTTCATCATCATAAATGTGTGATTTAAGTAATGGGGGCCTGAGCCCCAGTAGAGCTTTATATCTAGCAACGCTCCTGTCCTGATGAGTAAAAGAAAACTGGGTCAAACGTGTTTAGCTAATGTGGAATAGAATGCTATGCTCCAGCTCCAGCTTCTTTGATGTCAGCTTGGTGATTTTGTCAGGATCCAGTGTTGTAAATGATGAACTAATAATCAAGCCTAACTCTATACATCTAGCGCCTCCACTCCACAGTCTACATACAGTACTAATGACTATGTTTGAATTCGTTGTTCCTAATTTCATCATTGTAGCACAGAATGAAACTGAGTTGAGATTGTGAATTGGTCCAGATCTATCATGCACAACAGTTTGGATGCCACTAATCAGACTCTGACAGGCTCTGGGAGATGATTCATCATACACAAACATATTCTAGATGCTGCTGATTAGATAGGTAGGAGGCATTTCATCTGCTAATTTATTCTGATTTATTTAACATATGTACTCCAATGTTTATCGAAGTGTCTACAGCTTGTGTCCTGCATTTTATTGAGAATGATGATGACTCAGTTTTGGCGAGAAACTTTCTTAAATGCTATTTTCTATTAATTGCTCTGAATGCAAGAACAGCAGTGTTTGTTTAATGATCAAGAAAAGCCTATTGAAATCTATTTGGTGACCCCATGGCCTCTTTGCACTAAGAATTTGGCACCCCCGAGCAACTCTTCCATTAACTACACCTGCAGAAATAAGAGGATTATTCTTCCATGGCTTCTGTCCACTAATATCTTGGATGGAAATGACTTGACTATTACTTTCCACAACAGAAACATGAGTGAACATAAACTTGTTCCAGTTCAATGCTAATTGCTTTCCTTGGAACAAAGACACAAGCTGTAGAAAATTGCTTGCTTTGGAAAGCAATTAGCATTTCAACTAAATAAAATAAAATTACGCATTTGCATGCAAGTGACACAGCCCTCTAGTGGATGTAGTAAATATGACTGTTTTCCATTTCCTATTTAATCTAAGTTTCCACTGACTGTAACAGCGGATGTTCCATAACTGTAAGCAAGTGGTCTTTGTAGTAACCATCATGACAAAGGTGTCTAGATATTTTAGCCCACATCACAATGTTTTCCTAACCTTAACCAACTTGGCTTTCTCTCTACACTTAACCAAACTATAACCTCTTAAAAGGACAATGCCATCCTGTCAATAGCTAACACCACTACAATAATGTTCCGTTTTTGTTGAAGCAGTTGAAGAATGTTTATTCAACTTTATGGTCATTTTGGTGGCCGCAGGTTGTGGAGCAGTTGTGTTTTTTTGCATTATGCTGAAAGGTGATCCTAATGTTTAGCCTATTCTCTGTATAAGTATAACTGTGTGTGGACGGGGCATGTACAGCTGTGTGTGGAAGATGTGTTGTCTTCTCTCCATAAAACAAAGCCTAGCAACAACAATCCTTTGGAAGTTATTGGCATATCGACAACCAACCTTAAGGCCAAATCTGCTCACGGAAGAAATGAGGCACGATAATTTTGCTTCATTAGATCGTGAGCCAGAGAGGCTTCCTGCAGCATTTTTTCTTTCTGTTCACCAGCTCTCAGTTATGTGTACCCCACACTACAATGTGCACAGTCTGTGTATCCTTTTGAGATAGCCAGCATATGGTGTAAAATGCAGAGAGCAGCTTCTCATCTTTACAGCCTCCAGCAGTGACAGATTTCTATAAATAAGACATAGTTTTAATGCAGAAAGCAGTCTGCCCATCTTGTTTTGTTGTCCTATTATCCAAATTAGAATTAATAAATTAAAAAAAACTGCTGCACAGTCAGATTGCGTTTGGCCTCTCTATCAGAATGTGACAGCCTAGGGAATGAAAATACTACTAGATGTAACACAGGAAAACAAACAAGCGCTCAAATCACAAAGGAGGGGAATGATGTTTGTGCAAATTGTTTTACCTAAAGAAGCATTTCTTATCTGCAAAATTTTTATAGTATATTTACACTCTACACATGCTCTAAATTCATTTTGGAAAGTCTTGCTGCTCAGAGTTCATTTCAAGCCATCTGAAGCCCGGGAGGAGGTGTGATTGTTTATTAATGAGATCAGTCTTTGCACTCTGTGGCCACTGTTTCAAAGTGCCATTGCCAATTTAAGCACCATAATGCAGATGAAGGAAAATGTTGGCGGGTCTGGGATTTTAAAGCACAATTTGGGGAGTGGTGTGTGTTTTCACAAATGGAAGGGGTAATTAGGGGAGGTACGACAGGAGATTACAGCAATATGAAATGCATTATTTTTGCTTGTTGATTCTGGAAAATGCTTCTGCAAATGTGAGTGGTTTGTCATCGAGGGAGGGGATCAAATCAAAGTGAAATATGATACATTATTAACATTCAGATAACAAAGGATATAGGCACCACTTTGTCATTTGAATCATCATAACTAAATTATCAAGGCATTGTGCCCTGCATTTTTAAACCCCAAGAGACTTCACTGGGTTTGGCATTCACAGATTTAATATAAGCAGGTTTTCATGAACTTCAAACAGGACAGTTTAACTGAAGACTGTTTTAATGTAAGACACCAATTTAAGCAACTAGAATATGAAGACTGTTTTAATGTAAGACACCAAAGTGCAATTTAAGCAACTAGAATGTAAACAATCATGTTGTTGGTCTTCTTAATGTAGCTTGTCCCTCATTTCACCAGTGATGTATTGCAGTTTTTACTTACTTACTTACTTACTTGCTTGACATCATCCATCCTTCACTTATTCCAGCCAGCCATTGTCCATCCATCATTCCCTCTTTCTTTTCATCCATCCAGCCAGACATTGGGGTTTCTGATTGACCTTTGGCTCTTCATGATATTCTGGCTGATTTGATGACAAATTGCTAGCTTCTTATCAGCAGTCCTGTTTGATATTACCTCCTAAAACTATCACCAATCATGAATAGTTACCAACACATATGGCCTAATGATAGACTGACACAACTGTGCTTCCCACTCAGAGGTTATACTACAGTATTTGCTGTTTTCTGTTTCCATATGCAGACTGCTTCATAACTTTGCATGTTCATACAAAATTCTCTCTGATAGTTTCTTGACCTTTGCAGTGACTCTCACAGTATACGTGACAGCCATACACAAGCTCTTGATTAAATGCTTTGCTGTGAGTCAAATGTGTTCCTCAATGCACTGATGTATGCATCCCCCATTATTCACCATCCTCAATGTGGCAGTTGATGTTTGCATCTATGGAAACAGATTCCAGTGCAGAAACTAATGCATTGTAAAATGTTGAGTGGAGAAAACATTTGCAGTATTTAGCGCTATACTCATTCATGCAGCTCAAGCACACACATTAAGCTCATACTAACATTTTTAGTAGAAAGGGGCAGGGGAAGTAAACACTTTGGAAGACAGATGAGACTGCTTTTACAAAACTGCACAGTGACCAATTTCCCCGTCATTTGTCCCAAATCCTTTTAACCCAGGGATCTGTAAACAACTTAAATGTTTTACGCATGGGCGATCCAAGTGCATTCACACAGCAGAGGGGGAAAGTGAATAATGCTTATGAAAATAAATTAAGTGAAAACAAGAGGTGGACCTAGGGAATGAAGACCTTATATTTGCAGGTGTACATGAGCCCATTAGGAACCAGATGGACCATGGGTGTAAGAATAAGACATAGGGCCACTGGGGTCATATAAGGATTGCTGACATTTGATATAAAAAAAATGTGAGAACTGTCAGATAATGTCAGTGTTTAACCTTTTGTAGTTTAGGCAAAATGGGTCACTGAGAAGAATTACATTGGAATTTCTTTCAACTGACAGTTACTTTTCTGGTCGCTCATGAAGCACTCATGCCTCATCAAACGGAAATAGAGAAAGAGTTTATCAGTCATCATAAAGATTCTCTGGAATGAAGTAAACACACTCCTGGCCTCAAAACCATTTGATGTCAGTGCTTGCAGAAAACACACTGTTGAGTGATTCAGTGTTCCTAAAGCAGAGGTGTTGTTGTAAGTCTGTGAAAACAGCCAGGGGCACCTTCCCCCTCTATTAACATATTCATGTGCAAGAACTGACTCTGTCTGACACAACTGAACACATACAAGCTGCAGCCACAACCTGAGGCTTTGTGCTACTTCATGTGAAATGATTAAACATGGAGAAATGTTACAGTCACTGGCCACAGAGGTGCTGAAATACCCCTTTGGAAACCACTGATTTTGACAGTCTCCTTGTTCCAAGGTAAATGTTTAGACTGACTCAGCTGTGAGTACAACATCATGTACGAGCTAGGTGAACTTGTTTCTTGGGTTCCAATGTAAAATACCTTCTGTGCATTAGTTCACTTTTGGCAATGGAACATCAGCTGCCAGAGAATTTTTGTCAAGATAAAGACTTGTGTTTGCAGGCTCAAGCTGCCCCACCCCTGGGACACCTCACATTAATTATATAGCACAGGTCAGGGTGATGGATAGTATATTTGAAATTATATATTTGTTTATATCATTGTTCATAGTGTCATAGGTTTAAGAAGTACAAACCTTTTTCTCTGTTGTAATGTGCTGAAGAGTTGTTGTTTTTTTTTTTTACAGAGGTGCAGATGTCATGTCTATTCTTTTAGCTCTGATTGTTTTTCATAGGTATTTTGGAGCCATATTCCAGCCAAACAGGCACAGATAAAGATGAGCTCCATTTTATAGATGCCTATTCATCTCATGGGAAGCATATAAACTGGCACACACTGTGTTATATATTGCCTTCATATACAGTACTATGATTAATAATAAAAATGTCTGTGGTGTGGCACAGTGAGCAGTGCCCTGTGAGGAGGGTTGCGATTGTCTCAGCGGGACTCATGTAGTGTGATTTACTGACAAATGAGAGCAGAGATTAGAATACATGTACGCACACACGGGCACATGCATATTTCCATCACCTTGACAGACTTTACATGGACTTCCTTTCATTTCCTGGAGACTTACCTGCACCACAGCCACTCCTTGCCTAACCCTAACCCTTACACTAACACTTAACCTAAACCTTACCGTAACTTTAAAGCAGGTCATCATTCTAAAATGTTTCTTCCTAAAAAGGAAGTCAAATCCCCATAGTGTGACTGTGTGAACAGATTTATGACCCCATAACATCAGTATTCTCAGACACACAGTTGCCCTGATGCTGGGATCCAGATAATCCCAGTGTTGTGTAAGTATCCGCAGAGATGCTTTGATCTGCTCAAGTCAACATAAGCGGTCTCAGCCTTAACATGCTGCACTGAAAACTTTTTAAACAAAATGGTTATGGAAGAATGCATCAGAGTTCCTGTTATTCTACTCTATTTATATTGTTGATGTGTAAGACAAGCACCCAGATACTACAGTGTCTTATTCTCTAAAGCTAAGTACATCAATGCACTATTCTATAATTACATGCAATATTCACATTTCTGTTGCTGTGTATTTAACTTTAGAAGTGCTCTCCATGACCTCATTGTGAATGCACATGAATAATACAGAAATGACCAGGTCAAGGTCTTCTATCAGTTTCCTTCAAAGGATCTGCTGAATAGTTTGTGTCCTTGTTCAAGGGAAGGACACTAGGATTTTGCTTCTGTGCATTCTGGTTATTTACAGTATGTAACCTTTCACAAACATACTCAGTACGTTGACTCATGTCAGCCCCACGTTTGGTTATTACAGATTCTTTTTTATGGGTAAATATAGGGTTATACCTGGCTTGTTTATTCTCATTCTGTGTTTTACTGAGTGATTCTGCAAAGGTTTCCCCATCCAAATTGCAAAAAAGTATCACTCTCATACTGTATATCTCTTGTTGTATCCAGCTAATTTGGATTTCACCTGGAAGACAGAGTATCTAAAATTGCTGCATGCCTAAATTTTAAGGACGACAGTGTAAAGACATGCAATTTATTAGACTGCCTAAGCGTAAAAAACTATTTAAGGCTGTAGACTGCTCATTAGAAAAGCCACAGCTTCCATAGTTTCTACCAATTAACCAAACTGATATGTCAGCAGAGAGAGGAGATTGGGGTCAACAAATTGTCCGGCTGACATGATGTTCACTGCCTGACAGTCAATAGCATTTTTTTGTAGCCACGCCAGCTATATAATGTCAGTCGACTAGTCAATCCGTCGCTTTTGTCCAGACTGAATTATCTCAAATACTGGATGGATTCCCATGACCTTTTGTACAGACATTCGTGGAATCCATGGGATGAATACTAATGACTTTAATGATCCCCTGACCTTTGCTTCAGTGTTAGCATGATGTTGTGGCTCTGAGTGAAATGTCTTAGTCTTTATATTGGACTTAATACTGTGAACTTTGGTACAGAAATTCATATCTCATTCAAGATCAAGTGTAAAATATTCCCATCACCCAAGTCTGGTAACCTACACTGATCCATTAACATCAGTGGTAAATATAGCATGAATGTTCTTGTTGGTTCAGTTTGGCAAGAGTAAAGTTTTCATCTGCCTTTTTCAAAATTTAACAGATTCATTCCTACTTCAGCACAGTAGTACCTATAACTTACAGTTTGATTTCCATTATCTAGCTGTATTAACTGACAGAGAGGACTGGCCTCAGTACTTCAAGGCCAGATTGAGTTAATTATACACTCCTTCCTGAGAGCACTTGAGGGAAGACCTAATCTAAGAATCAAATCAACAGCACTCTGCAGACCCACTTCTGGTAGACAATGAGGCCAGGGAGAGCACATACTCCATAAAGTAACCAGCTCCACAGAACAAACCTGATCATTTATAGATAACCTGCAGTGCAAGTTCTCTTAAAGGAGAGATGGGAAGAGTGGGGGATAGAGAGCTAGAGAGATAGAAGCTGTGGCATGATTTGGGTTTGAAATGAATATTTTATCCTTCTCTCCCTCTACTTCCACTCACCCTGTTTTTCTCTGCCACTCGGACACGATAAGTCGTGCTCAAAGGATGTGTTGTTTTGTGGGTTTGGTCACAGCCTCAATCTCTCGTTCCCACCGAGACCAATCATAGGTCACACCTGCATTTAAGTCATGGCAATCCTGTGCTGTCAGCCAGTCAGTTGAATTTAAGATTTAGCATGGTGGAGATCTCTCTTGCAATCCAGCTGTGCAGTCTCTTTTTATCACACTATTGTATTCCCAATCCTTTATATTTTTTTACCTTGATTTGTCTTTTTCCCTTCACTTTCTCTTTTATGCAACAGCCCAGTTGTATAACCGATCTCAAATGTTTCAGCTTCAGATCTCCACCTCACTTCTCTTTTAGATCTCCATCTTTTGATCTCTGCATTAATACCACATACAGTCCCACACCAGCCACCCACAGACACATTTTACACTCTTGAGGCCCTATGTTTTTCGCTGCCACGTAGTGTAAGCATTAGGCTCACATGGATGCACTGTCAGTTAGGAGAGGGCTGTAATTGGAAACTGCGGTGTGCTCAAAAGGTGGTTAAGCACCATTTCAATCAGGATGTCACTTAGCTGAACCAGCTAATCCCTGACAAGACCTTATGAAAATTTCATTTTTATGGTGGAGGTGTAATTTACTCCACATCTTTTCCATTTCAAATTGCCACATTATGTTGTGTACTTTGTGTGAACCTGTGTGTTTTAATTTCCTCCTTGCCAACATTTGTCTGCAACAAGCAGCAGTATTCCCCAGAGAGCGTTTCCTATCACAGCTCCATCACTAACAGCTCTGAGAGTCACCTGGCTTGCTCTGAGAACCTGGAAGAACCTTGAGTAGCAAAGTAAAAACCTCTCTCTCCTTTGAGGCAAGGAGACATCTCAGAGTCAGTGACATGTCATCACCTCATTTTGCTGTTCACCTGTGCAGGTTATCTGCTGGAGGATCAGGTGACTGGCAGCTGCAGAGACACTGTACTGTAGTGTCACATTTACTATGGAGGGAGTGCACACATTCAGCAAAATTCAGTTTCTTATACAATGAAAAATATTACAACATCCAACACATGCTGCACAGCTATAAGCATGAAGAAACCTATATACCTAAAGTGCATACATACAGCTGGTGCTCTTGACCACATGAATAATGAATGGGCCCTCGTGTGGCTCAAAATAGTTTATTGTCATGGCATCCTGGCATGACAGTAGACAGCAGACAGTAGGATATAGAATATTGGATTGCATCTCTCACTGGTGCAATCAATAGCTGGCAGGTCAACATCTCTTCAATCTATAAGAACCTCACACACCGAAATAAAAAGGATATTCAAGGTTATAGAGAGACAGCAGTGCACCTTCCAACTCGGCCCAGTTCTGAATGAAACTGTCAACTGGTAAAATTTCTCTGAAATGAATAACGCACTTAATGTTGTTTAAAGAAAATGATTTAATGATTAAAAACAAAAAGCAATGAAAAACCCATTACTCTGTTTTTTGCAGGCCTAATTTTTTCTGCTAACTCACTCTTGCTCCTGCTCACAATGAGAAACTCTGGCCTCAAGGAAAACATTAAAGCGATGGCAGATTTCTGATTTAGTGTAACTGCAGTCCTCCCTTTTGGGTTTGCCTCTCATCAGTTGTTTTGTAGATTGCTGCTTACACTTTACAGATGCACCTTGATAAACTGTCAGAAAATAACAGTTTGTATGAAAGAGGTTATGTTGGTGAGGATTTAAGGGATTCCTGCTCCACACTTGAAGTCACTTTTGAAAACGTTGCCTCTACGTGGTTTTGCCTTTCAATCTGAATAACTCCTTGCTAAAAAACAAAACCTTTTTTTTTATTCATTTTGCTCTGACTCAGTGAATGTCAAACAATCTTAAAAGTGCAAAGATGTCATGTTTTCAAGATGTAATTTTCTCTGGTCTTTTCCCCTTCTGTTGAGATGACTTATCTTTATCTGTAAGACGAATAAGCAGTTCACCCAGTGCATAAAAATCTGGAAAGAATATTACTGGTATGAGCTGTATCAGTGGTATGAGTAATTCATCCATGTAAACCACATGATAATATTAAATGCTCTCAAATACTGAAGAAGATTATAACGAGCTGCAACATGGCAGTATGCCAGGATACATTAGCTGTCCTGTTAAAAAGTATTGTTCCTGCTATTAAAATAGCTGTAACTAGGGAGAAATACTGGGCTCCTGCATATAAAATTGCCTTCAGTTTCTGACTTGGATTGAGTTTTCCTGTTGCAATA
Organism: Monopterus albus; assembly: GCF_001952655.1. Classification (NCBI taxonomy): domain Eukaryota; kingdom Metazoa; phylum Chordata; class Actinopteri; order Synbranchiformes; family Synbranchidae; genus Monopterus; species Monopterus albus. Next base: position 3,539,705 of record NW_018127886.1, on the reverse strand, counting down.
GAAATGGTCAAGATTTTTCTTCTTGATTTCCAGGTGCTGTGAATGTTAATTTGGAAGTTTCAGCTCCTGTGAGGAAAAGTGCAATAACGTAAAAGTCAAATAATCTACAGGCTCAAACCTCTTGATCCTGAGCTGTTATCAGCTCTGCAGGAACAGTCCCAGCGCAGATTTTCTGTCAGAGCTCTGGACATTCTGTCCCTGCAGCCTCAGCCTGAGAAGTACTAAAAGTACAGTACTAAAAATAGCTACAGCAAATGTTTAAATCCTGTTTTAAGTTCATTCGGTCCAATATAGTTCTGAGGCATACAGCACTCTGTCAAACACTCTCCACCAACTGGGCCTCATAAAATGATAATGAGAACTCTGCTGTCTGCTGACAATGAGATCAATGCAGCTAACACAGATGCGCTGGCAGAAAGTCAAAATTGGCTGCTTACCGTATTTTGCTGTTTGAAAAATGCTGGATTCTGGGAAAGAGATTCAGCTTGGAAAGTATTTTTGATAGTCTGACTTTCTTGGGCTCATTAACTCCATCAGGAAAAGCATTCATTCTGGACTGAGTTCCTTTTGCTGACACAGAGCACCATGGCCTGGCAAATGATAGAGCTGTGCATCCTACATCTCCTGTTATTGCTTCTGAGAATGGGCCATACTTGACAGCAGGAAAATGAAATCAGCATATTAATCTATGACATCCTATTTGGAAACAGCACTTTAATAATTCAAGAGCAAGTGCTTTGCTAGATCCAGTGAAGGAAGCTCCATATAGCTGGCTGCTCTTTCTGTAATTTAGCCACTTTTTGCTGCAGTCCCCAGTGAATAGCAAGGGCCTTTTGTTAAGACGTGGACCCTTGTGTAAGACCTCTTATTTCTGAAGGTATCAATATTCCACTCCTTCTACATAGGATGAAACTTAAAAGACCATCAAACTGACAGAAAGATAAAGGGGTCAGTGACCTGACTGATAGGCAAAAATGAATGTTTCATTCTCAGTGAATGAGAACATGAAAACCTGCAGCAAAATGCAAAGAATTAAGCATGTACTGTTGTGTAACCAGCATTCAAGATGCCACTGTGCCTGAGCAGAGTTAACTCATTTCCAACCAGCAATGGTCTGTTGAATTAATAATAAAGTAGCTACAATCAGTTTTTGTAAAACAGTATTAAGCAACTTGATGATTTCTTTGTTTATTTTTTCTCACCTGCCTTTGAGTACATTCTATATATTTATATTTGCTCTATGTCTACATATTTGATCATTTCATCAATATATCATCCTGTTTCTGCATTTTATGTCTATTATACTCTATCTGTAATATTTTTATTTTAAACTTAATTTGCGTGAACATAACCCTTTCATACTGTTTATGAATTTTGATTTGACAGTTTTAAACTCTGACAGACAAAAACCTTATCAAAGCATCCATATCTTATGCTAATAAATAAACGTACCAGAGCACAAGTGCACTTGGCTTCACCTTCTATTTAACCTCTGTGCTCTGCTGTCATGATGTTACAAAGTGAAATGCCTCAGTGGATTTCATTTTCTACTTTAATTCACTCTTCATAGTCTCTTAAATGAGAAAGATGATGAAAACAAATGAAGTCTGCCTGTTCTGACTAAATGTTAAAAAACATTCTTCTGTTTAAATGTGCTGCTCTGGGCATTTCGAGTTCAGAGGAAACATCTGCAGTCTTCTTTTTCATCCAGGATACAGCAGTTGGCTTCCTGGCAAAGTCATATTGCTAATTACAATTCATCTTTATGACATAGAATGGCACACCAAATATTTAAATGCACACTCTGATACCATCCAATTCAATAATCCCGCAGTTTCTTGGTGTTGTGGTACTGTATTGAACATTGTTATATTTAAAGACATTTTCAATCTTTTGTCCACCCCTGTTTATATATAGGAGTATAGAAAAGTAGATGGATGTTGCTGATGAACTTAAGCTACAAATGCTAGGGTGTGTGGAACTGGTCAATGCTGGCAAAAGTTCAACAAATTGGAAACACCTTTCAATACTGTTTAGTCCAGCACAACAACACCACTAGCTAGAGCTAGAGACCATAGAAGTGAATCATCACGTCTCTACGCACAGTGTCTACAGAGCCTGAACATTACAAACTCCACAAAAATGGGATATATTACATTTATTTTACAGATGCATCCAGTAAACCAGTCAACCTCAGGTTTACACATGGAGCTACAGTCCACTCTAATTTACTTCCCTGCTTCTTGCAGTGCCAGATAAAGACCTCTCTGGTTGTGACCTTTGAAACTGTTGTATCAGCTGCCTGAGTCCTCACCGAAGCCCCAGCATATACACTGATTTAACTCAGTTTACACAGGCTGTTACTGATGCAGACCAGCCTATCCATTAACATCAAATATTGGCATCGGGGGCAGCTAGGAAAAGGGAAAAAGATGACAGAGCGGTTTTCATTCATTCCCCTCTTTATGGTGGACGCAATCCAGGATGTTTACCTGAGCGTGTTTCTTTTTTTATGTGCCCACAATGGCTCTTTAATGATCTCAAATCCAAGCACTTCAATTTGCATTTTGCCATTGTCATTTTCAGATTTAACAGGGAAAAATCTAAATAAATTTCAAGAGATGCCATAAAAGTCTCTTTTATCTCACCCCAAATGGAGCTGCATGAGTAATTTCAACTCTTTTCTATTGCACTATGTGAATCCACGATATTGTAAACAAAAACAAAAGCATAATAAAAAGTTTGTGTTGACCAGAAAGTCAACTAAGAGGAAATGCAGACATATCATCTTGTTATTTTTGTGCTGAAAATGCTGCCATCGGTTGTTTTAGTTTTCCCTCAGCCATCTCACCCCAAAACATCATCTATCGGCAAAGAGGACAAAAAAGCAGAAATGTAATGACAACTGCCACACTGTTTAACTTCTATTTTTAAATCAACTGAAACAGAGTAGACAAGACCTACTTTCATTTGACTGACACTTTCACTTGTTCTCTGTCTTTTTGTGCAGAGTCCTATGGTGGATTTAAGAGTTACAATAAAATGCTACTGATCTCTTTACTTACAGTGAGGAACAGAAGTATTTGAACACCCTGCAATTTTGCAAGTTCTCCCACTTAGAAATCATGGAGGGGTCTGAAATTCACATTGTAGGTGCATTCCCACTCTGAGAGACAGAATTTAAAAAAATTTTCAGGAAATCACATTGTATGATTTTTAAAGAATTTATTTGTCTAGCACTGCTGAACATAAGTATTTGAACACCTGAGAAACAGCAAGAATTCTGGCTCTCAAAGACCTGTTACTGTGCCTTGAAAAAGTCCATAGCCAGTCTCCAGACCTCAATCCAATAGAACATCTTTGGAGGGAGCTTAAACTCTACGTTGCTCAGCGACAGCCCCGAAACCTGACAGATCTAGAGGAGATCTGTGTGGAGGAGTGGGCCAAAATCCCTGTTGCAGTGTGTGCAAACCTGGTCAAGAACTACAGGAAACGTTTGACCTCTGTAATTGCAAACAAAGGTTTCTGTACCAAATATTAACACTGATTTTCTCAGGTGTTCAAATACTTATGTTCAGCAGTGCAAGACAAATAAATTCTTTAAAAATCATACAATGTGATTTCCTGATTTTTTTTAATTTTTATTCTGTCTCTCAGAGTGGGAATGCACCTACAATGTGAATGTCAGACCCCTCCATGATTTCTAAGTGGGAGAACTTGCAAAATCACATGGTGTTCAAATACTTCTGTTCCTCACTGTATATTTACTGATAGTTTTTTTTTTAAGTGACACAGAGTGGCAGAACATTTGGAATAAAAGGCTGTGAATGTCATAAGTGGAAAAGGCCTGGTGACAAACAAAACACCCTGTTGCTTTGTTGCTTATTATTGCACTAAAATGTTCTTCTCTTTGTCATACATATATGAAACAAAAATGATCTTGTACCTGCATCCATACAGTAAGTAAATAGTGCAGGGACAGGGTATTGATCATCTTGCAGTCTCATGAAAATAAATCAATCTTTAGCAGCAGGTGCACGGCAGTGCCCAACATGATGGCTATATTGCCACAGTGTGTATATTAAGGTAGCTAATGAGGAGCCGTTATCCAAAGCCTCATACTGACTGAAATGTCAATAGACACATTTTCTCCATCCTGCTGTTGGTCTGTTAATGAACTGTAGATTCACAGGGGATACTCGCATCAACTTCCCACACTGAGACTGAGCTTTTTTGTGTGTGTGTGTGTGTGTGTGTGTGTGTGTGTGCCTTAGTGCCTCATTAGAAACTGGGAAGTGTTGTTTTCACATTTGTCTGCTTTACCTGCCCGACTATAACAGGCCTCAGCAAGGTTACACCCATTTTTCTGCAGCTGCACAGTGCCAAGCACTTCAAGGTTGAGGTCTGCAAATAACCATGAAAGCACAACACACAGTCACTCACAGTAACATCACAACATTTCTTCTGCATGTCTTTTCCCACTGAGTGATGCTGTGTTGCTTATTGATGCTGTGTGAAATTAGAAGGGAAGCAGCTGCAGTTATGTTGTCTTGCAGTCTCATGAGTGCTGCAATAGTGTTGGGAAACAGTTGAAGAGTTCTTCTGGAGAAAATGCAGCTCTTTGCAACACTGTTTCATCAATGCATTATGGTACATGACACAGACTGATAATGAACATTGTAGCCCTGTAAGTGCAGGTTTTCTGGGGCTCTTATATGAGTTGTTCACATCTTTAATTATAGTTAAGTGCACAGGGTACCCTTGGCACATATAAGTGCTTCTTTATATCTGTGACCTCTATAAAGAGTAAAAGCAAAATTACAGTGGTCACATCCAATAAACTTAAATCACGTACATCATCTTTGACCTTCCCTTAGACAGTTCTTTGACTTTCTGTAACCACCTCACGTGAAGACTAACTATACAGCCTTTTTCTTGACCATGTTCATTTTTTGCTTTCACTCAAGAGCCTCAAACCAGTAGATTTGAACCTCCCACACACTTTCAGTTTTCTGTCTCTGGCCCATTTCTGCTAATGCACATACATATCAGCTCTGTTGTAGAGAGTTTCTAAAAAGCAGTTTAATGCTATGTTCCTTTTTCATCTCATTTATATTCATAAGACAATTTATTCTGAATGCCACATGATTTCTATAAAATCCCGTTCTGATCTACATGAGAAGAGTAATGGAAGAGAGTCAACAGAACTGACACGGAAGCATGAATTGCAAATCTGTCATCAAACTTCTTTGCTTTACCTGCCAGACTATAACAGGCCTCATGCACCAACTGAGGCAGTCTGATCACAGGATGGTCACGTTGCTCTTCGCTCATGTAGGAAGACAAATCATACCAAAATGTGTGTTCCTGTTGCTGCTGACAGTATGTTTGTGAGGTGCTGTCAGCTCGATGTCAGGGCTAGTCACAGGGGACAACAAGAGGAGTCTGTCTGTGTCAGCAAAACTGCAAGAAATCTTAGGACTCTAAAATTTGTTTTTTGCCATGAAAGCTTTTACCTACTGCTCAGGGCATGGATATTAGTTACAGTATGGATGTGCCAGAAAGAAATGGACTATTGCATGCAACATTACACAAATTCAATACAAGAAATTTTTGCAGTGTCAGTGTAGTTGTAGCAGTTGCTTGAGTCGCCTTTATATACTCCATCACTCCAGCGCATGTGGAGGCAGTGTGCCACAACTTTTCAAATTATGAACCTTTTCTTTAACATTTAAGCACTGACACCACCAATCAATAAAACAGAAAGGTGTTCTGGCAAGTTTCTTTTCTTTCATAGAGCTCATTGTTTCTTGTAAGACAGAGGCTCAATATCAGTATCCTTACTTTCCCCTTCAGGAGCTCAGGTTACATCTGCTTTGATTAAAACACTGATATGGTTGATAAACTGACCAGGGCTCAGCTTCCGCCATTAGATTAAGAGCGTTAATGACCGCCTCCATCTTATTCAGTTCATATGCTGCTTACTGAGATGGCACCATCTATGAGAGCTTTCATTCCTCTTCAGCTATGATTTTCTCCACACTTGCATGCTGGGAAAACCAAAAAGACTCAGCGCCCTCCAGGAAGACAGTTATTTTTATCTCAGCATGCAGCTTTGTCATGACAGCAAGCTATGAGCACACAGTTGTGCATAATGCAGCCCCTAAAACCGCTTCCTTTGTTGGCCCGAGGGGGGCTCTTTCACATCCACACCACTCAGGCCACTCCTGAATGGCTAATAAACTGAGCTAATCAAGTGGCTCTCATAACACACAGTATATTTTGGTATGTAATGGCTTGAAGCCTGGCTGGAAATCGCAGCTCCTCCACCTCTGACTCTAGGTGTTGAAGCAGTGTGGAAAACCAAGACTGGCTGTAAAGACAATGAGATGACAACCATGCTACTGTGTCGTTGTTTGTGCTGCTGATGTGTCATAATAACAAACAGCAAGAGAACAAAAAGGGAGATCATGAAAAGCCTGCTGGGGATGACAGAGCGTAGGAGGATGAAATCAATAACAAAAAGGGAGATCATGAAAAGCCTGTTAGGGATGACAGAGTGTAGGAGGATGAAGTCAAGAAAATAAAACAGACATCAGTAAAGAGATACAGAGTGGAGGAAACAAGAGAGTGACAGAGAGATAAACAGAGAAGGACAGATAAGTGAGAATGCATGCCAAAATGAGAAGATGTGTTCTCACCAGCTAGTATTTTAGCCAGCAGTAGTAGTAATATTTTAACTCCCAAGGGAACTCCTGCTTCCTACACATGCTTATAAAGCTCCCTGAAGGAGTGCTGTGTATATCATGCACCGCTGCATCATCCCCGGGGAGACATAAGAAATAAAGTCACCACTGCCTGTGACTGTATTAGCTTGTTGACTCAGATGAAAGGAGGAAATGGCCATCCATCCATTTACTATAACCAGGGGGCTGATGCTTATCCCAGCTGATCTGTCCAGGTCCAACCAGGATGAGTCAACAGCCTATCACAGGGCTGCCACATAGATGTAGCCATTCATGCTCTCATTCACACCTACTGGCAGTTTAGAGACCTCATTGTCATTATCATGTGGATTGATTTGATGCCACAAACATACAGTACTTGGATAGGGCAATGGGGATCATCTAGTTTCAGTCAGTCATCAATGCTACTGCTGAGAATGTCACAAAATTGTATGCACTTAGTCTGTGTAGCCAGTTTAAACAGGTTCTTAGCATAGACAAAGATATAGAAAAGGTCACACTGGCATAGTGAGGACAGTAAAAGTATAGGCGGCGGGTTTAAAGTACTATCGTTAATAACAGCAGTGGCAGCTCACAGACTGCACAGCCATCTGCCTTTGAAGCATCACTACTGCTGTCTGACAGCTCTTTTGCTTCCTTCTGCATAACAGTATGACAAAAAAGACAACTCACCCTCCTGGCAACCTTTGGCTTGACACATGTAAAGAGAGCTGCTGTTTTTATTCATATCACCATGCTTATATTTGTATAGTTCTGTATAAAGTATACAGTACCTGGGGTTTGTATACAGTATATACAGTAATGTGCTGGTAAACACTAAAACATGCAGTAATATGCAAAGTGTTAATAAGAACATTCAGTTTCATTTGTGGGAACTGTGTTTTCAAATATTGTGGGTTGTTTTATTAATCTAAAAACCTCCTTTAGTATAATAAAGAATCAACAATAGCAACAGTGGTTCACGGTCACCATAGCAACATCCCCATTTAGTTATACACCCCCCCCACACACACACACACACACACTGTATTAAAATGACTTTATAAATATTAAAATATCACAGACAGCTGATTGTGATGCTGTTCATCACAATAAAATATGAGATTATATATTTATGTAATAGCTTTTTACCAGATGAGTCAGTCAAGGTTTTAGAGAGAGTGTAATCATCATCCAATGTCACAATCACATGAACATTTTATTCAATGTACTGCCTACTGCTTTTGCTTATTAGAAAAAAATAATGTAAGGAAATAAACTTTCATATAAAATTGAGAAAGAGTAAAGACCCTTTATTTGTTTTTATTTATTTATTCATATAAAATTGAGAAAGAGTAAAGATTTTATTTATTTGTTTCTTTAGTTAATTTTTGTCACCCTGTAAAAAATCATAATGCATTGTTTTACAATTGTATATTTGTTCTCATAATTAAAATATAAGCTGAAATGAACATGAAATATGTCAAATTTCCTGAATTAGTTGGACAAATAATCTTTCATACTGTGATCGGCTTACAAATAGCCCACATGACCAACAGACTTATTTTCTTGCCATTACAAAGCTGTATCCCCTCTACTGGCGCCATCTTGTGGAAAGAAGAATGCAATCAACATTGAGTCCATGTTCAGTAAACATGCATTGCAGCTCACAAACTTTGTGTGGATTTACAATGTCAGTCAAAAAAATGACTGTGTGTTAATAGCATTGTGGATTCCTGATCCCTGTTTTTGTCATTTAAAAAAGACTCAAAGAGTGTTATAGCTGCAACAATAGAAACTGTAATTATGCACTAGCCTATTATGTGGTATTACAGATATACAGTTTGATTACTGTAATACAATTTTAGATTAAAAAAAGGCTTGTTCTATGAATACTAGAAACTCTTTAAAAAGTCCTAGTGTTTGTAAAGATATAGGTGCATTTGATGACTGCAAATCCATCCATTATCTATAAATCCGAACCACTTCCTGAATCAGTCAGGAAGTGGTACAGCCGGGGAGCGAGGCTCCGGACGTCATCATTTTCAGCTCCTCACCTAAATGACGCAAGCCTCGATAGCGCATCGCGGAAACGCCCCCTCCCCTACTCGGCACACGCTTCGAAGCCTCGATACGGAAAGTCACATCACTACCTATTCCTACACGCTGAACATTGTTGCTGTGAGATGACAGCGCTTATCACTGCCCCGCTGTGCAGTCCTGCCGTCCCAATTTCAATCCGCTTGAGTTCCAGATGGCAGTATAGTGCAGCGACCAGGAAAATCTGCTGTAGCGCATACCAAAGAAGAAGACAGGAAGAAGTGTAGCTTATGGTGTCATTTTGAAAACAGCGATGGCTGGGTACGTACAGCATATGGTTTATTAGCACTCTGTAAAAATGTGATGTCTGTCCAGCATATAGAGTTGTTATTAGCTATTTGGCAGATATAGGTATTTTGGATGGAATTTAGTAGTTTGTGCAGTTCTAAGTACTTTTTTAAAATATATATTCCTATGGCTCTATTATCGTTCCACACTCCAGCCCAACAGGTGGCGGTAATGCACCTTAGGTTTGCTTGCAAACCGCCAATAAACACAATAAAAAGTAGAAGAAGAATAAAAAGAAGAATGTGATGTCTGCCTGTTGATGGATATTTCATAGGCTTTTGTCCAGAAGCAGCAGCGAATATGTAGTGGCATAATGCGTTACAGCGAGCCATTTAATGTTTTGCAATGTCGGGGATTACGTTAACGTTAGCTTTAACGTTAGCTAAATTTCACTACTAGAGGAGCGTCTTGTGTTTGTCTGCTTTTTTGCCAACTCTGCACTAATACAACATTTTTACCTATTCCTACACAGAAACAACCTTAGGTTCACTGCCAACCAGTTAATTGCTACAGCAGGTAGGTTACTTGGATTAACATTAAATAGCTCAGGTTGCAAGGCGCCAAAATAATTAGCTAACAGTTATTGTTATATAATCGTTATCGTCGGTCAGTCTAGTGAAGATAGTGAGAGTTATCAGCGCACCTACTACATCGGTGGGTGCTGGACGTTCACTGAAGGCATAGACCATGCCAGGCGTTGGGCATGTCATCCCACACACCCCGCTGGCCATAGACTTCTGGTACGTGCGGAAATGTCCAGGCACCCGGCTGTTTTTCCTGTCCCACATGCACAGCGACCACACGATGGGTTTGACTTCCACCTGGAGCAACCGGCCCATCTACTGCTCACCAACCACCGCCAGGCTGCTCAGACTCAAACTGCAGGTGAGGGGGTCATATAAAACACATACATGGATGTAATGAGTGTAAATACGCTTGTGCACCGGGACCAGTTCTGAAAAATGCAGTTGTTGCTGTTCAGTTACGTTTCATTATACAGACATATTTTGTCATCAGTGACACCAGGGCAATTAATATAAACACTTATAATGGACCTTGGTTCATCAGGCTCTCTGAGTCCTGTTTAATGTTTATTAAGGCACAAATACCAAATAAATTAAAAAGTGCATTTTCAGGTGTTATGGATGGTGTGAGTACAGTCCCCAGAATTATTATTATAGAAGCATTGGAAAATGGCTAAAGATCCAGAAGTAAAACATTAGGTAAATGTATTAGAGACTGAATATTATTGAAGTGTGGTTAATACACTTAAACCCAGTCTGACTGATTGCTCTTATGGCACTATCTCCCTATTTATTCAGCTTTTTCCTTTTAATTTTTTTACTTGTCCAATGTTCAGAAGGGAATTGTAACATGAGACAGTGTAATTTTTTTTATTATTATTTTTTGCACAACTGGGTGTTTTTAGTCAGGAAAATTAGCATCATAAAGGTTACAGTGGAAGAGAACCACAATAAATATTGTTTCATTAACTTTTTTGTGCATTCAGTATGTCTGCTGATCATTTATGTTTCTGCTCAGGTGAAAGAAAAGTGGATTCATCCTCTAGAGGTGGGTGAGCCATCCCTGCTGCCACTGGATGACATTGGCAAGGAGAGGCTGACTGTCACCCTGATAGATGCCAACCACTGTCCAGGCGCCGTCATGTTTCTCTTCGAAGGCTACTTTGGCTCTATACTCTACACTGGTCAGTGTCTGAATGCACAGGCAAAAGGATAAAATATTTGTGAAGACGTCTTGACAAATATTTTATTTGTTTTCCGGTCTGTATCATAATGAATATCATACGATGTAAACATGTGCAAGTTATATTGATTTACAGTATCATGATAATTATAAATCACCACGGTCACATTTTTAATTTCAGGCGACTTCAGATATTCTCCGTCGATGCTGCGTGAGCCATGCCTGAGGGCAAACACCACTATAGATGTTCTGTACCTGGACACCACCAACTGTGACCCAAACCGCACCCTGCCCTCCAGACAGCAAGCCACTCAGCAAATCAAAGAGATCATCCGTGGCTACCCCAACCACGATGTTGTCATAGGTACATTTTTCAACGATCTTTTGGCACACCTTTGATACTTTTTCCTCATCTCTGCAGTATGTAAATGTGGTTAAAATTTGTGTTTTACAATGTGCTTAGCTCATGATTCAAGACGATACATGATATTGGGTTCACAAGAACAACATAATATTTTAACACTATAAGAAGTCTTCAGTGACAAAAAAAAACTGAAAAAACAGTCTTTTATTTGTGTATTTTGAAATGTTTTAACTAATCGTATTGTAATGAATGTCACCTCAGTTCTGCTTTCTTAGTATGAATTATCATATGCAGTAATAGAACAATACGCAAGCACTGTAAAAGGTTTTGCCACAAACTCAAATGACTGGCTTCCCTCCTGTATGATTTCATGAGTCTCTATAGACCTCGTGCATGAACTATGCATGAGCTTGTAACTTCTAATTGAAACTGTGTGTGACCTTCTAACTGAACTGCTTTCCACAAATTGAACATAAAAACAGTATAAATAACAAAACTAAGTAACACTAAGTTTTTCTTAGTCTCAGCCTCCTATGAGCTGCAGTGGCAACGCTGATGTCTCTTGTTATAACCTTGGCCCTAGCATTTGACTGTGGAAGTAGTAATGCAGAGACATTTATTTGTTAGGCCTTTCAGTGTTTTCTTCACAGGTGCAGTTGGTTTGGTGGTTCATACTAGGGACGGGCATTTCAAGCGAAAATACTGTTCGATGTCCACTGGGAACTATTCAACAATTATTTGAATGTCACGGGGATGGTAAAAACAAGGAAAACAATGGTTCTTTGTTTTTAAAGACAAAACCATAGTCCCATTAAATATTTGATTTAATGACTATTCAAAAATCATTGCCCATCCCTAGTTCATAATGTTTGTGTTAGCCACGGTGTATGGCACTGTTTTCTTACAGTGCTTACATCTTGTCTGTCGCTTGATGAGAAATATTGTCACATTATCACATCATGAGATCTCATGGCATATGTGTGTGTGTGTGTGTGTGTGTGTGTGTATATATATAAATGGACTATTATGTTATCAAATGTGCCATCTTTATTTAGCTGACTTTGTGCTTTGTGGGGTCTTGTAGGTCTGTATACACTTGGAAAGGAGACCCTGCTGGTGGAGCTGGCAATAGAGTTTCAAACTTGGATTGAGGTGACCTTTGAGAGAATAGAAACCCTCAAAGTTTTGGAGCTGCCTGATGTTTTCACTACTGACCGAGGAGCGGGTCGTATCCGAGTAGTGAACCGGTCAGGCGTCTGTCGTGCCGCTGTGGACAAGTGGAACCAAGAACAACCCACGTTGGCCATCTTGCCCACCAGCAGGCCCCTGGTCTCCTTGCACCCCATGCATGTGGTGCCCTACTCTGACCACTCCTCTTATCAAGAGTTGGAGGAGTTTGTCTTTGCACTTAAACCTACTTCTCTGGTACCCATTGTAGGAAACTGTGTACCTGGAAGTCTCTCTGCCTTAATACCAGGCAAAAAGCGTCATGAAATCCTTGTGCCTCAGTCAGTCCAACGCTACATGCTAAGAGAGTCTGAGAGCCTCCTTAGATCAACAGCATACACTCGCCATTACTACAGACATGTCCGACCTCTTTCCCCAAAAGGGGTGGTGTTTGAGCAGGAGTCTGCTGAGGGAGAGATGGACACAGAAAATAGTGAAAATGACTCTGACTGTATCTTAGTGACATGTGAAAATGACTCTGACTGTATCTTAGTGACATGAGCAAGAAGCTCACCCCTAACAAAAACAGAAAAGGGGCTGGAGACATGGGAAACATCAGCATTGTCCAGACAGTCTCTGTAGGAAAGGTGATGGCAGAGTCAGTGACACTTAGTCAACCCACTGTGAAATATTAAGTTGTTTGGGACATTGTAACTGAAGCACCAGCACAGTTTTATGCACTTATAAGGAATATAACTTTCACTCAGATTAAAGCACGAGCACTGTCTTATATAAATGTACTAATAAGGAATGTAACCTTCAATTCAGTTGAAGTATGTGTGTGTGTGTGTGTGTGTGTTCACTCAATCATTAGCAATATGTGTGCTCATTTAATTACAGAATGTACTACTTTTGAATTAGGGAGTTGTGCTTGGAGGAATATCCTTCGGAAAGTAATGATAATTTCCAGCTGCATACTGCAGGAATGTGTAAGGAGGAGGGAAGAATAGTATATATCACGGAGTTGTGACTCTGACAGTATTCTTAGTGATGTGAGCAAGAAGCTCACCCCTAACAAAAACAGAAAAGGGGCTGGAGACATGGGAAACATCAGCATTGTCCAGACAGTCTCTGTAGGAAAGGTGATGGCAGAGTCAGTGACACTTAGTCAACCCACCCAGAGCAACTTTGCTCTAGTAGAGATCCAGACAAGCACCGAGACCTGCTTTAAGCCTGTCGGGGCCATGAGAAGGCCTTTTGAAACCATCACCAAAATAATCAGTGGGACAGCATCAAATGAAGATAATCAGCATAGTGGATATAAAAATGCTGAGAACAACAACACGTTGTGTGAAGGCAGTAGTACAAGTCCACACAGTGGACATGGAATTGATCAGGATGGCAACATAATGTCAGACGATAACAATAGCCAGCACACTGGAAAGGAAAATGATCAGCATATCACTGACTGCATGTCAAACAGCCCCAAGAATGATTCTGGCTCTTCATCTGGCTCCTTGCCTGAGCTGAATGGAGAGTATCTCAACAAGCTTGAAAACAGTATTATCAAGGATCTCCCCTTTGCAGAAGAGGACTTTAAGAACTGGGGCCTCCTGCCACGGAGCTTTGTACAACAGTTTCCCCTTTGTCCTCTAAAAGATCCAGACGAGGACGATCTCTAAGACAGATAATGTGACCTGACATTTAACATTTTGATTTGCTTCACAGGCCTTTCAGTGATTTTTGTGTTAACATAAGCACTTTAAAGCCAAAGCAGTATTTCTTGGGCTGTCTTCCTGGTACTTTCCTAAGTTAGATATTTTTCGTTGTGGTGCCCCAGTTAGAGTATGTGTGGGTCTTTGGTCTAGACTTGTAACGTGTCAAAATTTTGGCCTTACCTTAAAAGCAGTTAAAAGCGAGAGCCTAAGGATTTTGGTGTCGTTTAAACAACAATATGTGCTAAAGGTTTTGTTGGAGACATCAAAGTATAGTTTTAGTCTAAAAGCTAAAATAAAGTGAGATAAAACATTAATGTAGTTATGTTTTGCCATAGGCCAGATCAGCCTTTTTCACTGAAGTTTTCATTTGATATTTCCACTGTGTCTCAGTAACACTCCTTTAGGTTAAATTTGAAATTTTGATGACTGGTGTGATTTTTGTTGTAATCTGTATTTGGCAGTTTTGTCTCCCAAGATTGTTGCCACCTGTGATGATGTACATAAATGTATGCTGATCTGAACTTTGAAAAGATAGCGTGTAAAACACAAATATTTTTTCTAATATGTATGGCAGCTTTCTTTGTTAGTCCACCAAATTAGTGTGAAACATTTTCACCCTGGCATTTTTAATTTTTATTTTGAGTAATTAATCATATTAATAACCAGTGCAAGTATAATAATAAGTTGGGGGAAATGTGTTAAATTCAATGCACATGTATTGAATAACCGTATTGCTTAATGTGCATTTCATAGTGTTTTTCCTTCCCAGTCACCACCAACTCCTAAAAGTAGCTGCTATTATACATTTTGTTTGGTTGGTGTGCAGTTTGGATGCTCCCAGTGGGAGTTTAACAGTTTACTCTGGCAGTTTTAATGTCAAATCCTGCCTGTTATACTCTTACTTTTTTAGAGTTATTAACAGTGAATACCTGCCTTTTTCTCTGGGGGACGAAATACTGTTTACTGTTATGCTTCATATCTGTAAGTAAAGCAGAATTGTTTGATAAAGGAAAATGTTCCTCTACAAGAACAACAGTTTCTTGTGAAAAAAATCCAAACTGTATTATGCTGAAACCTTTATTTTTGAATTACTGTATGCTCCCAATATTTTTTTCTTTTTATGCAAATAAATCTGCCTTTAAACCCTGATAACTAAAGATTTCTACATCAGGTAACATAGAGGTTTTTTAGTATCTACTATTCACAGCTGTTTGCTTTTGCAGTACCGTTGTTCTTCCCTAAGATGGCAGTAGTTCAATATAAATGTCAACATTTGTTTGAACTTTGTCTTGCTTCTCATTTAACTAGAATTTTAGGTTTCTGCAGCATATCTGATTCCTGTACTAAAAAAATGAAACATTTGGTAGCTAATAGCATGCTGAGTAGTAATGACTCATCTCTCAACAAAATTGTTCCTCCACGGTTTTTATACTGTACAGTATAAATATTATATTGCAAATTAAAAATGTAATGTATGATTCAGTCTGAAAAAGACTGGGAACCTGCTATGATCTTAATGTGAAAGTTAAGCTCATACCCATTCAAGTCTCATTACATCTGTACAGAAGCTAGTCATATGAATAGTGTTGAAGCATGCATGCTGCACTACCTGACTACAGAGCAGCGCTGTCTACCTTTCTATGCTGAGGTCTGCATGGTTTCTCACACCACAGAGTACCTCATTTACCATCCATTAATGAAACATGACTTCTATCTCTAAACTAAAAATGACACTCCAGTGGAGGGTGACATCTAAACCCACACAGTGATAAAATAATGATTATGGAAGAATAGAACAAAAGTAACTTTGCTGGAGTAGTTTGTGCCTCAAGCTCTAATGGTACTGCCTTAAGACATCTCATCACTTCTGCAAAACAGCATTCACCCCGAGTACTGTAATAGCTTTAAATAAACAGTGCAATTGATTCAGCTGTATAATCACTTTTATTTAGCCCTGATCCTAGCATATCCCATGAGATTGCACTTTGAAAAGTGCCTTAAAACCTCAGCGGTATCATGCTGAGACATCATAAAGCCACCATCAGCCGGTTGTCAGATTGACATGAGCTGCAAACAGGAGTCGCCTCTTATGCTCATAAAGGATGAATGACCGGCTCTGGCATGTGGGAGGAGGGAGCTGTGGGATTAACAATCAGCTACAGGCTCAGAGGACACTGTGCGCAGCTGAATGCTGATGATAACCAGTGGTGAGGAAGTATTTAGATCCATTACGTAAGCAAGAATGCCACACTTTAAAATACTCCACTACAAGTAAGAACCAAACATTGAAACTGTTACTTGTGTAAAAGTATACAAATATTATCAGAAACAGCATTTTATTGTCTCAGCTGCTCAAGGTGATTTTTAACACATTTATTTATGACTGAAGCTAATGATTATTTTCCTAGTGGGATTATCTCCAGATTTTCATGATAAATTGATTTTGGTTATAAGAAGAAGTTAATTCACATCTCAAAACCACAAAAGATAACTTTAATTATTATAATTAAGCAACCGGTATTCACATTTGAGAAGCTGGAAGTGTGACATGAAAAAAATCAAAACATGTCAGTTGTCTAATCAGTTAATTAACCAATGATTTCTTTCAGCTCTGCTGAACTCGTATATATAGTTTGAATAGTTTATAACACATTTTATGATCATCAAATTCTTTGTGTGAAAAGATCTGAATTTGTAAAGTGGGGCAGATTCTGAATCCTGTCCAATGTAACCTGCTCTACAGGGACACCAGATAATCAGATTCCAGGACAAAAGGGGCACATGGATGGATTGTTTTAGTGCGCTGATACTGTCGCTTACATTACAGTGACTTGCAGTCTTTCCTAAAAGCAGAGGGGGTAGATTCACACACTCCTGAGATTGGCTGAATTGTAATCAGGATGAGACTGCACCCAAGACTCAATTTGCATTAAAATTCCTGTATATTTTACACAAGCCTGCTTTTCCCCCCTGCAGCCCCCAATGCTATTTTAAGGCTCTGCACTTGTACTGCAGCAGAAAACATGTTTATGACAAAAAAATAATAATCCGGGAGAAAAATGCATTTTCTGTTTTTTTTTTTTTTTTTACCAGAGTGAATATGAAACTCTGGCGGGGAGGCTGGGAAATAAAAGGAAATGGAGTGTCACCCCTACAAGCATTGTAGCAGGGTATTAGGGTTAAAGTAATGGATTCCTCACACACACCATTGCTTCAAAGTGGAAATCCTGGGGATGCTGCTACCTGTGAGGCCAAGCCCTTTTACTAGGAGTAAAACTGCTTATAGAATTACATGGCTATTGCAGTTCACTCAGCTCTGCTTTCAAGTTAATATCTCCTGTAATGATGACAATCTAATTGACACAGACTCTGGTTTCCTCATCATGTATCTGAGAGATTACAATTTTACCAAAAACAAAACAATCAAACAAAAAAAAAAAAACATGGGCATAGTGTATGCCACGAAAATTCACCCAGAACTAGTGTGGCTTTAGGCATTTTTCTTTTCTTGTTGTGCTGTAAAGGAAGCAGAGAAGTATTGAGCTGTGTAATGTCTAGCTCTTTTCAATACAGACTTCAACTGTTACTAGGGACTAAAATTCAGACTCACAAATAAAATAAGTTAATGCACAAAACAGGGCAGCACACCATACTTCTGTTATGAGTACTGAAGCACTAAATCACAGGGAGTCTTATATTCCTACAGCCCTGCAGATCCACTGCTGCTGTAGAGTAGTAAAGCTCCAGGGCAGCAGTTGGATTTGTTCATATTTCTATTTGTGGTTTGAGAATGAATGTTACAGAGATTGTATTGGTAAAGTCTTTTTTGTGATCAATTAATTATTCACTATTCTTTACCATCTCATATACAGTACAAGTAATATTTTTGGGTTTTGTTTTTGACCTTGCACAAGAGAGCTCCATTTGGGTAAATTTCTATATGCCAAGACAGCAACTGTATCATTATTATCATAGATCTGACTTTAGGCCTTAATATGAGTGCGATCCCAACCGTGATGCAAAATATGAATAGTTTAAGAATTCAGCCTATGCCATGCCTCTCTTTTCCGGATTTGTTTGGAAAGAGCAACATTAAAGATCATTCTGAAACATCAACAAACCTTTTAACTATCTTTTTTATTGAGGTCATGTTTTATCTCTTTTGCAGCTCTGACTGCAGTTGACATGACTTGACATCGTCATGAATAAAAAGAGTTGAATGTTATTTTATTCATCTGTCAGTAGTGAAAATACGATTCAATTCAGTCCGATAGTTTGTACTTTAACAATACATTAGCTGAACAAAGATTTTGAGCTTACAAAAACGTTTTGAATATGTGTAGAAACATTTTTTGTGTGTAGAAAAGATTGGCACTTGTAAAAACGGTTTTTAATGTGTGAATATTATCTGTAAACATATAGTTACAGGACTGAAAATTAGCTGAATCTGATTGGACAATGACAATCCAATCACAGAGCAGAGTCAAACTGTCCAATCAGAGGGCACTTGAGTCTCACATGGTGGTTTGTCTTCTGTGCAGGTGGTGCAAGGTGTAGTAGATTATCAAGATGAACGACAACGCGCGGTTTTCAGCTTCAGGTAGCAGTATTTAAAAAAAATTCTGTAAAATTTGTATGTGCAGTGTAGGTAGACCACCTGAACAAATGTATATTTTTGAGTGCAGCTGGGCTACTTTAGCTTTAGCTAGAACTGAGTGTAGAACGTTAGCAAAGCTCTGCTAGCAAGAAGCGTTCAAGTTGAAGGCAAACCAGCGGCGTGCCTGCTAATTAGTTCCATGTGTGGTTAGGGGCAGTCAGTAGTCCACTACACCTTTTCACTGCTTGAGTATGTTCGCTTTAACAATGAGGTTCATCATTAAAACCTGCTTTTAGGACAGTTTGCTAATAGTAACTTATCCCCTTGTTGGTTCTGCAATTGACTCAGTGTTATGATGCAGAAAGGCACACCTGGAACATATCTGGACTCGACTTGAACCTTCTTGTTTTCAGCACCAAGTTAAGTAGTTAAGGCACCAAGTTAAGGCACTGCTCTTTGACCCACAGATTTATTTCTCGTGGTGAAGTATCTTTATAGGGAAGTGTGTGCACTTTTACTTTTTGTTTTTGCGTGTTGTTTTTCTGCCACTTCCGTAAGATAGTGCCTCGATTTTTATATTTAAGTCAATCATCAATGAACTTCTTCAAAAGCCTGTTTTGTTCAAATTAAAATCAGATTCAAAATACCAGCAGGTTTTGTGGACAGTGGAAGCAATGCCAGGATTTAATGATGTCAAATTCTGTCAGTAGAATTACATGGAGGATTTCATTCTAAAACCAGATTACTAGAGAAATGATGACTCTTGTATAAAGCTGCAGGTAATGGAGTCTTATGTTTTCTAAATTTATTTGAAGATAACTTAATGAATGAGGAAGACCATGTATATGTAAAGTTAATTGACTGCCAAGTGCCTATTGCAGTCAGATGTGTGGAAAATGCTAAACACACAGATGTGCTCTTCAAATCAAGGCAGTTTACATCTTCAGTTAAAATTCATTTTAATCACTTTCTTTTATTTTGTGATTCATTCTTAAAATATCTTGTGCTACTCCTGTAATATTTCCAGTTCTATATTCAAGGAGGCAGTGGCCAGAGAAACTCATCTCAGATGGCAAGGGGATTGCACAGCTACACAGCCAAGATGCTGAAGATCAGGGGTGGCCAACCCACTAGTCGAGGACCACTGCCCTGCATGTTTTCCACCTGTCCCTTCCCTACCCGCTGCTGATTACCTGGATCAGGTGTGTTCAGTCAGTCAGGAACTGGAAGATCCTATCTTAGATGAAGGTGGGGGGAGGAAAGACAAAGTGAATTGGTATGTTTTCATTGCTTTTTTGAAAATATCACAACTTCTCTGGAAATGGTGTTTGTATTTCTGTATCATTCTGTAATAGAATTACAATACAGGGTTATTCAAAAAGAATGAACCGATTTCATTATGCAATATTTTATTAAGGAAAAGGAATACAAAACTCCAGCCAAGTCACAAGTATTCTACTCACAATCAACTTTTATTTCTTATCTTACAAGTATTCAGTGTGGCCACAACAACAGCGATCAACTCACTGGATCGTGATATACTAATATGCGCCTGGGAGGAATTCTCTTATCGCATTGATGTTGCCCGTGCCGCAGGTGGTGGCCACATTGAACACTTGTAAGACAGGAAATAAAAGTTGATTGTGAGTAGAGTACTTGTGACTTGGCTGGAGGTTTGTATTACTTTTCCTTAATAAAATATTGCATAATGAAATCGGTTCATTCTTTTTGAATAACCCTGTATATGGAAATTGTACTTGATCATGCTTAATCATTATGCATGTTTATTTGCTATATTTTGGCAGTATACACAGCAGTAGGACTAACCATGCTTTGTACAGAGGATATACACAAAATATTTAGCTCTTGTTAATGTCCAGCATAGTGTACCTATTCTGTTTATGGCAACCACTATAGAGTGCTGTAGTAGTAGGTCCTGAGTTAGCATTTTTCCACTTCTGGTTCCCTCGACCCCAGGTCAATGGGTTTTAGACACCTGAAATAAGGTCAGTGGTTGACACAAGGCCAAAATATTTTCATTTTGTTCTGCAACATAAAATACATCAGTAAATATCTTACTGATGTTCTTTTTTTTGTTTTTGTTTTTTTAAGCTTGTCAAGGCAGTTGCTGACAAGTTGCTAAATGAGACTACAGACATTGTCAGGGACATTAAACATCACACCAAACGTGGAGAATAATCTCCTCACTAGTTCTTTACAGGCTTGTTGTTTATACTCGCACTTGCAAACTATTCTGACACAGCCATGATCACTAGCAAGATCTGGTCATGCTAAGAAAGGATTTTGTAGATGAGGTAAGCACTCTAAATCTGATTTGTAAATTGGAAGCCATGGTGGTTGATGCTGAAGTCATTGGACTGTGGTGTAGTTTTACAGCCTCACAATAGTTTTTATGTCTGGTGATTGTATTTAGGCTTCAAAAATAAGTAGTGCTCACTTATAAAGATCATCTTGATGAAAAAATGTCATAAGCTTTTGTCACAGCATATTTTTGCAGTAATCCAAAAGCCTGTGGAAAAATCCCATTGGCTTTTTGTCAAAGCAACCAGGGTGATGCTAACTTTGGGTTGGCCTACAAAAATGCTTCATCCCTACAGCACTATTCAAGAGATGTTTCATGCTAGTATGTGGTGAAAGGCAAGTTTGTCTCACTGCCAAATTGAAAAATAAAACTCATTAAACACAGGTAATATGTAATCTACATAGCACAATGTCTTTGTTAAACACAGTGTACTTGAAGACCTGTTAGTCATCAAGCCCAGAACTCGGAGCCACACAACCCAGTGAGGAAGATGACCTAAAACCTCATGGGCTTGCACGCAGATGGATGATGTCCTGATGTCAAGATCTGCTACAACAGTTGGTGGTGGGTACTACTAAATTATTAGCTTTGTACAATACACTGACTGGCCACTTTATTAGGTACACCTGTACAGTTGTATCCAATTCAATGCAACACTTCTGCCTCATCTGTGTTTATGAAACTCAATTGTTTTGGTGAAACTGTCATGTTTTTATTATTGAGGTCATAGCTAAAGGTGGTGTTGTACTGGACTAC
>NW_018127886.1:3489075-3505645 GCF_001952655.1 Monopterus albus | reverse complement strand
CGTTGTTAGTCCACCAAATTAGTGTGAAACATTTTCACCCTGGCATTTTTAATTTTTATTTTGAGTAATTAATCATATTAATAACCAGTGCAAGTATAATAATAAGTTGGGGTAAATGTGTTAAATTCAATGCACATGCTCCCAGTGGGAGTTTAACAGTTTACTCTGGCAGTTTTAATGTCAAATCCTGCCTGTTATACTCTTACTTTTTTAGAGTTATTAACAGTGAATACCTGCCTTTTTCTCTGGGGGACGAAATACTGTTTACTGTTATGCTTCATATCTGTAAGTAAAGCAGAATTGTTTGATAAAGGAAAATGTTCCTCTACAAGAACAACAGTTTCTTGTGAAAAAAATCCAAACTGTATTATGCTGAAACCTTTATTTTTGAATTACTGTATGCTCCCAATATTTTTTTCTTTTTATGCAAATAAATCTGCCTTTAAACCCTGATAACTAAAGATTTCTACATCAGGTAACATAGAGGTTTTTTAGTATCTACTATTCACAGCTGTTTGCTTTTGCAGTACCGTTGTTCTTCCCTAAGATGGCAGTAGTTCAATATAAATGTCAACATTTGTTTGAACTTTGTCTTGCTTCTCATTTAACTAGAATTTTAGGTTTCTGCAGCATATCTGATTCCTGTACTAAAAAAATGAAACATTTGGTAGCTAATAGCATGCTGAGTAGTAATGACTCATCTCTCAACAAAATTGTTCCTCCACGGTTTTTATACTGTACAGTATAAATATTATATTGCAAATTAAAAATGTAATGTATGATTCAGTCTGAAAAAGACTGGGAACCTGCTATGATCTTAATGTGAAAGTTAAGCTCATACCCATTCAAGTCTCATTACATCTGTACAGAAGCTAGTCATATGAATAGTGTTGAAGCATGCATGCTGCACTACCTGACTACAGAGCAGCGCTGTCTACCTTTCTATGCTGAGGTCTGCATGGTTTCTCACACCACAGAGTACCTCATTTACCATCCATTAATGAAACATGACTTCTATCTCTAAACTAAAAATGACACTCCAGTGGAGGGTGACATCTAAACCCACACAGTGATAAAATAATGATTATGTAAGAATAGAACAAAAGTAACTTTGCTGGAGTAGTTTGTGCCTCAAGCTCTAATGGTACTGCCTTAAGACATCTCATCACTTCTGCAAAACAGCATTCACCCCGAGCACTGTAATAGCTTTAAATAAACAGTGCAATTGATTCAGCTGTATAATCACTTTTATTTAGCCCTGATCCTAGCATATCCCATGAGATTGCACTTTGAAAAGTGCCTTAAAACCTCAGCGGTATCATGCTGAGACATCATAAAGCCACCATCAGCCGGTTGTCAGATTGACATGAGCTGCAAACAGGAGTCGCCTCTTATGCTCATAAAGGATGAATGACCGGCTCTGGCATGTGGGAGGAGGGAGCTGTGGGATTAACAATCAGCTACAGGCTCAGAGGACACTGTGCGCAGCTGAATGCTGATGATAACCAGTGGTGAGGAAGTATTTAGATCCATTACGTAAGCAAGAATGCCACACTTTAAAATACTCCACTACAAGTAAGAACCAAACATTGAAACTGTTACTTGTGTAAAAGTATACAAATATTATCAGAAACAGCATTTTATTGTCTCAGCTGCTCAAGGTGATTTTTAACACATTTATTTATGACTGAAGCTAATGATTATTTTCCTAGTGGGATTATCTCCAGATTTTCATGATAAATTGATTTTGGTTATAAGAAGAAGTTAATTCACATCTCAAAACCACAAAAGATAACTTTAATTATTATAATTAAGCAACCGGTATTCACATTTGAGAAGCTGGAAGTGTGACATGAAAAAAATCAAAACATGTCAGTTGTCTAATCAGTTAATTAACCAATGATTTCTTTCAGCTCTGCTGAACTCGTATATATAGTTTGAATAGTTTATAACACATTTTATGATCATCAAATTCTTTGTGTGAAAAGATCTGAATTTGTAAAGTGGGGCAGATTCTGAATCCTGTCCAATGTAACCTGCTCTACAGGGACACCAGATAATCAGATTCCAGGACAAAAGGGGCACATGGATGGATTGTTTTAGTGCGCTGATACTGTCGCTTACATTACAGTGACTTGCAGTCTTTCCTAAAAGCAGAGGGGGTAGATTCACACACTCCTGAGATTGGCTGAATTGTAATCAGGATGAGACTGCACCCAAGACTCAATTTGCATTAAAATTCCTGTATATTTTACACAAGCCTGCTTTTCCCCCCTGCAGCCCCCAATGCTATTTTAAGGCTCTGCACTTGTACTGCAGCAGAAAACATGTTTATGACAAAAAAATAATAATCCGGGAGAAAAATGCATTTTCTGTTTTTTTTTTTTTTTTTACCAGAGTGAATATGAAACTCTGGCGGGGAGGCTGGGAAATAAAAGGAAATGGAGTGTCACCCCTACAAGCATTGTAGCAGGGTATTAGGGTTAAAGTAATGGATTCCTCACACACACCATTGCTTCAAAGTGGAAATCCTGGGGATGCTGCTACCTGTGAGGCCAAGCCCTTTTACTAGGAGTAAAACTGCTTATAGAATTACATGGCTATTGCAGTTCACTCAGCTCTGCTTTCAAGTTAATAT
The DNA here is from genome assembly GCF_001952655.1 of Monopterus albus. Lineage (NCBI taxonomy): Eukaryota > Metazoa > Chordata > Actinopteri > Synbranchiformes > Synbranchidae > Monopterus > Monopterus albus. Next base: position 3,503,007 of record NW_018127886.1, on the reverse strand, counting down.
CTCCTGTAATGATGACAATCTAATTGACACAGACTCTGGTTTCCTCATCATGTATCTGAGAGATTACAATTTTACCAAAAACAAAACAATCAAACAAAAAAAAAAAAACATGGGCATAGTGTATGCCACGAAAATTCACCCAGAACTAGTGTGGCTTTAGGCATTTTTCTTTTCTTGTTGTGCTGTAAAGGAAGCAGAGAAGTATTGAGCTGTGTAATGTCTAGCTCTTTTCAATACAGACTTCAACTGTTACTAGGGACTAAAATTCAGACTCACAAATAAAATAAGTTAATGCACAAAACAGGGCAGCACACCATACTTCTGTTATGAGTACTGAAGCACTAAATCACAGGGAGTCTTATATTCCTACAGCCCTGCAGATCCACTGCTGCTGTAGAGTAGTAAAGCTCCAGGGCAGCAGTTGGATTTGTTCATATTTCTATTTGTGGTTTGAGAATGAATGTTACAGAGATTGTATTGGTAAAGTCTTTTTTGTGATCAATTAATTATTCACTATTCTTTACCATCTCATATACAGTACAAGTAATATTTTTGGGTTTTGTTTTTGACCTTGCACAAGAGAGCTCCATTTGGGTAAATTTCTATATGCCAAGACAGCAACTGTATCATTATTATCATAGATCTGACTTTAGGCCTTAATATGAGTGCGATCCCAACCGTGATGCAAAATATGAATAGTTTAAGAATTCAGCCTATGCCATGCCTCTCTTTTCCGGATTTGTTTGGAAAGAGCAACATTAAAGATCATTCTGAAACATCAACAAACCTTTTAACTATCTTTTTTATTGAGGTCATGTTTTATCTCTTTTGCAGCTCTGACTGCAGTTGACATGACTTGACATCGTCATGAATAAAAAGAGTTGAATGTTATTTTATTCATCTGTCAGTAGTGAAAATACGATTCAATTCAGTCCGATAGTTTGTACTTTAACAATACATTAGCTGAACAAAGATTTTGAGCTTGCAAAAACATTTTGAATATGTGTACATTAGCTGAACAAAGATTTTGAGCTTACAAAAACGTTTTGAATATGTGTAGAAACATTTTTTGTGTGTAGAAAAGATTGGTACTTGTAAAAACGTTTTAATGTGTGAATATTATCTGTAAACATATAGTTACAGGACTGAAAATTAGCTGAATCTGATTGGACAATGACAATCCAATCACAGAGCAGAGTCAAACTGTCCAATCAGAGGGCACTTGAGTCTCACATGGTGGTTTGTCTTCTGTGCAGGTGGTGCAAGGTGTAGTAGATTATCAAGATGAACGACAACGCGCGGTTTTCAGCTTCAGGTAGCAGTATTTAAAAAAAATTCTGTAAAATTTGTATGTGCAGTGTAGGTAGACCACCTGAACAAATGTATATTTTTGAGTGCAGCTGGGCTACTTTAGCTTTAGCTAGAACTGAGTGTAGAACGTTAGCAAAGCTCTGCTAGCAAGAAGCGTTCAAGTTGAAGGCAAACCAGCGGCGTGCCTGCTAATTAGTTCCATGTGTGGTTAGGGGCAGTCAGTAGTCCACTACACCTTTTCACTGCTTGAGTATGTTCGCTTTAACAATGAGGTTCATCATTAAAACCTGCTTTTAGGACAGTTTGCTAATAGTAACTTATCCCCTTGTTGGTTCTGCAATTGACTCAGTGTTATGATGCAGAAAGGCACACCTGGAACATATCTGGACTCGACTTGAACCTTCTTGTTTTCAGCACCAAGTTAAGTAGTTAAGGCACCAAGTTAAGGCACTGCTCTTTGACCCACAGATTTATTTCTCGTGGTGAAGTATCTTTATAGGGAAGTGTGTGCACTTTTACTTTTTGTTTTTGCGTGTTGTTTTTCTGCCACTTCCGTAAGATAGTGCCTCGATTTTTATATTTAAGTCAATCATCAATGAACTTCTTCAAAAGCCTGTTTTGTTCAAATTAAAATCAGATTCAAAATACCAGCAGGTTTTGTGGACAGTGGAAGCAATGCCAGGATTTAATGATGTCAAATCCTGTCAATAGAATTACATGGAGGATTTCATTCTAAAACCAGATTACTAGAGAAATTATGACTCTTGTATAAAGCTGCAGGTAATGGAGTCTTATGTTTTCTAAATTTATTTGAAGATAACTTAATGAATGAGGAAGACCATGTATATGTAAAGTTAATTGACTGCCAAGTGCCTATTGCAGTCAGATGTGTGGAAAATGCTAAACACACAGATGTGCTCTTCAAATCAAGGCAGTTTACATCTTCAGTTAAAATTCATTTTAATCACTTTCTTTTATTTTGTGATTCATTCTTAAAATATCTTGTGCTACTCCTGTAATATTTCCAGTTCTATATTCAAGGAGGCAGTGGCCAGAGAAACTCATCTCAGATGGCAAGGGGATTGCACAGCTACACAGCCAAGATGCTGAAGATCAGGGGTGGCCAACCCACTAGTCGAGGACCACTGCCCTGCATGTTTTCCACCTGTCCCTTCCCTACCCGCTGCTGATTACCTGGATCAGGTGTGTTCAGTCAGTCAGGAACTGGAAGATCCTATCTTAGATGAAGGTGGGGGGAGGAAAGACAAAGTGAATTGGTATGTTTTCATTGCTTTTTTGAAAATATCACAACTTCTCTGGAAATGGTGTTTGTATTTCTGTATCATTCTGTAATAGAATTACAATACAGGGTTATTCAAAAAGAATGAACCGATTTCATTATGCAATATTTTATTAAGGAAAAGGAATACAAAACTCCAGCCAAGTCACAAGTATTCTACTCACAATCAACTTTTATTTCTTATCTTACAAGTATTCAGTGTGGCCACAACAACAGCGATCAACTCACTGGATCGTGATATACTAATATGCGCCTGGGAGGAATTCTCTTATCGCATTGATGTTGCCCGTGCCGCAGGTGGTGGCCACATTGAACACTTGTAAGACAGGAAATAAAAGTTGATTGTGAGTAGAGTACTTGTGACTTGGCTGGAGGTTTGTATTACTTTTCCTTAATAAAATATTGCATAATGAAATCGGTTCATTCTTTTTGAATAACCCTGTATATGGAAATTGTACTTGATCATGCTTAATCATTATGCATGTTTATTTGCTATATTTTGGCAGTATACACAGCAGTAGGACTAACCATGCTTTGTACAGAGGATATACACAAAATATTTAGCTCTTGTTAATGTCCAGCATAGTGTACCTATTCTGTTTATGGCAACCACTATAGAGTGCTGTAGTAGTAGGTCCTGAGTTAGCATTTTTCCACTTCTGGTTCCCTCGACCCCAGGTCAATGGGTTTTAGACACCTGAAATAAGGTCAGTGGTTGACACAAGGCCAAAATATTTTCATTTTGTTCTGCAACATAAAATACATCAGTAAATATCTTACTGATGTTCTTTTTTTTGTTTTTGTTTTTTTAAGCTTGTCAAGGCAGTTGCTGACAAGTTGCTAAATGAGACTACAGACATTGTCAGGGACATTAAACATCACACCAAACGTGGAGAATAATCTCCTCACTAGTTCTTTACAGGCTTGTTGTTTATACTCGCACTTGCAAACTATTCTGACACAGCCATGATCACTAGCAAGATCTGGTCATGCTAAGAAAGGATTTTGTAGATGAGGTAAGCACTCTAAATCTGATTTGTAAATTGGAAGCCATGGTGGTTGATGCTGAAGTCATTGGACTGTGGTGTAGTTTTACAGCCTCACAATAGTTTTTATGTCTGGTGATTGTATTTAGGCTTCAAAAATAAGTAGTGCTCACTTATAAAGATCATCTTGATGAAAAAATGTCATAAGCTTTTGTCACAGCATATTTTTGCAGTAATCCAAAAGCCTGTGGAAAAATCCCATTGGCTTTTTGTCAAAGCAACCAGGGTGATGCTAACTTTGGGTTGGCCTACAAAAATGCTTCATCCCTACAGCACTATTCAAGAGATGTTTCATGCTAGTATGTGGTGAAAGGCAAGTTTGTCTCACTGCCAAATTGAAAAATAAAACTCATTAAACACAGGTAATATGTAATCTACATAGCACAATGTCTTTGTTAAACACAGTGTACTTGAAGACCTGTTAGTCATCAAGCCCAGAACTCGGAGCCACACAACCCAGTGAGGAAGATGACCTAAAACCTCATGGGCTTGCACGCAGATGGATGATGTCCTGATGTCAAGATCTGCTACAACAGTTGGTGGTGGGTACTACTAAATTATTAGCTTTGTACAATACACTGACTGGCCACTTTATTAGGTACACCTGTACAGTTGTATCCAATTCAATGCAACACTTCTGCCTCATCTGTGTTTATGAAACTCAATTGTTTTGGTGAAACTGTCATGTTTTTATTATTGAGGTCATAGCTAAAGGTGGTGTTGTACTGGACTACATCAGAGGCATCTCTACTTTTGTCAAAATATACGTAGTCCAGTACACCATCACCTTTAGCTATGACCTCAACAATAAACTTAATTGAATGTTGTGTTTAGTCTGTAAAAAAGTGAAAGTTTATTGTTCCTTGTGTTTAGCATTGCTTAAATCTGGACCTTTTACAAGAGTGGTGCTTTATAATTGCTGGTTAAATTAAATTTAGAAATGTTTACCCTCACTTTCATGAAATGAAACCATGCAAATGAGAACAGTAGAAATTGTTGTTTTGTTTAAGTCTTTATTGTGGTGAACCCATCTGACCAGCAGAGGGATGAAATCAAGTCTTGCCTTTTCTTGGGACTTGCTGCCATTAAATTGCAGATGGCTTTTACTTCAACACAGTGAGATGACATCATAACATTTCTCTTTCCCCCCTATTTTGTCTTAATACAAAATGATGAATTGGAACTTTGCCGTATTCACTGAGTAATATATGATGGTGGGCTCAGTGCCCAGCTACAAACACCGTGCCCACTAAAGTAAAGCTAAAAGACAAACACTACTACTTTGCTTTGGTAAGATGGGAAATTCCTACTGGCAGGGTTGAAGTTGTCAAGGCAGAGCACCTCACATCGTCCACATGCTGCATTACACTACTGAAGACCTCTAGTCATGCAACTGCATGGTGGTAGAAGTCTTCAGTAGTGTAATGCAGCATGTGGACGATGTGAGGTGCTCTGCCTTGACAACTTTGACTTCAGTCCTCTTTGAACTAGGTGGTCTGTGTGAGAGCGCATAGTCATTTGAAAATGTTGATTTACCTTTGGAGTGGTGTGGACTTCAGCACCACATCCTGAAACAATGCAGTATTCATAATTATTTAAAAAAAAATACTTAAAATCTCAGACAAGCAATATCATCTGGAGCTGTAGCCTGGTAAAATATTAATCCTCTCCCTTCCCTCCCTATCTATTTATATGCCACCATTGCATGTCATTAACTTTGTCCCCTCTCTCCCTTTTATGCAGGTATCCCTGGCTCACATTTCTGATAAGCAGTCACCGGCCACGTTAACTCGCCCAGTGTTTATTTACCATCTTGTCTGTTCTGCCGTGATGCTTTTCTTTTCTCTATCCACTCAACCCAATGAGTTGAGGCAGAAAGCCACCTGAACTGAAAGTTGTTTCAACTCAAACTGTCTGGTCCTGCTCTGCAGTTGTTGAAGGTCTAAAATGCCACAGGTTGGGTCAGGGCTTCCAGTTCTTCACTGTCCAGGAGTGAGATCATGTGAGCCCGTGCTCCAGCATGATCCATGTCCTAATCTGGAAACTGGTCCCCCTGAAATTAATAAGTGTGGAGAGTGCTCTGAAATACACCGATCAGTCATAACATTATGACCATCTGTATGCACTCCAATGCAACACTTCTGCCTTAACATTTGTGTTTATGAAGCTCAAAATGTTTGGTTTTGGTGAGATTGTCCAATGTATAAATTCAATTACGTGTTCATTATTGAGGTCATAGGTAAAGGTGGTGTGGTGTAGTGGACTACATTATATTCAGAGGTGTCTTTATACTTTTGTCCTGCCCATTGACATACCTGAGAGGGTCAGAATATTAGGAACACCTCTGAATATAATGTAGTTCAGTACAACATGACTTAACTGACCTCAATAATGAATACATAAATTGAATTTATACATTTGACAATCTCACCAAAAACAAACATTTTGAGCTTCATAAACGCTGCACTGAAGTGCATACAGATGTACAGGCGGTCATAATGTTATGCCTGATCAGTGTACATTTTGTGAACACTGACAAACTAGGATTAAGCCACAAGTACAAGCGTGTGTTTTACAACAATGCTGACATTAAAGAGTGGAACACCAGCATATTAAGAGCTGCATGATTTATCTTACCTCAATGTTTTTAGGAGGCTTGACAACTTCCCACAGCTGGGTTGGGGTACAGCAGTGTTCTGGTCAGCGTGAAGGGTTGGGGACACTCTTCCCTGAGATGAAGCTTCCCCTACCCCAGCTTCAAATGTCCACATTCTCAGCTCCTTGCACCCCCTCTCTTAAATGTGCATAAATAAAATGGCATTCAGAACATTAATATGGGCAATGTTTCATTATCAGACATGCTTGCAAGTTCTATAAGGCTGACTAGTAAATTTAAGTTGGTTTTAAAATGACTGGAAACCCAAAGGTAGTCTGAAAAGCAGGAATAACTACTATTATGAATGTCTAGATATTTTATAGAATTGTGTTAACTATAAATAGCTCTTAAAATGATTGGAAACACAAAAGGCAGTCTGAAATGCAGGAGTAACTGACATGAAGCCTAATTACAGTAGGAAAATTAGATGACTCAACACTGGCATAGTCTTCAGTGTACCAAAGATGCTTAATACAATAAAACCTTTTACACATTTGAATTTTAATATCCAAGACTCTACCTGGATGGAAACATGTTTCTTTGCAGCTTCAAGGAAGAACTCCAGAGCCATGGGCGTCTCGTTATTGGTCATTTGGAGGAACAGAATCTGTGACATCTTTAGCATTAACAGGCTACTCAAATATACTATAAAGTCACATCTGCATCATACTTTCCTGTTCGTGAATTCAATTTTAGATGACTACATAAATTCAGGGATGCACAAACTCAGCCGACCCTTGAGCTCTGTCACTTGTTTATGTTAAACATTGCCATGGCAATGATGACAAACTCAGCCGACCCTTGAGCTCTGTCACTTGTTGATGTTAAACATTGCCATGGCAATGATATCAAACAGGAAAACGATTACTTTTAGCTTTATCTCAAGCCAGGATCACTGTAATCTCAATTATATACCGTACTACAAAATTAACAATTTATAAGTATGAAACATGTTTTCACTTTTTCCCCCAAAGTAGGAAACACACTTGACAGTATATTAAAGAAAGAAAAAGAACAGTTACACTGAAGAGTGGACAGACAGTCGACTGACAAAATCCATAGTGGAGAACAACAGTACTGTCTCATTTAAATCTCCACACCCTTTGAATACGTTTCTCACCTGATCAACTTGTGTATGAGTGACAGGGGGCCTGGAACACTGTTGGTCCCTCTCGCAATACACCCAACACTACATGGCGTATGGAATCGAATGCTCTCATCCACTGCACTCTGTGGCCTGATGCCCTCAGACATCCCTTCACCATCCTCTGGTCTACTGGAAGGTACATTGAACAAAGAGTTAAACGAGTCTTATAATGTTCTAGTTAGAGCAACTTCTCTGATCACAGAAAGACAGAAACCTGTGAACTCAAACACTGTGACATACAATAGTTTTTGTGAGGACGTTTGCCAAATAACACCTTCTGTACATAAAATAAGCCCTGGTTCACAGCAAAGCTCAGGCAGCTTTGTCATGCCAAGGGGGAGGCCTGTATGGGTGGGCACAGGTCCCTGTACAACTAGGCCTGGAACACACTGACAAAGGAGACCACAGTAGCAAAGAGGAGCTACCCTGAGAGGCTGAAAAACCAGTTTTTGGATAAAGACCCAGCATCACTGTGGAGAAATCTGTTGATCACTGGCTACAGCAAACATCACTTCCTGCTAAGGAGAGTCATCAATTAGCAGACACACCGAATGAGTTTAACTGCAGGTTTGAGAAGCAGAAGCCCCCAGCACACACATTTTAGATCCAAAACCGGCAGCCACTCCCTCCATGAGCACCTACTTTCCCCCCCAGCTCTGACAATTTCTAAAGAGGCTCTATGAAGCCTCTTTCAAAAAATATATCAGGAAGGCACCAGGTCCAGACAGCATGACCCCCCCACCCGTAAGCTTGTGCTGCCCAGCTGGCCCCCATATTATCTTCAACACTGGAGCTGTGTGAAGTTCCCTCCTGCTTCAAACACTCCACCATCATCCCAGTCCCCAAGAAACCCACGGTCTCACTGACTATAGACCTGTCGCCCTGACATCTGTAGCTATGAAGTCCTTTGAGAGACTGGTGCTGACCCACCCGAAGGACATCACAGACCCCCTGCTTGACCCCCTGCAGTTTGCCTACTGGGCAAATAGATCAGCAGATGATGCAGTCAACATGGTGCTGCATTACATCCTGCAACACCTCACCTCCCCAGAGACAGCGCTACAGGTCACTATACACCAAAACAAGCATTTTGACAGGACAAGTTTCTTCCCCCAGGCCATCACTCTGTTGAACACTTAAAACCCATCTTCAGGAGCAGCCAAGAATGCCAAAGCAACAGCAGCTTGCAAATACCAGCTGTGCCAGCTGACTGCTCAGGCACATCAGTTAAGCTGGTGATATCACTAGTATATATAGCATGAGAGCCAACAACAACACAAACTCACAAACCCATCCAATACACTATCCAGAAAGCTTCAATTCCTTGGAGGCTTTCAAACCACAGTTCAAATAAGGTTTATATCTACAAATAGCAAAAGCTTCTTTCAATAGCAGCAAATTCCAATGTTTACTTTGACCATCAGACTCAATAATTATCTTCCACAACCGTTTACCCCAGCTTGACTCCAGGTAACAGATCCAGTCTATCAGCAAGTTTTACAATGTCAATGAGACATTTCAATTCCGTGCATGATGTCAAATGCTCATATATGCCACTGCTGGGTCCTTTTGAGTGAGTGTTCACTTAACCTGGCTGACTCAATGTGAACACTGTCGGTAGTGATTCGTCTTGGAGTTTTAATGGCGGTGGGCATGCCAGCACCAACACCCCAGTCCCCTGATTCACGTGGTTGCCCTTCAGTTTTTTTTTTAATCTAATTCTTTCAAGCAATTAGCTACATATATTATATTTGATAAATACTAAAGGCAATTATCTTAACATTTGCTGTGACAAATTAAGTTACATTAATGGAGCAGGTAAAACTAGACGAGCGCTTTCATCTACAAGATTGCACATCCAGTAGGGTATAGGTTACAAGTAGTGATGGCCGTCTGACCCCCGACGCTCCTATACAAGCTTCAAACTCGAAGATGCATTTTCCTTGAACCACTTCTTCTAAGCTTGAAAAGACATGTGACCGATGACGTCCGAAGCAAAAACTACTTCAGTCCTCTGAGTGAATGAACTGACTGGTTTCGTTACACACTCCAGCCCAGCAAGTGGCGGTAGCGCACCTTAGGTTGGCTTGCAAACCGCCAAAAGCACAAGAAGAAGAAGTACGAGGAGGAGAAGAAGAATTCAAACAGTCGATACTGCTTCGTAACGGCAGACCTTGCCGCGCGCGCGTTTCAGCAGTTTCGTAGGCGCGTAAAAGCACTATATACATTACAGATTCGCCCTACTGGAACGCGCACATAAATGTTTCCCCACATCCTGTTTCCCCAAGTAGGCCTTCTCCCAGCTACTACACTACATACCGTTATAGAATCATCCGACCAATCAATCAATCATTCAATCTTTACAAAAATGTATTTACATCATTCACACAAAGCCTAGTTACACCGATCACATAAGACATTGTTTTGCTGTCTCCTATTTTGCCACTAGATGTCAGTGAAACGAACCTTTGAATGAATGAACCCATGTTCGGTGCAATTGATGAAGTGGTTCAATAGTGGTTCATTGCTTCATTTGGACACCACTAGATACAACTCATAGCGATTTTTTCCTAAAATAACCAGGTTTAACTATTAGCCTAATAGTTTTTTAAGCCCGATAGTACACACGTTCAATTAACATTTACCGCTAGGGTAATTCTGGATGACACTAGATAAAGTAGCCCACCTGAACTACAAAATATACATTTGGACAACGTGTTACCAAATAATAGCCTAGACGCCGCATATTTACACAACAGAACATCAAATTTTGTCTAATGCTACTCACCTGAGTAGCAAAAGTCGTCCATCTTGAAATTCTACTGCAGCCAAACTACTTCTACGTCTAATTCTTCTTCTTCGGGGTTTTACGGCAGTTGGCGTCCTTGATGTTGCATTACTGCCTCCTATTGGATTCAAGCCTCTTCAATGTACATTCCTTTCAAAATTGTGTGTACCTGTATAGTTAAATTCAGCCCAGAAGCTCTGAAGAAGCCAAAGATTATTTCAGGACCTTCAACCCAGGCCAAGTTGAAGAACGCAGCTGCTCTCTGATTGGACAGTTTGCTCTGCGACTGGGTTGTCTTTGTCCAGTGCTTTTTATTTGTACACAGATATTCACAATTTTTAGTGTCTTTATATAACTTAATTTGTTTACAGATTTTACTCACACGTTCATAAACATTTTTACAAGTAGAAATCTTTTCTACACATGCTCAAAATGTTTGTACAAGCTAAAAATCTTTGTGACTGTATTGAGACCATAACAACACAGACCCTTTATTTTTATGTATTTATATACGTTTTATATTTATTTTTTTTTGACCTACTGTTTTTTTGTTTGTCATATCTCGAATGCCTCTTCACTGACAGATGGGATTGCCTGTGGTACATTTGTGGTTGCACATGTGAGTCCACGAAACGTCTCATACTTTCAAAAAAATTGTGCTGATGTTTCAAAATTGTCCAGTGTTTGGATGAATAAAGAAGTGGTCACCAAATAAAAAACTACATACACAGGGAATAAAACATAACAAAATACATAAAACCTGTAAAGAATTATGTGAAACATTCATCATGTGAACTCATGTAAAATTCAGTGTACATAGAGTGACAGCATAACATAAACCTGGATAATGTCACACTAAAAATCTGCAAACATGTATTTTTAACACATTTTTGTGTTTATTTTCCCCATAAAGACAAATTCATGGATCTATAGCTTTTTTTGTAGACTCATATATGGTTTTTCCACCTTAGTTGGGCCATTTCACAGTCTTTCAAGACACTATATGATATCTGCAGAAGTACCCCAACAGACCTTTCAGATGATCTCCTCTTCATTGGCACCTGTCATCATTTTGCACACATGTTCCTTTGAGCAGATTTTAAATTAGATTGTATTTCACACTCGGAATTAGATAAAAGCAGATGATACAGTTTTTTTTTTTTCTAACAACTGAGTGGTCAATATAAGTGGCAGGAGCTGGATGTCTCAGTGCTTTTAGCAAACAATTTAAACCATTTATCCAAAACTTGTTAAATGACTTATTGCACTGGCATCAGACACATGATTTTCAGCACTATGGACAGCTCCCAGTGAACTTCATTACCACCTGAATAAAAACCAAACTGAAAGGATTATTGTAACCTGGGGCACTGATTCTCACCATGCTTTCTGGAGGATTAGGAGAATTAGAAATTATTGCTAAACTGTAAATGAATGAATTTTCCACAAGGTTGGGTTTTGGAGGCTTAGACGGGCCTTCATCCATGATGCAGGAGCCATTACCCTCAGTGAAGCATCACTTCTTGATCGCACTGGCAAAGTTAAACCAAATAAATTGAGTTGACACAGGTCAAGTAAGGATCTTGATGGAGGTAAAACCAATGAGCAACAGGACGGCCTTCTAACTCAGGCCTCAGAGAAAAACTCATTTCTTATTTCATTTCCACTTTAACATCTCAAAACGCAGAGGCTGACAGTTTTCAGTTGTTCTTCAAAGACAGCCACCTTACTGATGGAGCTGTGTGAGAGACGACCACCAGCTCAGAGCTCAGAGTATAGGTGATATCAGAAGAGCAGTGCACGTCTTCCAGCAGGCTGCGGTAGACAATAAGGAAGTCATTGGTTTGTGTGCTTTGTAGTGATTTCTCTCAGTCCTTTTTTCCCCAGACTGTCGCAGAGAGTTAGAATGATGAAGCTGAGCTCTGTCACACCCACACAGCAGCAGAGGCTGTTATCTTTTTTGCTCACACTCCACTGCTATTTTTGTTGCCTGCACCAGTGTTTTTGTGTGAGGGGAATATACACACGCACACACAACAATGTATGTGTGTGTCGTCTGAGGGGGTAAAAACATGAGGAGCAAGAGTAAGAGGGATGAGACTAAGCACAGCAGTCATAAAACATCTCTGTTGACTGGAAAGAAGACAGAAAAAAAGGATTTGGGGAGCAGAGATAAACTATTAAATTCAAGCAAAAAATAAGGCAATTATTTTCAGAAATGTTACTATATTTTTGTCATTTTCAAGTGACTTTTCCCCAGACATAAAATGGAAATGCATCACACCTTGTCATGCTGGTCAGTTTCATTAAATGTTGTTCAGGATTTTCTGCATGTATCAACCTTTGAGGGTCATAAAAAATGGCAGCGCTGCATTCTTTCACATCAATTAGGCAACTTTAAATTCACAGAGAAACTTTTTTCCCCTCAGTTTTCTCTTCATCCAAGGAGCAATCATTCATCCCTCTACTCTTATTAATATCCCACAGGAAGAGGTCTTACACTGGCCCAGATCCAGCTGCTAGTGGATGACTCACGGACAGTGCTTCCCTATGGGGTGCTGTGCCTTCCCATCCTCTGTCATTCTGTACTCCTTATGCTCTCTCTCTCTCTTACTGTGCCTCCTCCTCACACATGCTCTCTCTAATCCCCTTTACTCCTTGATCCAGCCTCCCCTCCTTTCACTCCATCCTCTCTTTACTTGTCAGCTTTCCTTCTCTGTTGGTGCTCTTCTTCCATCCATCCATTATCTGTACTGCTCATTCCTGTATAGGGTCACGTGGAGGCTGGAGCCAATCCCAGCTGACATTGGGCAAGAGGAGGGGTCCACCCTGGACAGGTCGCCTGTCTATCACAGAGCTGACATGTAGACAAACAGCCACACACACTCATACTCACTCCTACGGGCAATTTAGAGATGCCAGTCAACCCCTGCTGCGTGTCTTTGGACAGTGGGAGGAAGCCTGAGTACCTGGAGAGAACCCATGCAGGCACAGGGAGAACATGCAAACTCAATACAGAAAGGCCCTGATTCGTCTCAAGCTCAAATCCGGAACCTTCTTGCTGTGAGGCAACAGCATTAACCTGGTGCTCCTCTTCCTCATATTAAAAGTTACCATTCTTCCTCCCCTCCTTCTGATGCATATAATTTTACCAGCCTCCTCTTCTCTTTTTCCTCCAGTCACAGCGATCGGAGGCCTGGTCACTGAAGAGGTAATATAAGGTGTAATGTAAGTACATGCAGAGAGAGCAACGGACAGAGCAGCTGGTTATCTGAGCATCACCTACTTTCACTTATTTCCAAACTAAATCCCCAAAGCCTTTCATTACATGACAGGCCAGGTCAAGGGTGTAGTCATTTTTAATTTTGCAGAAGAAAAAGCATGGAAGGGTCTGTTCTTTTTCCTAATTTAAACCATACTTACAGCCTTCCCTGGTGATATTTATTATATAAAAAAATAATTTCTAGAAAGCCATGGTAGCATAACACATTGCAATAGAGCATGACTCAACACCGGGCCAGTGGACACTAGTTCAGTGTCATACCCCTCTTTGTTTCAAGTTTCCTGTCCCCCTCTAGACTAACTGTCAATTAAAGGCTTTATGCCAAGAATAGATAAAATCCGAATAGTTAAACAACATGATGTAATATATTTGTGTTATGCTATGACCATTTACAGTAGGAG
>NW_018127886.1:3481988-3488911 GCF_001952655.1 Monopterus albus | reverse complement strand
AGGTACGTTTTCTAAACATTGAGGTACATGCACAATAAGGGCTTTTTTGCTGTGCCAGCAGTCCGCATGGGTAAAAATTTCTGGCCCGTGCCTAAACATCTGCACAGACATGTAGAATCAGATACAATCACTAAAATATCCCTGACATTTTCAATTTCAGAGTTGTTTTTGTCCATAATAGGAGTGTGTTTTTAGGAGCAACAGGGCAATCTAGCATGCAGCAAACAGTAAATAAAGCTCTGCCAGGATGTAATTGTATTCTGCACATCAAATCCCCTCTGAAAAGTCAGCGTTCTTACACAATAGGCATGAGCAGTGTGGTAATTGTCAATTTTCAGTTTCATTTGTCAATTTTTAAGGAAGAGGATATGATACTTACTTATGTGATCATTAACTGTTTCCACTGAGTCCTTTAGCAAATTTGTTTATTTAAATTCTAATAGCAAATTTAGTAAATTGGGCAGGAAAACAAACATATGTCATGTTTATTTTTCTTTTCAGTGAATTGTAACATAGTAAGATGATTGGTTACATTTATTTTCTGTTAGAACAGTTACCCCATCTGATTTCACACATTATCAGTATTATTATTAAACTCCAGATCTAATAAGAAAAACTTATATATTTTCAACTGACCTGAGCCCTATAAATTGGTAGCAGTTGTTCCACCTGCCATCAGACATTAAGCAGCTCACCTTGTTACCAGAGAATCTGGAGGGTGATTTAATTGGGCAGAGCTTGCTGAGCTGTGACACAATATGAAGAGCTCTGGTTCTGGTTGGTTTCCAGGTCAATATTAAAACTGCCCTCCATCTTGATCTTGGATTAAAGTGGGAATGGCTTCTGCAAAACTCCCTCCTTGCCCTGTTGAACAGATTCTAAACAGACACTCAGTCCAGAGGGGAGTTTCTGAGCTGCTGACCACACTGACTTCTGACCTTTTTAATTCACAAATGCACAATTTGTTTTGTCTCTTTAAAAAATGCCTAATTCTCCTTGAAAGCAGTAACAAAGTCTTTTAATTTGTGGTTAATTATTCATCAGATGTGCAATGCAGCCAAAATGTTGAAACAAGCTTAAGAGATAAACATTTGGTAATTTACTACAATGCCAACTGCCCTTACAGACATGAATTAGAGCAGTGGTCTGATAAACCCAGGAGTCAGTGGTCAAACAAGTTTTATCAGTTTGAAAATATTCATGGAATAGTTCCACAATGACAGAAATGCCTAATGGTTTTCTTGCAAAGTATCTGCAGTGTAATTATGAAGCAAACCTATAGTAACTTAGCATAAAAACCAGAAGCAGGGAGACATAGGCACAAAACCCCTGTAAAATCCCAATTTATCATTTTTTACATTTCAGTTTCTGTATGGGTTAAACAATGCTAAATATAAAAGATGATAAATATAAATATAAAGGATCTAATGTGTTAATTTGTGAGGGTTAAACGTGTTGGAAGGCAGGTTTTTCTACTTCTATACAGAGCTCTTACCCATTTCTAATGTTTATGCTAAGATAAGATAACCCTCTGCAAGATGTAGCTGCTACTTATTTATTTTACAAAATATGAGAGTCGTATCAGCCTTCTCATCTAACCCACAAAGTGAATTTTCCAAAATGTCAAACTAGTCCTTTAAGTGCTTTTGCTGTGTAGATTTCAGACTGTACAGACTCAATATAAATTTTGCTTCATAAAATGTTGCCTGCCAAAACTCCAGAGTAATTAGGGTAATTCGTTTTGAGCAGAACTCGCTCATGAGGATTTCTGCATATTACACATGTGAAATGTTATATATAAGTAGGGTATAATTCTATATCATTAGCTGTTGATTTTGTTCCTGGCTGCCAGTCAGGGTCTGTTGTTCAGGCAGCGAGTGGGAGGGCAAAGGAGGTGTTGGCTCTATCTTGGGCTGATAATTTAAGGTTCCAGCTGCTGTCTCCCTCTCCCCAGGTGGACAGCCTGATTGGTCAGCAGTGCATCTTATTAGGGGGAAAAACCACATGTGCAAGGGGAACACATTCGGCAAAATGTGGAGATACAAATCATCCATCTTGGCAGCAGTTTTACTAATATAGGGAAACAGGAAATGTAGTTAAGACAGCTGAGCTTACAAAAATATCCTACCAAACACTGCTAGGTTGCACTGTGAGTAGAGAAAATGAATGGACCCATTATCTAGTTCTGTTGCATCGATTTTGATAGGCTATTTCGTTTTTCTTAAATTGCTTTCCTATTTGTGACAATGTTATAGCAGTGCAATACTAAATGGATGGAGCACTCTGAAAGAGAGGACCCAGAGGTAAATGATTATATCGATATTTCTATAATAACAATGTATCAAACGACAACGTGAAAACAATGAGATAATGTGAAAGAGCTCACTTATACTGGTGAACCAACAGAGGATTATCAGATGAATCAGCAGCTACTCTGGCCTCTACAAAGAGTAATAGTGAGTGTCAACGCAGTGTTTAGCTGTCTGGGCCACAGTTTTACTGTTCTGGTTTACTGTCATTGTTTTAGCCACAGCAAGTAGCTTTTTTCTGCAAGAGAACCTGGCTGTAGACAAGATGGTGGACCACGACCTCAACAGTCAGAAGTTAAGAGGTTTATGAATAGGATTATAATCAGAAGTTAGGGTTAGGGGTTTGTCATAATGTTAACCCTAACCTAACCTAATATAACCCAACTTCTGGGAAAAGCTGAAAAACTACAGCAGAGGTTGACAGTGCAAAAATCTTGGTCACAAGTTGCCATCTTGTCTGCAGCCAAGTCCCCCTGGTCTTCAATGAAGAAATTCATAAGCATCACAAGAAACTGGTAGGGTTAGAGTGACGGTAAATTCAGATTAAAGTTGAAACACAGGAAAAAGGACCTTATTTTCCCCAGAATGTACTCTCGAGTCTTGGGATCTAACTGTTTAAATGAAAGTTACTCTTCCATCATACTTACTTTATCTCATAGTGACCAAACACACAACAAACCCATCGTGCATTCTGGCAAAGTTGTCAATATTTAATTAATCTTCAATTAAGGCAATCCATTACAAAGCATTTCACAAACCACAGTATGACGACAATATCATGTCCAACACCTGGTTTGGAAATTATTCAGCATGCAAGTCAGAGACCAAGAGAGGTATGTAAACAACCTGGGATAAAACAGGAGTAGTGGCAAGAAGAACCCATACAGTATGTGTCTTACAGGAAAAGAATGGAAAGAAACTAGAGATGCAACATGCTAGAGGCTGTTATCTCTAAATACCTTCAGAAATACCAAAAGAAGCACATGGCAGATGCACTAACCAGGTGAAATGAAAGCAGACTACCAAACATCCTTCCATTTTGGCACAAACATGCACATTGTCTGAACACGTTTTGGCACAAAATAGTCTCTAAACAGGGCCTATGTACATAATTAGTCTTCAGCCTAAAAAATAAAAATCTAAATAAAGGGATATTCAAAGTCATTTCACAAAAAGAAAAGAAACAATTCCACTATTGGAAAGACATATTTTAGATTAAAAAATAGTTTTCATAATAACTGAATGGTTCTTAATTACACAAATGTTATTATTGTGCTCCTTTCATATTTACTATTTGATTATTAGTGGGGGTGGCATTTCTCATTTCCCTGTGAAGTCTGGCAGAGAAAAAAAAGTAGAGCATGTTACAGTCTTAGTAGAGCAGTAAACAAAAAACATTTGAACTAATTTTTGATTAGTATTCTGAAATGTGCACACACACACACACACACAGCCCCATCGCCACCTCACACTCTCATTACCTCTGCTCTCACAGACATGTGCAATCACACTCACTATAGGAGCGGCATGCTGAGCCTGACTAATGGCCATCATGCCTGCCAAATAATGAACATTCCCAAATTAATTTTCTGAGTAATGAGCAGCTTGTAATTGTTTGGAAACGAATCGTGTGAAAACACTGTGTGTTACCTGCAAAGTCAATATATCAGACATCTATCATTTTATGATACTGAAGTTAGGAATTCATGATACTTATTTCAATATATTTAATAACAAATGTAGTAAAATATTCAAATGTGCTGTATATTAATTATTTCTTTTAGGCTTGAATGGCTTTGTGTAGAGGTATACTGGTATTTAAGAATGTTTTGTACCCACACTTAATGGCCGTGTTGCAGTTCTGGTGAACAAGAGAATTTGGCAGCAGATTAAATGCTGCTTCATTTATCTGAGGGAGGCATGTCATTGCTAATGAAAAATAATAATTAAAAAAAGAAGTGGTATGGAGCGGGGCCTGTGACAGAAGGACTTCACTGCATCTGGACTGAGTTTCTGCAGTATCATCAGACTCTGCCTGCTCTCTGAGAGCACTACAGCCATGGAAGTCAAACAGGCTGACAACAATAGTAAAGCAACATGAGTTACATAAACACAAAACAAAAATCTAACAAAGCTTCATATTTGCTGATAACCCAAAAATCCTATTAAACCTTAGTTCTCCAGTGTCATTAAATTAAACTCTTTAAGTACAAACTAAGACTGAATAACACATCTCAAAAATAAGCTCGTCTTAATGAAACCCATGAATGGTGACATTTTCCTTGAGGAAATGTGAACAGCCACAGTTAAATTGTAAACAAGTCTTGACTTTGAATATTGTACAACAAGGCTCAGAGACAGTTAACTTCCATTACTTCAAAGATCATTAGTGAAGAGCTGTAGGTATAAAAAGTATACAATTCTGGTTGAGACTGTGTGTCAGCCAATGCAGCTGTCATAGTCCTAATCTTGCAACAGTTTTACTGTCATGAAGATTTTCTGTGTGTGTGTGTGTGTATGTAAATCTTAAACATGAGACCTGCTGCTGCTGCTGGCAGAGTAACACCTGGGTAACTAAATTTGGATATGTTTCCATATAATAGGCACATCTGGATCAAGATGTTGAGTGACTGAGAGATAATAGTGAAAATAATGGACAGACAAATTATAAATAGACAATTTAGGGTGTTCGGAACATACCGCAAGCCAAAATGGCTGTAACTGTCTTTACATATTTTTATAGACTAAAAACAAAAAGCCATGAACAACTGTGTATCTATCAACTGAAATAAATCACAAATCAAAATGGTGACATTTTAACCTAGGTATTAACATGGTATCCCAGTGTTCTGCTATAAAATGGGCTCTTGTGCCTTAAAGATTTTCCTGGAAAATTCAATGTTGATTTGAAAAACTAAAACATAATACACACATAAGACACTGAATGAATCAAGAAAAATGGGCTTTCTGTTTTGTTGAATGTCTTGTTTTATGCAGTCAGTTAAAATGCCCAAATATCTCATAGTCTGTTGCAAGATTTGTGATTGCTCTGTTTTCATAGTAAGAAAACAAAGCAATTCAAGCAGGGGAAAAAATGTGGGTATTAGTTGACATCAGTCTTTTATTAGTTTCTTTGTAGGGTCCTTTAAAAGTACGGAGCAAAATCCCAGACAATAAACTATAACCACAACAAATATAATGGAAAAAAAACCAGATGAGATATGGCAGCATGAGTTAAGGAGTATAATTTACCTTGGCATACTAACAGGGAAAGAAAGTGTGAGCTTTAAATTATTCCTGTTTTCCTGTAAACAATGTTTTTATGATTAATACAAACTTAACATACCAGTACAATCCTTCATGGTATGTTAAAGCCACGTTGAAGACATCACATGGGGTCCTTTCCATTATTTTCATTGTGGTCTAGCTGTTGGCTCATTTAGGGGTTTTCAGCTTGTTAACATTACTCCCTTTGTGCTTTTCATTTGGACAGTAATTAGTGCATTCTGTTAATACAGATATCAGAAATACGTAGAAGACATGGTGCTGGAAAATCAGTATGGCAACAGCTCACAGCAGGTCCTCTACATAACAGCTTACAATCAAAAATTTACCACCGGTGAAAATGATTCCTAAACTGCTGAAAAGGTTTTATCACATGCTTTTATATTACAGTCCTTATCAAAGTAGAAATGGGTTTTTTAATTACACTAGTCACAAAATATAAGATGGAAAACTACAGGGGAAATATAACTTACATCCCCACCATTTAAAATCCTCTCAAAGGAATAAATTATTTCTGCAATAATAAATAAATAAATTAGTATACAGATGATCTCCTAGTTTAATACACATCAACTCCAAAAGGTATCACAAACATGATACACACTGGCACATTCTAACATATTTATGCCTTCATAAAGGCCCTCTCTATGGGTTTACTTGCTATCCATTACATCACCACTTTGACAGGTTTGACAGCAAACAACAAAAACCTCAGTTTACACAAGGCTCCTCTCAGCGCTCTCAGAGAGACAAAACCCCCTGATCATCAGCAGGTTGTCCCAAAACACCCGTATTGCTCCAAACTGAAATGGAGTCTCATCATCTTTTTGTTAAGATGAATTAATATTTATGAAAGGGCCTCAAAAGCATTTCCATTTTCCCCTCAAAGGACAGTCGGTGGAGGCAGGTTCCCATTAATTGTGAGCCTGCCCCGCTTCAATGCAGAGCTGTGCGGTGGCTCAGACGGGGTTGGTCTGTGGGGGGTGGTCGCCAAGCGAGTAAGCTAGGGGTGGGACAGGGTTGGGTTTAATGGCTCTGCTCTTCATGTAGGAGATGAGCTGGTCAGGGATCTCGGCCAGTACGTCTTTAGCCAGTCTGGCCATGCTCAGCACATGGTTACCTGTGCGGTCCATGTAGTCTCTGAATGGGACAAACTGGTGTGACACAGAAACACAACTTTTTTTTACTTCTTTTTTATGATTCCTTTATATATAAGGAAACTTGTTAGCATTAGTTTCCACTCACTGATGGCACCCGCATTAGACTAAACAAACAATCGTGCCATATTGTGCTGTAATTATATTCCCCACCCTAGCTGTTTACACTCTT
>NW_018127886.1:3479354-3481943 GCF_001952655.1 Monopterus albus | reverse complement strand
TTGCTTTGTGATATACAGCACAGAGTAACAACATTGACTATGCACTTGCTTAAATAAGTGAAGTTACATCGATATAACTCCTTTTCACTTTTCCTCATTACTGAATAGGAGACAACTACTATGAGATTTGCTTGTTTATGTTGTTTCTTTCACTGTGATACAAAGGGCAGATTGTGGTAAACAGACTGCTGGCATTACATTACAGTTACTTATCCCAGTAACACTCAGCTACTTTGATGTTTGAGGGGTCAGCTTTTTCACTGGGAGTTTGATGGAAGGTTGATAAGTTTGGTCTCTGTGTTCAGTGGGGCGAGAGGTATGGGACAGGGTCAAGGTGTGGGGTAAGAAGGAGCCTCTACCAAAAGAGGAGAAATGCAGCTCTAGGTTGTCACTTTCAATGCTACTAAGACGTGTACACTTTAGCTTCACTAAGAGAAAAAGAGAAAGGGAAGAGGAAAGGACCTCTCAGGACCGGAACAATCTGCCCCATAGTTGTTGAATTGTCCTACTTTAGAATCAAACAACCATCATTGCCGTTTATCAGCATGGTCACTAATGAGGCAAAAATAATAACTGTCAGAACGTGTGCCTTTGGAAAATAAGCTGTTTCTTCCCATGACATGCTGAGAATAAATCATCTCACCTGTACGATGTCTCTCTCTGCCAGCTTCCCCCGCGAGGAGATCCTGACCTCGTCACCATCCAGTTCCACCATGGCTACAGAGAAAAGAGGTTTTATCACAAAATAATCTCTAGTATCTAAATGAGCACACTAATTTCCAGTCAAGAAAAAATATTTTTTTACTGTGTACTGATTGAATAGTTGTTATGCTTGTGTGACAAGCCCTAGTTAGTTTAAAACAAACCATCTCAGGTGCAGTCAACAAATTGGTTTCCACTGGGTTTTTTTTCCCCCCCCTGAAGAACTTTAGTTACTGTTCTCACCATCGAACTCAGCCTGGCCAACTCCAACAATGATGATAGACATGGGGAGTTTAGCTGCCTGTCACAAAAAAACAAACAGTCGTTTGTCATTCTGGATGTGCACAAACTGGATTTTTTAAAAAAAAAAAAGCCTGTCAACAGAGTTTTTCTCAGGTTACACTTCCAATTATTTGTATTTTTTCTCACAATGCAGATCTCACTGTACAAAGTCAGTACAAATCTGAAAGCACATTTCCCAAGAGAAGCCACAGATAAAAGCAATAATGGACATGATAAAATAAGGTAAAATAAATGTTACACAGCATCATAACAGTTTCTTGATTATGCTTCACAACACAATGGGCTCCACTTTCCTGCAGGTGCAGGTCTATTTTTTGCATCTCTGCTTGTTCGACAATTTTCCTGGCACTAAATGAGCATGTTTGCGCCACTGTGATAGAAAAGGTGCAGCGTAGGCTGTGTTTATGATAATTAGGTGGCACAGTGCAGTTGTGGTGCTCATTTTGGACCATAATTGTTTGTGCCTTTACTTGGCAGAGGAGCACACACAGCAACCTTTCGGTTATATCAAGAGCATCCTCTTTCTGCTTGTAGCACTTTTTTGATCTACTACAGTTTGATATATGTGTCAAAATATACCTTTAAAATTAAATAATAGCAAAATTCCACTAACCTTATTTGGTATTTGTTTGTTTAAAGATATAGGGGTTGCTTCATTTTCCCAACTGGATATTTAAGGACTGATATTTTGCATGTACAATTGTTTATGCTTGTATGAGTTTTTCAAATACACAGAGGAGAATAACTGCAGAGATTAAATTAATTTACCTGTAACATAACTATTTGCACTAACTGGAGTGTGCCAATATTCCACCCCCTTCTTCATGTTGCACCTGGATGTGCACTACATGTGGCAGCACCCCTGGTCACCAAAATTGCAAAAATTTGTTGGACAACCCATCTCCACCTTTGCCTGGAGCCTAAACTTGCATTTGCCTTTGTATCTGTGCCCTGTTTCAGAAAACCACAGCCCATTATGGTGGGTTTCCAAGGGATTGAGAAAATACAGTATCCAAGTCACACAGGTATATTGATATCTGCGAGGGCAAATGAGTGTTGGAACTAACAATTAGCAGGAACCAACAACAAGTATGACCCACGTACGGAATGAGGCAAGTGATTTGCTACAGAGGTTAATAGTTTTTGAGGATTGGATCTGGAACTGAACACAATTGGAGATACTGAACAACATTATCATGAATCGGACGATGACTTTGACCCTGAAAAAAACTTTTAAAAAAACTCTGAAAATAACTGCAAGTATTACACGGATGAACAGTTTAACAGCAATGTCAAGACTGAAAACAAATTATCATTAATTCACTTTAACAGCAGAAGTTTATACGCAAACTTTCAGAGTATAAAACATTATCTTAGTAGTCTGACACATTCTTTTAATATAATTGCTATTTCTGAAACATGGATGAATAATGTAAGGGGAATGGATTTTGACCTTGATGGCTATGACTTGGTATGCACAAACAGAGAGAATAAGATGGGAGGTGGTGTGGCCTTGTACATAGATAAAAACCTTTGTTATAAGAAAGTGGAGAAAATGTCAAGGGTGGTGGATAATTTGCTGGA
>NW_018127886.1:3463879-3476663 GCF_001952655.1 Monopterus albus | reverse complement strand
ATGTAATTATGTAAGAATGTTAACACTGTTATATTTTTTTAGTATATTACTTGTGTGGTGTAGAAGAGAATTATTTATGTAGAGATACTGCTTGCAAACCAATGATGGTAAGATGATGTCATGGGGTAGGACTGGATAAGTCTGACTTCTTCCTACTCCATTCAAGCATGTACTAGGTATAAGCAAATTGGTATTGGATTAGCATTTGTTGGATATGTGTAAAATTATGTGTGTTGACATATCAACTGTCTTTACATGCTTGAAAGAAAGAATAAATCAAATCAAATCAAATCAAGTCAGGGCCACCGAGGATGTAACAACCAGCATAAATCAGAATATTTTGACTAACTGCTACACATTTTACAGCCTACCTTTACTAGTTAAAGTACTGTACATAAGGTTGCAAAATGTTCTTGTACTTTGAATTTAAATAAAAGCTTTTGGTGAAAAAAGATGAATGATAAATCAAATGTTGCATTCATAAAACATGAATATTAAGTCCTACACACTTATATCACTGTCTAACATTAACTTACATAACTATGTCTGCATAATAATGGTTTAATAAGATGCATCTTTTGAACAGTTTGTGGATGGGAGGCTACCCTGCTGCATGAATTTAGGCCACAGTCCTGATGTGAACATTGTGAAAGCTCTGACATGGATGAATGAGATATGCTTGTGTTCGAAATGCATTTACAGGGGTAAAAGTAGGTCAGCTCTCCTGGAAAAACCTCCCCAGGGGGAAGGTATGTCAGAGACACAAGTAAAAAGCTTGAAAAGGGCAATTCTCTCCATGTTCTCTATCATATGCTGTATCTGTTCCCCTTTTATCTTACCCTTCACCAGGCTCATTCACCATGAACTCTTCCTCTCACATAAAATACACTCATCCTGTTTGCCCCTTTGCAGCAGCAGAAGGTCCCACAAGCATATACCTATAAACGGCAGATCAGATTGTGGATCCAGAGCTGAATTATTTAGTCTACACCATTTGTTACGTTGCCTGTACTGTAAAGTCGCTCAGGGGATCTCACTCCATAAGTTTGTCTGAACTCAACGCTCCCTCCTCTCACTGCACACAACTAGACCTACAATAGATTTACAGAGATTGATAGCAGATACCTGTTCTTACAATATATTCCAACTGGAGAATGAGACCTGGTTGGAACAAGTCAGCTTGGTCCCGCTCTTCACTGAAGCATTCAGTGAAATATTCAAAACCAAGATGTCATGTTTTATATGGCTGCACCATTCCATCAAATGGTGTACTGTGCACCCCCCCCAAATGAATCCTGAAGTTCTGGGTCATCTGAGTTTAAACAAAGACATGACATGATTTTGTAATGAGGGATGCAAGAGGTTAATTGTGAAAACAGTTAGGGCTGGATATACAGTTACATTAAATTACAAACATGTGAGAGCCCACTAGCTTGACATAATAGTGGCAACGTATGTCTTTTTGAGACAATTCATGACTAATTCTATTATGATTTTTTAATGACTCAGTGTCCAAAGCTAGCAGTAGCAGTGCAGCCTTTGCTTTGGGCAGATGAACTCTGGCAAATGCAATTCTCTAAGTGAAAAATATTCTTAGGATTTTATGAGGCCACTGGTGGATCCAGCCTCCCATTCAGACAACTACAGTAACAATACCTAGGAATAACCTGGTTTGTATTTGGGCATACCAGGTCAGAGAGAGACTCTGTCTATTTGTAATCCTAAAATGAAATTTGGAGCTTGAAGGAAAGACATGAAAGGACAAAGTTGGAGTTTGTATTTACCCCAGAGGTTGTCCTGTTCGATGTGTGGACATATTAGTCACTGAAAGCTAAGCTGTGCTGATTTGTGTGACAATATTACAGTACCATCTGGCCAGCAGTAGCACTTGTAACATTAGCAATAGATATCTGCTATGTGCAATCTTTAAAGGCACCTCCTAAGATACATCACAGCCTCAGAGAGCACAAATAAGAAAACAAGTATAGAGATGAACATCGCATGTAATTTTGTTGTGATTTATTTCTGCAGGGTAAAGGCTAAATGCTAAGGGATGCAGGCATTTCTTTTATTGCTCCGTGGACAGAAGAATGAGCAACCAAGTCCAAACTGAGAGGTGAAAGGTGGCAGCAGGTCACAGCAGGTTCAGCTGAGCAGCGCAGAGCAGCAGACAAGATCTTAAAAGGAAGGTGTGGCTGTTCGAATGGTTTGATTAACAGTCGCAAATTCCCTTTAAACCCAGTCTGCTGGGGGTCAGAGCACTGTGTACCTGTTCGACGATGGCTCACTGAGTGCCAGCCTGTAGATATATTCCAACTATTAACGAGCTCTAGTGTTTGTATAAGATAAGAAATATGTCGCATGCAGCACAGACATAAGACAAACACCATGAATTCTTAAACATTTTGACATAACAGGTGCCTCAGATGGTGTGGTGGATAAGACCATTGCCTCTAATAAAGTGAACCAGTTGACCTGAGAGTGAATCTCAGCTGAGCCCCACAGCCTCCTGCAGGTCTTAATAAGAAAGAAAAATATTGGCCAAACAGAGCACCCAAGCAGGGCGGGTGAGACAAGTGGAGCAGAAAACATCCCATAAATCCTCACATCTAGCACTACCTGGCTTATAGACTCCTCAAAGTAACAGAAAGCCTGAGAGCAGCGCCTCAGAAGACTAAAAGCACCTGCAATGCCAATTCCCTGCTGAGCAGAGAGGAGGGACACAGAGACAGAGAGAGAAAGAGAGAGGTGGGCTTCCTCCGGCTTGTGTTAGAACAGCACTTACGTTCACTATGGCCTCCTTGGTCTGGGCCATGTCCGATATGACGCCATCAGTGATGATGAGCAGCACAAAGTACTGAGATCCGTCCTGAACTGCTGCAGCGTACCTGCCCGAAAAAACATTATCAGCACAGAGTGCAGCTCAGCTCACCGTGTTAAAGCAGAGCAAAGCTGAAAACAGATATTCGTGGAATAAAATAAAACTCTGAGGCTGGTTTGAACAAGCAGAGATATATAAATAAATAGATAGATAGATAGATAGATAAATAGATAGCATGTTCTTCAGAAACAAACTCCCCCTCAGCCCAGTGTGACACAAAAGCTTTATATAGACATGTACAGAAGAAAAATGTGTTGTATAGCTCTTAACATCTCAGAGGTCTATCCAGACACTATTATGAAACCCATCAGAGACACCACAGTGAGTGTGGCCTACTTTGAATCGCCCGTTGCTGGCTGCTCTGTGAATAATTTATTAAACTGTTTATGCAAGTGCTGCCCTCTTGTTCTTTCAGAACATTATTGATTCCCCAGCACTCAATTGACCAGACCCTATGAGCGAGAAGGGGGACACAACATGCTGGATTACAGAGAGCCAAGGACAGGTCAGAGGTGAGTCCACACTCTCGCTTTCAGTTTGATAAATGTGACAGTGAGACAAGGAGCATTTTGATCAAAGAGCATGCCCAGTCAATAACGACAAGAGCGATGACTGATGTTCAAGAAATTAAAGGGATATTTGTCTTCCTCATCTGCCATACAACAACGTGGGCCACGATCAGTTGAGACATTTGACCACATTAGCAGAGTACTAACTCCAGCACCGAGCACAATTATGCATTACAGACAGTCGACATTCCTACACAGATGAGAGCGTAACACTAGCACATTTAACGTGTTATAACAGGTCAAAATTATACTGTGAATCATGTGCGCTGTGCATCAGCATCTTTTACTCTTTAACAAGCAATGCCTGCTTTAATTAGTTAGCCAGCCTTCTGCTTGTGATGCATGCAAGACCTGAAGTGAACACACGCTCAGCTCAGCGCATAATGTTGACATCTGTTTCTGGTCATGTAAAGAGTCACTTTAATCTGTTTATCACTGCTTTACTGTAGGACTTCTTTCACTGGTTCTGCATTGCATAGCCGCTCTCAAGGTCTGAACATTTGTTAATCATTTTTAGTATTTTCTGTTTTACTGTTCTCTTTAGGCTTTGAGAGAGCGTGGAAAGTGTAATAATATAAATGAATTACGTCTCTGGTTCCTCTGAACCCAGACAATGTGACACTGTTTATTACATATAAAATCCTGATAAAAACATGCAATTATTAAACATGTAGTGAGGTTTGTAGGGGACTTTGTTTCCTGGCTTTGTGTGGGGGTAAACAGGACTAGACGCTATATCTGTACCGTATGCATCCTCTTGGTGAGGTAAAGAGCTCTTCTGATTGTAGTTGTTGTTGCATGAGTCAATTAAAAATATTTTGTATTAATATATTGCTCTTCAGCTGTTTCTGATGAAGCAGTAGCCTTCTGTTTTAATAAGGACACACATCGGTGCCACAAGAGGAGTGGTAATGAGTACTACTGATACTAAATGACAATGTAGTAAAACTGTTTAATAATATATAATATGCCTTCAGATGTGTAATTGCGGACAATATAGTACATTAAGAAACACTTCAAAATGGTTTAAAAGGCTTATATGTTCTTGAATGTTTACAACTAATTTAGAGTGTGTTATGTGATAATACACTGCTTATAAATGCTAAATGCTTTACATTAGTAAAGCATTGCCTCATGGAGAAATGCAGGTAAATGATTAAACCTGAAAGTAGAATTCAAGTCTAGGTCGACAGTGCACAAATCTGAGCCTATAGGTACCATTTCAATCTTGAGAAAGTAAATCGTACCTGCCTTTTTACAAAGTGTGGTGCAGACCTATTTGTACACAGCCTACATTATAATTTGGCTTTGTGCACTTATTCCATTTGCAGTGACAGGAAGTTTGTAATGGTGCATTAAAGCATGTGGTGCTACATTCACAGTAAAGCTAATTTACTGAATGATGTGAGGATTTCAGCAATACATCTGAAAAGCTACATAACATGAATTTCTTTTACATGGTTTCTGCCATTCCCACCACATTACCCACCACTTTCACCATATTACATGTCTAAAAAGAAATGTAGCATCTACACTCTCCTGTGTCCCATATATGCCTTATTACCATTTCTATTCATCTCAGCCTGACAGCTGATTGTTTATTTTCCCTTTGTTATTTCTGCTCATTTCATAGAGAAACCATCACTCACTGTCATAATACCTCTGATGGGGTGTCTGCCTGCTGAGGATTATTTACAGATTCGCATTCAAAGAGAAGACCGACATGCTGTGGTGTGTGTTCACTGGGACAGATATTTATCTTTGTACCTTGCCACATGATTAACAACAGGAGCAAAGTTGGTGGGCCCATACAGCTGAACCGTCTTAAGGCTTTGATGGTAAGCTTCGAGAATCCCATGCATGCCGTTACAGTACGGGTTCTCAATGTTGCCATTCTGAGGAAAAAATAAAAACATCATGAATGGTGGTGGATGCCCCTCACCCAAAAAAATGGCACATTTACCTAAAATTCAACATGTCCACCTCGCCTCCATCAAACAATAACTCTAAAAGGGCTGTATTTACACATTTATTTTATTTTTATTTATTTAACCAATCTTTAACTAGGGTACACATGTAACACGTTACACTAGACAATCAAACATTTGTCACCTCAAGTTTGTTCAGTTGCAGAACTGTGCTGAAACAGCTCCATTAAGGCCAGGACATTCGAGATGTTGCCTGCATTCATTGCACTCAGCTGAAACAAGTGCCATCTGGCAACATTCAAAACTAACACAGTGGTACTTCTTCTAATTCTATATGTGTGTGATACAAAACACATCATGTGCAGATGTGTTTTGGAGCTGACCTTTGATAGAGTTCAGCTTAGACTACTCTCATTTAAAGCAAAGTGAAAGATATTCCCGGGTCTCTGTATTGGATAAATAAAAGAATTATATGAATTCCCACACCTGATGCAGCAGTGATGTTAAAGCCATGCTCTCAAGTGACCACTGATGCTTCTCTTCTGCAGAAGAGCTAGTATGGAGTTACTCTTAAAGGGCTGAATGACATTTTCAAAACATGCTTTGCTCTCAGAGAGGTGCTTGTCAAACTTTGCTTTAAAGGTTAGCTTCTTTAGCTACAAGGCACATTTCTAACCTAACATATGTAAAAAATATTCCACCCAGGACTGTAACTTTACTTTTAAAACACACATATTAGACTAGAGCATGAAAGAATGAGGCTACAATTATATGGTGAGATGAATCTTAATTTGCAAATTCTAATGGAAACATGGAGTGATGCAGATGTTCCCCTGTAGACAGACTCCTCATTAGGCTGTACTATGCAGCAGACAGAGCACATTAGCTGGCTGAGAGAAGCCAAATTGATTTAAGAATCCTTCAGCCTTACAGAACCTAATTTGCACTATAAAAGGTAAATGAAATTCACTCTGATTTATGCATGTCATAGGTGTAGCAGCATTCATCTCAAAATGCACACATTGCACATGAAAAGGTGCTTACCCATACATGCCAGAGAGAGCATGAACTACCGCTTGCACTCAAAGATAAGCTCCATCAAGAGGAACAAAATTCCTTTTCACATTGATCAACTCTGTGAACAATTCTGATGCTGAAACAGGACCTCAGCATCTGAAATATCCTTATAATTTACTTACCAGAGGGAACTCATGGGAGACCCTCCCATCAGGGGGCAGCTTAGCACCGAATCCCAGGGCAGGGAACATCTTGTCACTGTCATAGTCCTGGATGATCTCTCCCACAGCCTTCAGGGCCATGGCATAGGCATTCATCTGGTATGGGTTCATGTAGTGCAGTGAAGTGGACTGGGACGGATTTCCTGATGCGGATTTCAAGACGAGAGAAGTCAGAGTCAGTGAAAACCATCAGAATGAGACCAAACTGACAGCTGTAGAAGGAAAAACACGAGTGAACCCAGATTAAATTGGACGCTCAGAATCAGGCTGAATGCAACTATCCTGCTTATTAGTAATACTGGAATTCATCCATGTTATGCTAGCTGCTGCATGAGAATAACAGAACATGTTTATATTTTCCCGCTTTTGTTTTTGAAGTTACAAAGACACTCAAATGTGATGCGCACTGTCATTCTCAGTTAGGGCAAGTTGCTAAGTGGAGCATTAAAGATGGAGCACAGAGAGAATTGTTAACATTAGATGTCCATCCCCATTACTTGATTTTAACTTTCATTTTTGAATATTTTTTTGTCCATTTCTATATTTATACATCATTTTGTTAATATGCAGTACCATGTTAATTCTTCAACAAGAGACAATATTAATATCAGGAAGAAAAATCCAGCCCCCACTTTGATTCATGGAAAACGCCAGAGTCAAACATCCGATGATAAATGATGAGAGCAGGGTGATGGTAGTCGAAACGCTCACCGTTTGATGCAGTGAAATCAATGGCCACTGTGAAGTGAATCTGGGTCCTGAAATAGATGAAAAGGGGAAAGGATGCTGTCAACATAAGCCAGGCAGGAAAACTGCAGTTTAATGAGGCTCTCCCAGGTTTCACTGTGCCCTCTGCTGTACCTGTCATCTGAGAAGTGGTGGGACTTAACTAAATCCAAAACACTGATCAGAATAGATCTACCCTCTACAGCGATTTCACAGCTGCCTCATCACAGTTGTTGTCAGTTAATAACATCAGGTCGTTATTATGTTATGAAATACATTTACATACGGTCGAACAGCATCCAAAGCACTGTTTTGATCTTTAAATAACACACTATTCTAAAGATTTATCAGCACAGTGGCAAAGTCAAAACCACAAACACATCCCACAAAACCTAGACTTGCTGTTCCAGGCACAGTAATTTCGTGGACAGATACCACAGACACGTAATGAGTTGTTGCACACTTAATGATGTGACTGAACATCACACTGAGGAAAGCTGTGATTATTAACAAGGCATCAAAAGCTGCAAGAAGAAAATTATCCCA
Organism: Monopterus albus; assembly: GCF_001952655.1. NCBI lineage: Eukaryota > Metazoa > Chordata > Actinopteri > Synbranchiformes > Synbranchidae > Monopterus > Monopterus albus. The sequence goes on along the minus strand of NW_018127886.1, from coordinate 3,468,775 downwards.
ATTCCTCATTAGTTGTTGTGACTATTTACCTTGTTTTTTCAAGAACATTTACACAATCATGCACGCCACTAGATTACCCATTATATCCACCATCATAATCTTTATCATCACTGTAATGAGCATTATTGTCTCACTTGGTGCTGCATCATGATGTGGTGAAGTATTCCATTCACCACATCAGTGTAGAAAAGTAACCTTTCAAAATGTCCATAAAACAAGTCAGTGCTTTTTATTCCTGGGCCTGTAATGACAGCCAAAACCTTGAAAGGAAACAAAACATGGCCTGACTAGTCTCTGCTGGATTTGCATGTTTCCCCAGAGACACAAACAGCAAATGAAGAGAAGGGGAGCTAAGATCAAAGTGTGTGCTCTCTTGTTGTGATTAACACTGATTGCCTTTTCTGACTTCACTTCTATTCAGAAATTCCCACAAGCACAGTATTGGAAATAATGGCAGCTTTCTCCTGGGGAGACTCGGACCCCGGCTCATTAATCACCGTTGAGCTGGACCACTCGGCTAACGAAGGGGAAATGTGGCCTCTTTTGAAAGTCACTGCTGATTTATATGGCTAGATATGAATGTCTGTTGGTGAGTTGGAGTTGAGGCCGAGTGCAGGACAGCAGAAACGGCCACATGGGAACTGTCAGTCAAACTGCCCGTCAGCTCATCAGAGCATTTCCTAGAAGCTCATCCACAGGCAGTCACTGCTAAACACTTCTCACAACATGATCCATTACTCTTTATCTGAATGCTTAGAGAGGGAAGTAGACAGCACGCAGCGTTACGTGTATTTATAACATTAATAGTACAAGCCTGTGCAGTGTCAATTCTTTCATGAAGATAAAAACTACATAACAGGAAAACACATAAACAATCATCAGATTGTACAAATTAACAATAAAGCTACCTAAAAATAGAACATACTTTTCTTTTTTAATAATTATTAGTCAATGAATCATCAACATTTGTGATATACAGTTAATTATATTAGTTAGTTGTAGCAAAAATGTCATACACTCTCCAGGTTTCTGTGTTTTATATTATTGTAAGTTGATATGTTTTGGTTTTGGACTGTTGGCATAACACTTTCAAGGCATCAACCTTTGATGATCATTTGTCACTTTGTCCCCGTATTTTTTTAAACTAAAAACATGTTTTACATACGAATTATCACTAAATATTAAAGATTATCTTTTGTACTTAACAAAAGCTGCAAAAAATTCTAATGAAAGGTATATAACTTATTTTTAAGACTAATCATTCCTCAAACCAGCTTCACTTTGGCTAGAAAATGACCCAAGTTATGATTCAGTTTTAACAGAGAATGGATATGCCTGGGCTTCTGTAGGAATTAGGCTTGAAATTGTGGATATGTTCATGGCTTTACATGTGGATTAACTCGGTGAATGGATTTAGAAATCAGGGCATTCTCATGATGTCTATCAGACAAAAGCACTGTGAAACAAACAGGCCAACACACATGGATCTCTGGGGATCAATATGCGCAGTTGTCTGTGGAATGCTGCAGAAAGAGTTACATCTCTCATCACACATATGTCTGTGTTCAGCTGACTGGCTTGAGTTTCTCTCCTCTCTCTCACTCTCTCTCTCTGTATATATACATACACACACATTTGCGACTTGCAGCGGGGATTTGTCTTATATATAGGCAAAAATCAATATGGACTGATGTTGACTGATGTTCCACTACTGTCTGTTTTGCAGGTCTTCTTGCAAAGAACAAGTGCCTGTTGGGTTGTCTGGAGGTGTCCCTCCAAGCTCTAGTGTTGGAGAGCAGATAATTTTTCACCCATCTTTCCCTTTTAAATCTCTACCTTGAGTGATATTATGCTTTATGTACATCATCATCATTTCCTGTATTTGATCAGGATAAATCTGACAAGTGGCCTCTTACAAGCTGATTCAGTACAAACCTTTCAGAACAGGCAGTCCAATAACTCCCTACAGGCTTTACTCTGTCCCATCACATCACCACTAACTCACTCAGCGTCTCCCTTCCTCTCACTTTTGTTCTGAGCTAAAATGATGGCTCGCAACCAGTTTGTGGATCACCTTCAATTAAGGCAATAAGGACAAATGAACTGGTGTCATATTGACTTGTCCCTTCCAGGTAGACAAACACCATATGGCAGGAGCTTTGTAACATGAACACCCTGCAGTCTTGGCAATCTGGTTTAGGTAGGATATTGTATGTGCTGTAATGTAAAACAGCGTGACACAGAATGCAGCTACAGTACACCTGCAGTCTCATCAGTATGTACTGGAAATCAGCCAACACAGACTACTGTACGAGCTCAGTGCGGTTCTTGTTTAATGGCATGCAGGCAGATACACACAAGGGAAGTAGAGTAGGACGCAGTGAAAACAATATACTATATGTATATTATATGGGGCTTTTTCTTAATTATGAATAGTAGTGCTATGTACGGTATACCACTGTGTTATCTGTGTATTACCTTACTTAGTTATTTTTAGTTTCCTTGATAGAGACCTGATACTTGATGATCTTAACTTTTACTTCAAAGGCCACTGTGCTCTCAAGCCTCATCATTGACTGATGTAAAGCCCCATGTAATTTCTGCATACACCTTCAACCACCTTCAATATAAAGGCAGGGCAACCTAAGATGCAAAACCCAGACTGTGATTAAGACTCATTTCTGAGTGCATGGTAATAACTGAACGCAATGTAGATGAATATATAAACATAAAGGTCAATGAGACTGGCAAGACTGGGATTCCAGAAAGCTATCATGACTGGTTCTAGTTGCAATGACACCCAGGACAAAACTTAACACAACTGTCATGCATGAATTCAAAGTCTTCTGCCTCTGCTTCCCTCCAACACAAACAGGACCAACGACGGCCGGGGTCAGAATGAAACATCTAAGCAGCACAAAAAATGGCAGTGCAGCACACAATATCTGAAATCTTTAACACCAATACCATATCTTCCATGTATTTAAGCAAGGTGAGTGATTAACAAATCACTATACATGCTAAAAAATATGACCTGATAAGTGAATGAAGGTCACAGCTGAGTAATATTCCCCCCTATTTTCAAAAATCAAAAATATCAAAGAGTAGTAAAATAAATAGTAGAGAAATAATATAACCCAGTAAATTGCCATTCTCCAGTTCAACCACTGACCTTAATGAAATACAACAATAAAATACAATAAAGCAGTATCACTTTCTCCCATTTCAGCACAATAAAAACATTTTGGGGTGAAACTATTAAACCTTAATAAAATCTCTGCACAATAGAGGCTCCAGAAAAGCCATTATACGGCCAATCTCGCTGCAGATTTAATTTAGAAAAACATTTCAACATCTGATGAAAAGAATATAAATCTTTCATTAGCCTCTCAGAACTAGACCAGTATGTGGGTTTTGGACTTTAATAATCTCTTAGAGCATATCTCTGTCTCAACTGAATGTTAATGAAAATGAATGAAGAGCCAATCCACTGTGAAACCAGTCGGGATGTGATGGCAAAAGAGATTGCCTTTTTTACCCTCTGCTTCAGAAATCATCTAAAATGTTAGTTAGCACCTGTTTGAAAGAGAGCAGTAAAGCAAACATAAGTAAAAGTAGAGAAATCAGTAGCAGAAACATAAAAGATTACATTTAGGTGTCAGATCAGATTTATACAGGCTGCTGCTCATATTTCCCACAATCTCAGTAAATGGTGCATTTAGGTTCAGCCTTTTTTCCAGTGAGAGTTTACTGATTTGCATGAGTTGAAAAACAGGTACCTCTATCACCCAGCTAGTAGATTGCAAATCTGAATAAAATGGTTGCCTAACTGGGCTCTGTGCCATAGCCCATAAAATGCATGTTTTGTCCTGATGGATGGAAGGAAATGGAATTTAAACAAAAGGTAGAATTAAATCTGAAACACATTCACATACAGTATATTTAGCAACTTGTGTTTGACCAAAAAGAAACCTCCAGCAGAATCATTTTTTGAAGACGTTGGTGTAAGATTAGGATATAAAAATGTTGTTTTTGTATTCAATATCTGCTCAAAATGTGAAACATTTGTGAATGTTTGCTCACATATCTAACATCTTATTTTTCTATCTTGTTAAAGACGTGAGCTGCTTGTTAAACAGCAGACACTGGGGGAAACGTATTTTATCTTCACTGATTCTCAGCACCCACTGCATGTTTGACTGTCTCAGGGGAAAATGTCTTTGTGTGTGGGGGTTAGGGTTTATCTTCTTAATGTGGATGTGGTAAAACTCTTTGAGACAGTAGCAGTTATTAAAGGTTACACAAATTCTCTTAATCTATTTTAATGAATGTTCAGTAGACAAAAGGTCCCATCTAAAGATTAATAAGAGTTCAAAGTTACCTAAAGTTTTACTCATTTAATTGACTAAATCAGCAGCTGCGTCTCATGAACTCTCTTCAGTTGAACACTGTGAGCCTAGTGTTTCATTTTCCATGGACACAGTTAATCTTTCCCATCATGAATAAGCAGCATGCTCACTGTTTCACCCCTCCACTGCCAACACTAGTAATCTTGTTTATTTTCCTCCTCAGTCTGTCATGCAATCTGCTCCAAGCTGAGCTCTGTTAAATTTCCTCCTCTTATAAGATCAATTACATTATCTATGATTTTTATGATTTTGCAGAGTGAAATTATATATTTGCAGAGGCATCACAATTCTCCTAGCTAACACTGATGCTGCCAGGATAGATATGTTTTGAATAACAGCAGTTCACTAATAATATCCTTCAATATTTAAGTGAAATATCCGCAGTGCAATTACTATAAATAATACCGCTACATGCACCAGTCTGATAGCTCAAAATGTGCCTATATGTATATAATGTTTATGAATACTGCCTCTCCTCCTTCTCCCA
>NW_018127886.1:3422674-3463830 GCF_001952655.1 Monopterus albus | reverse complement strand
CACACTGAGAGCCTCTGCACCGGAGACCAGTTCCTTGTATGTTCAACATACTTGGTGATTAAAGCTGATTCTGATTCTGAATATACATATAATGGCTTCAAGATGGGCTACAAAGAACTGAAGGAAAATGCAAACCAGGTGCTGGTTCAGGTAGCCGGGAGAGAAGGAAAGGCAAAGTCGCACATCATCATAATCCTGATAATCTTTTTCAGCTCAGATGCTTTCTTTGGAAAAAAAAAGCTTGAACTCATGTGGATGTGTATATTTAATCTTTAGAACAGGAGATTCAAATAAATGAGCTCACAGGCTTTAAACTGATTAATGAAACAAAAACACTAAAAATGACCTGATGTAAAATTCTATGGTTTTTGTCAAGTGGCCGTAATGTGCCAAGACACACAGCGATGCAGCAGCAAAGGCAGGGAAGAAGACAACTGATAGCAAGTAAACATAAATGTAAACAATACAGAAATTAAAATGCTTTTAAAAATCTTTTTTACAAATGTTTTTGTGAAATAAAATGCATTGTACTTGTTAAAAATCAAGAATATACAGAGTTTGTTTACAAGAGGACTCGACAGGACACCACTAATGTTGGAGGCCTTTCCTGGCTTTTCTTTGTTTATCTTGACAGACCTGTGAGCTCCTTGAGTTGGATCACCTGTGTAACTCCATGTAAGGACATGCTGAAATCACGGCTGCCTGCCAACATCACTAAAAGTCTATATGTCACATTTCACAAACCAAGCGTGAAAAACAGGGATAACTGAAACAAGGACACACGAGATTTCTGAACTACTATAGACAGGAAACGTTTTAGAAAGTATTTATTTCTAAATTAAGATTTAGAAAGGAGATGTCAGTCACAACACTGGCATTCATCCTAAAAGCCACAAGTGGACACAAACTCTGTCTGTGAGAAAGTTAAACAGATCTTCATGAAAAAATAAATGTATGAATCACTGAAATTCATTTCTGCATCCACAAGGTCCTTCACATTTAAATGGTTGGGCTCCTGTGGGTGTTTATTCAGTACATTAATATGAATAAAATGTTGCATTAAATCTCCTACTGTACATATACAATATTTCTATCAATGTGTCATTCTCTAATTAGTTTCAACAGCACTGAAGATGTTGGCTTACTGTACGCTCAGCTCTGTCCCCAGAGACAATGTGGCTCAAAGCCACAGTGACAACTTGGAGTAAAAAGATAGAGCCCCAGTGACAACAGAAAGAGAAAAGCAGAGACAGAGATATAGCAGCATTGACTTGCAGCACACTGAGACCAAGAAATAGGACTAAGTAATATTGACCCCTTCAGCACCTCCCATACTGTCAATGTCATCTTTTGATGGTATCTTGCAGACAGTTCTTATTTCTGCCTTTTGTTGAATGCACAAAAACGTCTATTGTTGAGAGCATTTTTCAAAGAAAACATTAGGGACAATGACAACAGAAGGCACAAAGGCTGCAGTTAAGCCTTTCTTGATGATTTAAAAGACCTTGAGAAAATATCAGAACAGAGATGCTGGAGTGATTTTCTTTCAGGGATTTTATATTGTTGAAAAACTGCCATGATCCCAGAGTGATTTTAAAGTAACAGACTTTGTCATCAGCCGCTCTCCTAGGCGCTGGCACTGAAACCATACAAAGGAACTGAGCTTTTAACATCTCTAAATGTCTCTGCATAATGATCTGCTCCCTGTGCTGGGTCACAATAATTAATGGGGTAATCTCTGAAACAGCTTCGTGTGAAGATTACCACTTCTTATTTAAGACTATGAATAAAAAAGCAGTTATAACCTTCAAACCAATGACTTCAAACAAATAACTAAGATATCATTTAACAGATTTCAGTCAAAGTAAATTATGCAGCGTTTGACAGAAGCTGCACTTACATTTATTCTATTAATATCACAAGTAGAGCACAAACAGATTTGTGGTAACACCTTGATCAGAATAAGGTGGGTCTCAAATTTCATTCATTAGGAGGTAGGTTCAAAGTTTCACAACCATTAAATAGATGAACATTTATCACATCAATGCCAGTTTTCAACTACTTTCTACTCTGGGAAGCCAACGCTCTTTCTACACGTTCATCTACTTTGGTTAAGTCCTCTGGGAACAGCCTTTCTCAGGGGAACCATCTAAGAATATATGATGTTTACTACTAAAGAGAAGGCTCACCTTCTGTGTAATAGTTCTAACAGTACTGTTCTACTCCACTGGAAACATGCAGCAGAATAAGAGAACCAGCGTCCAGCCACTGAAACAGGTCCATCTTCATGAAGCATTTGCTTTTGATGGAATGCTGGATTTGGTGTATTGTGCATGTTACAATGAAGCAAGATTTTTTTGTGTCAACCCCATTTAATTGGGAAACATTTTACAATGAAGCCTTATTATCACTTTGCCATCTAGAAAAAAGCATTCATGACTTCATCTCAGAATCAGAATCTGCTTTATTGGCCAGGTGTGTCGGACACACGAGGAATTTGACTCTGGTACATCGGCTCTCAATGTGTATGTACATATCCCCTGCTCTTTATGTTGTGCTGTCTCTTCATAATTCATTAAAATAGTACAATGTGTTCTTAAAGCATACAGGCATTTTGAGCCTGTTGTTTTGTCTTATTTTAGGACAGACTGATTACAGACATGTAGTATTCTGCATTATCTTTCACTTCAGCCTATGAACTTTCTTTCATCAAGCAAAAATATATGCCTGCACCAATTTAAGACAAGAATGGTAGTGGAGATACTATGAGCATATGTCCCAGTATCAGCGAGTCCCAGCGCTCATACTTAAATTTCTCAGAACTTGTTTAGCTGGGATTTTGTGAATAAAAACAACAACACCATTAACTAAAACATATGTAAATGCTGTGCACTTTGATATGGGCCTAGTATTTGTTCACTTACTGTTTGTCATTTTCCCTTCTTGAATGAAAGTGTTGTTACTCTGAGAGTGTACTGTACAGTATATGTGCGTTCATTAATGTGAACTGAGGGGAGGCAGGACAGATCTGGGACACTCAGCCATCAAACACAAAGCAGCAGAAACCTAAAACCAGGGCAGTCGCTGATCCACCGAGAAACATTCCCAAATGTGGCAGGTCGTCTGTCCTTAATTAAGCTCTCGGATCTTCTCCATATTTTATCATGGTCATTCATATTCATTTACACTGTAACTGTGGCTGTGGACACAATCACCTCCTTTGGGGCCTCACTTAACTCACATGGAAAAATCCAGGCCACTCAGTAACTGCAGTCAATAACACTGAAGAAAATGTGGATGGTTGCTTGTACTGCAATGGGCAGCAGGGGAGATGGGAAACAGGATGAGTCAGAGTGGCTGAGGTAATTCATTTAAGTCTACTATATTAAATCTCATAGCACTGGTTTTCTACCTTATTTCTACCTTATTAGTCACCATGATGACATGTCTAAATTGCCTACAACCCTTACTAATGTTCTCTTTATTGCTGTAGAAAGTTTCAGCAAACTAGTTAACTCCAACTACTGACTGATTGTCTAAAACTGTATTAGTGCACGTTGAAACTACAGAAAGAGCTCAGTATCGTGACCTCCAGGTATGCAAGTATGTTTTTTCTGCTACAGAAATTGCTGCTAGTGGAGAGTCGGTTAACTAAACTGGCAAAATATTGCACCAGGTACAACTAAGTTGTACATTATTTAATCTCTTTTCCTTTTTTGACAGTTCAGAGGGAGACAAGAAATGGGTCCCCAGCAAAATTCAAACCAGGGACGCTGCGGTTAGTGCTTGCATTAGACCACTAGACCACTGTGCTTTCAAAACATGTCAGCATGAGTCCCAGAATACCTGCAATTTGTTGAATTCAGGGGGGCTTGAAACCTCTTTACAGATAAACAGTCAGTGCCAATGGGGACAAGGGGGCTGATGGGGACTATAGTTACTGCAAAGCTCCTAATAATAAGCCAGCAAAGCTCATGTGTTAAATTTTTTATCTGCCCCTCTTCAACTGCACAATAGTGGAAATGTTTCTTTGTTCTAACAGTATTGCCAGTTCCTGCTGTGTTTATGTGTTGTGTCACTCCCACTGCTACTGTCAGTTAAAATACTGTACCCTTAAAGTACAGCACCATATCCATTAAATTTAATGGGGCATGTAATACCCCTCTTTCTCTGCCCTTGTTTCCTGATTCTGTCCAAACTGTCTACTGTCCAAAAACAAATTGGGGTTTAACTGAATACTGGTCTTTGGCTAATGTGAGGTGTCCATATTTGTTAGATTTTCATGCACTTTTGTATTTTTAAGTGTCATAATTGTGTCTTGGATACTAACATGAACAATATTCTGATGCTCAGAGTTAAGACAACTTGCCTGGAGAACCTTACATGCAGTGCACACTAACCATAACATCTGAAATGTTTGTAGTTTTAAAGCCCCACATAGACCACAAGCACAAAATGGACACAATTGTAACAGTACAGCAGCTAAATTTATCCTTTAGAGTAAGATACTATGTAGAAGTCACAAATAACAATGAAAGGCATAGATTTGTCTTTAGTGAGTTGACATCTGAACCCTAAATAGATGTAACTAAAGGACAAGAATTACCTTGTTAAAAGTTCTTAAAATTGCATCTAATCCTCCACTGACATATCAAAAATCTATAAATATGAACAAAGTCAAATGTTTGGACCCACTTTCTCTATGAACTGAATGGGAAAACGAATCCAAACCTTTGAGTTGTAGTTTACAGTATATGTTATTACACCATATAAACAGTATGCTGTACTGTAATACAACGTGTAGTCATATAAACATTAACAACATAACAAGCAGACAAACATTAGACTCACCCTCCTTTGATGTAATCCAGGAAGGTGTGTTCTGATTCCACAGTGAATGACAACAAGGACACCTGAGGTTAAAAAAGAGGCCAACAGATTATGTCATGCTTTGTAATTAAGAAAAGCAAAATCTGCCAATCTACACATTAACACCGACCTCTGATTTAACCACCCGCAAAATGACTTATCCACACAAAATGAGTTTGACACCTGGGCAGCATATTAGTATTACAATCACTGAGGGTGTCTGTTGGATGATCAGTGTGATGGATAACTAAACACAGATTTTAATTACAGAGCATATAGCAAGAGCAGCCAAAGTACTCAGGCTGGAACAAAGCTGTGACTCATTTCTAAACATCCATCACTACTCTTCACTAATAAAACATTACTATGGACTTGGTTATTCACCCTGTTTGAGGTCACGAGGATGTTTTCTCATCTACTTAAATTCGCTATTTAGATCTAAAGCCCTGGGACTGGGAATGGAAGAAAAACATTTAACAGAACTAAACTGCATTATTCAATCCACTCTGAAAAAATTTCTTGAAAAATTAATAAAACAAAGGGAGAGCAGGGCTGTGAGTAGAGCAGGGAGTTTGCTCTTTTCCTGGAACTCAGACTCACCGTCCCAGAGTTTATGTATCTCTTCTTCTTTATTTTCTTCTTGGGGTTCACCACCTGGTATGAAGGCAGAACAGAAAGGAAGCATAATGATAATATGAACTTGCAGCACAATTCTTTTTATCCACCCTTGGGCAAGTAATAAACACATCTTTGTCCTCCTACTCGAGGTCTGTAAAGGTAATGGAGCATGGGGACTGAATCCAATAACTGCAGGAGGTGAGAACAAGATAGCATTGATCATGCCTTGCAGCAAGACACAGATTATTCAGGGGGATTTTTGCGAGTGCCAAAACTGTAATGAACATTTTACATGCATGTTATCAATTTTGGGAATAGTGGAACACATATATCTGTCTAAACCATTTACTTGTAATAAACAAAATGATAACAGCATGCGAACTGAATTGCAAATTCACAGGTGTACAATAAAGTGTAATACAGGCAGATATATAGCCTACAATAATATTGGGGTGATATGCAAGGCAAACCAATTATGAGCAATTCCAGCTCTCCCTGCTTTAAATTAATGTTGCATTCAGATCTTGCAACCAAAACATGTGCAGTATACAACAGTAAGCCCTAAAGATCAAATAGCTCTACTTCTCATTCTATGGCTCTGCACACAAACATAAAGCACAAGCCTGGAGGAAACTGTGCTGTAGAATAAAGCAAACCGCAGCTCGCTCTCTTCCTTTCTCCTTTATTCTGCTTCTGTGGTTTCTCAAGCTCCTCCTTTAACAAGGATGATGCCTGATAGCACTGTGGCTCATCACTCAGTCACTACCTGGTTCACGTTACGTCACACACACACACATCACTTTGAATTACACTAGCCTCCATTAGCATTAGCTGTGTTGTCATCTCGACTCAGAACTAATGTTTGCAGGCCCCGTGCATGTCAGGTTGAGTACAGAGGAATCTGCGCAGAGTCGAACACTGCAGCCGGTGACCTATTCAAATTCTTTGTTTGTCAACTGTAAAAAGCTTTGTGTGGTTTATGGCCACATCCTGAAACTGTTTCAAGGGCACTGACCTGGCAAGGAGTGCACGAAGAAACTGCTGTGTATCATTTTCTAATTAAAATAGAGAAAGGTGTGCTCAAGGGTGATGGATGCACCTACTTTTCTTATGCACTGTCAGCAGTGTGAAAGGGCAGCTCTGCATGCCATTCACTCACTCTGTCTTCCCCTGTGTCTTTTGCTGTCTATCCTTATCTATCCACATCTACCCACCATCGTTTCCTATACTCACTCTCTCTTCATTAGCTCTGTTATTTCCTTTCCTTAAGATCCTTAAATCCTAAAAAACTAGTTCTGTTGCTTTCCGATTTGTATTCTCACCACAGAGGCACACTTCCTCATCTGGTCTGTTGCACCAATTAACCTCTCCAATTCTTAAAACTAGGAAGGATAAGGAGAGACAAAGGAGGCACACTGTTCATTTCAAATAGCCACAACATGGCTCAAGCAACCAAAGCCCGAGAGTTTCCTGTCACTGAACTTTGGATAACAAGACCTCGCTGAACCAAAAAGAGCACAGACTTGCTCTGAAATCTAAGTAGTTTTCTCACAGTGGCACTGCAGGAGAATGTTTGTGCCAAAGGTGCATCCACATTTCATTCATTAAGTTTGAACACAGCTCCCTCTGTCTACAGAATGCTTGGAGACACAACAATCTTATATTGATTAACTAGATGTACCACACCTTCAGGACTGGATATAAAGGAGATCAAGTTCACACAGTGAGTTGAGTTCCATCTTAAAGTAGTTTTAAAAGGACCAGCAGGAAAAAGGTAACATACAGTTCAAATGAAATGTGCAACCACAGTCACCGTTTTACATAAAGTACCTCTGCCCTGAGGGATGACATGCAGGGCGATTACAGGATTGACTGTCTTGATCTCCACTCACCTCGTAGACATTTAGTTGGCTCTGACCCCGACACAGCTCTTTGTAGCTAGTGGTGAATTCACCAATAAAATCGTGGCTGGAAGAACAAGACAAAAAAACTGCATCACATATGGGTCATTCATCTACAGTAGGTAAAACCCTGAGAGGTGGAAGGTACAGTGGCAGGAAAAAGTTTGTGAACCCTCTGGAATTCCCTGCTTTTCTCTATTAACTGGTTATAAAATGTGATCAGAGTCATAAGTACAGTACAAACACAATGTGCTGAAGCTAATAACACACAAGCATTATAAGAGTTTGTGCCTTTATTGAACACACCCATTAAACATTCCCAGTGTTGGTGGAAAACTAAATGACCTGCACAGTATTCAGGACGAATGTTGGACCATTCTTCATCACAAACTGTCTTCAGCTAAGCCATATTGTTAGGTCTGGTGTGAGCAGACTCCAGACTCCAGTTAGCCTTTGTTTTGTTTTGGTTCTCATACTTTTTTCCTGCCAACCTTTTTCAACCTGTTTCAAAGGTGCATTCAGTGTGGACAAGGACAATATACTGTAATCATTTATGTTATTATAAATTAATAAATGAATTTCTTCTCTCTTGCCACTGAAAATGTAGCTAGTGGAATTACACCACAACTGTTGATGGACAGATGTTAGCTATAGTAAGATTCCATTTTTCAGTGAATAAAAATAACCTCTATTAAGTGTTATTGTAAGATAAGGTGGGGGTTCTTTTGAGTATGAAAAAATGAACAAATAATGTAATGCACAGAGGAGCTGAAGGACAAACTCTTAAAAAATGACAAGTACAATCAACTACCGGTACTAATCGTGAATGTACTGTCTGTGTAAGTGGAGTTATTACCTCCCGTCTCTGTCCCAGTCATACACTTCCACTTTGATTGTCCTGTGAACACATCAAAAGAGGTCAAGTCATGCAAGTCACATGACACATTAGTATTTTAAAGCCATCACATACATTTAAAATGCAATGTAAAATGTAAATGATAATAACAGAAGGAAAACAGAGGGAAAGGTGTTTGTTTGTGTGAGCATATTTATGTAATTTGTAAGCTGCTATCTAAATGTCCTTGAGGGCGCAGTTTGTTGGTAAAATGACCTCACGAATTTTAATGAATTGTTTACCAGTGAGTTTGTCTCTCTCACAGAAGAAACCTCAAGTTGACAGAGTTGTTAAAACTTTGGGTAAAACATTTTCTCTGCACATGCCAGAGATAGAAAACTAACCTCTTGGGAGGCAGCATATTTTGCAAGTTCCCAAAATACACTGGAAGGCGAGAAATCAAAAAACGTAAGCTTGAGAAAATTAACTAAGAATGGGAAAAATGCTTCCTTTTCTTCTACATGATCTGATAGAAAGATCAGCAGCTTACAGCCCCATCAGCTGCTGTCCATAATGTGTCAGTGGGCCCAGAAGGAGGAGGGCTGTCCTGTTATCCTGACCTGAACTCATTCCGTCTGCACTTAACACATATCCTAACCTCACATAACTGTGCCAAGTGTTGTTATAGCGCAGAGAAGGATGAGACAAGAATTGCACCCTGAATCAGTTTTAAAACTGTTCTATCCTCCATCTAAATACTGCAGATAACACAGCCAGATAGTCACATTTCAGAGTCAGAGTGAGAAAACCATTAAATTCTGCTCGTACCCTTTGACTGACAGTCAAAAACACTGATGTGTTTTGACACTCAGGGCAAGCGTGGCAGATGATTTCCCTGTGATATGTCAGTCACCATCAAATTTCTCCAATATCATTTTTGTGCAACTAATGAAGAGGGTCATGAGCAACACTACGACTCGATCGAATTTACTGGTGAAGATACAGAGAATTAGTTCCCTTGGATCAATTTCATTTCAGTTTCTACATCCACCGTATGCTTGTACAGAAATGGGAGAACTTTTACTTTCTAATGGGAGTTAAAGTCAGAAGACCACAATACATTTGACTATTCATCCAAGAGACATGTCTGATGAGAGTGAGTAAATATTATTCATGCCTTAGATGTACATGTAAAACATGAGCACAGTGGACATAAGAAGTGCAAAGCCTGAGGCTTCTGGTGACCCTGAAACCTTTCTTCTCCTTTGTGCCATTGGCTCCCATCAGACATCTCAGATCTGGATCTTCATCCTCACTTCTTTTCCTTTCTAAATTTATGTGCAAGGTGCCCTTGAGGTCCGCGGTCTTCTTTTGTTTACAGTGTATCCACATCTATAGGCTAATGATAGAGGGAGTTGTACTGTAAAGCTCTTTGAGGCAAATTTGTAACTTTGCACAAAAAAAATCAAATTGACTTCACTTGAAAAAATAAGAGGAAAAAGTGAGTCTAGGAAAATCAACATTACAGCACATATAAAGTAAATCTGTGGTATATTTATATGACAAAATGGCAGACTAAAATCCTCAAAGGGAATCAAACTTCTTTCATGTTTCTGCTCCATTTCTCTGAGTCAATTAGCTTCTCTGGGCAGGTGAGCAGAGATGAGGTCAAGATTAAGAACCTCTGTTGACGCCCAGCGCGGTGGAAAGGATACGGTTTGACATCCCCTTTGACTCCTACAGACTCTCATGGTTGTCTGGGCCTACATACATTCATGCTTTTGTGCACACACACACACACACACACACACACACACACACAAGACAGCAGGGCTGCTCTGTTGTTCAGCCACCTGTCAACATCTATAGAACGAGCACAGCCTCTTCCTCCTCCTCTCCCTTCCTCTGTCTCTCTTCTTATTTTTTATTTTCCTGCCAAAACTCTTCCTGCTCCTCAGGTGTCCCGTGAGGCCCTTTGCTTCGAAGAAATTCAGATAAGCTAGTAGATGCCACTGAAGCAGCCAATCAGAAACTTGAAATGCACTGAAAGGATCTCACTGACTGTGGGCAAATCAATGAACAGCCAGGCACGATAGCATGTAGTCAGAGATAGGCCTGTAACAATTCTCTATTTCAGCAGCAGATAAAAGAAAGGTAGAAAATCAATGGTGTCTAAATTTGATGCACCCAACTCATTTTGAAATAAGCACAGCACATATTAAAGCTCTTCATGGCTTTGAATTCCACTGGGAAAAATCACACTTCATCTGGGTGTGCATGCAGTGTGTGTCACTTTATAGTACATCATGAGTCACCCTACCTGTCATAGTCTCCGTTGCAGAGTGCTCTGACAGGGATGGAGAAGGGCTGCCACACAGGGTTCAGTGTGTTCTTCACCACTTCACTCTTGTGGCAGATTGTGAACCTGAAGATACAGTTTGACAAGGAGTTAAAATCCTAAAACCTAATGACAAAATCCTCCAACTACAGTTTGTTTTGGGACCCTATCTGCTTAATGTATCAGTATGCAAGGGATCTCAGTCTTATTCCTCCAGTCCTCTTTGAGCTCCTCCTAACCTGGCTTTGATAAGACACCGTGAAAGAGCAGCAAGAGCCAAACTCACGTGCCATCCTCATTGCTTCTGTAGAAAACCATGAATGGATCAGACTTTCCAAAGAAGTCCTTTTTATCCAGTTTGTTGGCACAGAATTGCATTGTTGCGTAATCCTACAGAGAAATAAAGAAAGTTAGAGAAATGAGAAGACATTAAAGAACACTGCAAATCCATGATGCTGCCTCTGTTTGCCTAATGTTTGTTTATACAAGCTCTGTGCAAAGATATAAAAGCACTGAAGCACCAATTAAAATCAAAGTGCTGACTGAATCCTAATAAGAATGAAACAATCAGCAGGCTGAAGTTTCCAAAACCTGCAAATGCATTAATTGCAATTTCTTTATTATACAATTCCTGCACAACAACAGTGGACAGGACAAGGGATATAAAATTGAAAAAACCTTGCTGTGCTGAAAATAATTCTAGTAAGTGTATGAGATTCTGCAGTGGCACAGAAATGGATTCTGAAACTCGGCACATGGAGGAGGGCTGTGTACAAAAAGGACGTGGAGGGTGTGAGTGCAGCTAATGATACATTAGAAAGGGTGGTATTACCATAATTATACTCATTTAGGCAGCATTTCAATGTGCAGTGCCATTATAAAGACAATGAACATGCTCCATAATGCTCCTGGTTCCAGATAGTCTCACTGTGGTCAAGGTACAATACACTGTATAATAGTGAGGATGAACAGTGGGCACAGACTAGACAGGTAAGCATCCACATCAGATGAAACTCTGAAAAGTGTTCTCCATCACCAACAGCCTTTATCTCAAAGCTATATGAGCCTATTAAAAAAACCTTTTAGCCCTAAAATATACTGCATATGCAAGTCAAGTGTCTAATCATTGTATCTTAAAGCGTGAGATGTGATATGAGATGACATTCAGATCCTTCATCTAGCAAAAAGAAGGGCTGTTTTTACCCAGTTGGGCTTCTGGGATTTCAGGCTCTGAAGTGCATCTATTAGATCTGAATCAGTGTGACGCTGGGCAGCACCTCTATCGATTGCTCTGACCCACATCAGTGTGGATCGCTCTGCCTTTGACCTGCCTCTCACTAACCCTATCACATCACTTTATGGCTTGGACACAGACATGTCACAGACCAGCCTCTGTCTCTGAGGCAACTGTTCAGAGAACGAAGGGTGCTACTACAACGATACATGAGAAAATAACTCTCAGAGTAATCTCCAGAAAATTGAGCTAATTTGACTGTTGTTTCCAGTCGTGGTTTATGTTTCCAATTAAAACTGTGGAAATGTTGAAACAGAAGCAAAGTAAAGAGCTGATTAAAACAGTCAGTGGTGGCTAAATGGGCAGCTATATATCGATTTTAATTTCCTACTATACTGTCATTTTCAGTTATTACTCGTTTCTGCTCAGTATGCAACATAGGTACAGAGCATGTTAATGGAAGATTGTCTTTTTCCAATTTGTGTAGTTTGATACGGCGCAGCCAAGTTATAAAGCCATTCACTGTGCCGTTTGTGCCTGAAGCGTGTCAAGCTCTCCCTTGATGGCTTTTCACAAGAACATAATTTGAACATCTAAGTTCCCGCTGTGGCTCGGTGTGTGGATTTATAAAAAAAAAAAAATCATCATGTTGGAGGAGTGTGCTCAGCTCAGTAATCCAAGCCCTTAAAAATAGAGCCACCCTATAACTGTCCAGCTTAGCCCTGACACAACCCCTACAATTACACTATCATGGCAACACGTTGCCTTAAGCCTTCATTAGGCACAGATAACACATAGCCACTTTGCTGCCTAGCAGTGTTCTCTCATTAAGTGGGGAAAAAAAGGCAGAACATTCATTTCAGCCACTGAGGTTTAGGAGCGGTGGGGGAATACTGAGTGCAGTCTACATCCTTCTTTCCATTTCTCTGCTCTACCAAGATATCGCTGCATGGGGTAGGCGGTACAGCAATGCACATTGTCACTTTCAGAAAGTGGGACTGGTTTTTTAAAGGAATACAGAGCATACTCAAATTCACACAAGCTTGTGGTATCCTGAGCATCACACATTGTGGTGAATTAGCAAATTAATAATGAGCTAGAGATATACTGAACCCAGCTTCTCTGTATGCAGCACACATCTTTTCATTCATTTATGTGAAGACTGATTTTCCCAACAAACATGGAATAAAAAGAAAAGTAGTGACAAAGCCCAATTCCATTTTCCAACTACAGTGAAAAACTGAAGAATACCTTTACGAGGGAAATGCTATTTTGAAATTCAAAACAGACAAAGAACCACTTAGGATTTTATTTCAAGACCACAACTGTGGGGAAAGTTCCTTTACATTGTCTGTTTTATTTGTTAACATCATTACTGTGACTGGATATAAAACCTCAGCTAAGCAACCATTAATTTGGCTCATTTCTCATTTGAAAATGTTATTAGCTAACAGCGGTTGCTCCTCCCCACCTCCTTCACACACACATAAAATTTCTTGCTAGATTTTTTTGACTTGAGATGCCTTTAGCAACGTTTTTGTTTCAAAAAAGCAACTAGTGACAAATCTAATGACTTTAAGTCACCCACAAAACCTGATGAATAAAAGATTGTATTGTGTAAGGGTGATGGTAAAACACAGGAATATTGAATAGAGATAGTCAAGTTCATTTCAGCTCCTAAGTGTTTGTTTGTATATGTATATGTATATGAAGACCCGACCAAGGTCGCAGCCATACAAATTCACGACATAATAACCCTGAATATGAATATTATTGGCCTATATGTCCAGTAAGCAATAAAACTGGCTGTGGTTTACTGCTGCCATATGTAAAGTGTAGATTATTTATATTTAAATCAGCCGGTGCTGCAATGGACTATGAGGCGGATCTGAGAGGGAGCCAGCCGCTGCTCAGCCAGAGATAACAGCAGCCAAGAGAAAGCCCTTGATCCACACTGTTGCTGTGTCTAATGATACCTGGTAAATCCACCACAGAGGTGAAAGCCAACCCGCCGCTAATGGTTAACAGTCCCTGCAGAACTTCACCAGTCGATTCTCACTCTGATGGTTTCAGTTTCCCTAAACAAGAGCTGCACTGTTTACCTCTGGCAAAGCAGCAACTCTGGTGCCTTCATTTATTGGTCACAGGTGGATTATAGAATAAACACCATCCAGATGGATGGTCGCAGTTCCAAATGGCTATAATTCATAGTTGTGGGATTTGTACTGACAGCAGTGCCTTCAGCTGCGTTTTCCTTCATTTTTTCATCCTGGTTTTTACTCAGACCAGAGGTATTTCCATTCAGGGTTAAATTCTATGTAAATAAGCAAATGAGAAGATAAATAAGGAGCGGCATGTCATGTCTGTGTCTCTGATTCTGTATGTGAGAAAGGAAACGCTTTTTTGTGTCAGTAATGATCATTTGCATTTATATTACAAAATTGCTTCTTGAAGTGGTGCTTTGCGGTGATGATGGTAATTCCCATCATCAGAGAACCAGTGCACCTGATGACTCACAGCAGCCTTTCAATGACTGTGAACACTGACACGTCGGTCCAGCAGGACCAAACCAGTAATGGTTATCGCTATCAGCATGCTTTATCAGTCTCACTCTAACAGGAGGCTGTGTATTCGTCAAGAAATTAATGCTGATAGTAAAACTTGGAAAAAAAAAATTTCATAGCTAAGATCAGCTGATTTTAACCTCTTTTACAAAAATTAGTAAAGGTTCAAATTTTTAGATGCTTACATTTATTAAGACATGAAACATTTATACAGTAGTTGCTGCTCAATGGCTTGTTTAATAGCCTCTGAGGGTGGCCAGTTATTCTGGCCAATAAGTCTTGCTTCTGTCTTGCTCCACTGACAGTAGCATAATGTAATCATTTACTACCTACATTTAGCAGTAGAGAACAAGTAAATGGGTATTAGTAGACCAGTTATTAGTATAGAGCTTTGGATTAACACAACACACACAGAGAAGTAAAAGCCTCTTTTAGCGATTGGAATGAGAGCGGGTTAATTCAAATTTATGGCATAGTCACTATGTACATAATTTCCAAATGACAAATGCAACCACGCAGTGACATGGCGTGTCCCGCTTGTTTAATGGGGACATCATATATCTTGCTGAATTTAGGGCTATTAAACAACTCACATCACTTCAGAGGGCTCGTGGACACTGCTAAACATGCATTATGCACCTCACACAAGCGCACACCATTTCCCCACAGCATGCCACATATGATTTCTGAGTGATGTTATATTCTAAAAGTTATGTTCAATTAAGTGGTTAAACGGCCCATTTCAAATTAGCTCAGTGAAGAAAAGCAAAAGAAAAAATAAAAACTAAATTAAAAGAATATATGGGTCAAAACTTTTTGAACTTACTCTGCAGTTTCCGAGCTCCTCGGCAGACAAGATAATGGTCCCACATTTCTTCCCAGGTATGCCACTGTGAAAACAAAATAGTTACAATACATTCTTAACAAAAAGACCTTAAAGTGACAGTATGTAACTCAAGGAGCATTAACATGGAACTCCAAATCAAGCCACTCTGCCCGGCGCTCCCTCTCTCTGCTCCACTACAATCTGCTACGCTCCACCACACTCTGCCCAGCTTTTCAGATATTTGTCGTTATGAAATTACAATTAATGAGAATGCAACAAAACCTACTGAAGCAGAAATAACTGAAAATCTCTAATTGGTCAGAGAGGTCAGTCCCATTCAAAACCCTTTAGAAGCCAATATCTCTGCACTGCTGCCAGTGCTGTTCAATGAGTCTGGGTCACAGGAGGCTTCGACAGCACTTCTCCACATTAAGACAAGTTTTGGAGCAGATTTCTATAACAGAAATATTTGGAAAACGTGACATGCTATAGTTTTAAAGAGCCACTTTATAACATCAATGTCTACTGGAGTAAGATGATTTTAGCTTCAGCTTCAGTTGGTCGGTCCAGTTATCTTTTGAAAGAGAGCTAAAGTACAACTAAGTAGTAGGCTTTCACTTTTCCTCCACATCTTTGATTTATCATTTCTGGTATGTCAACAAAAACAGACACACAAATAATACTACTAATAATAATTATATGAATGAATGTTTATAAAGCTTTTTCTGCAGTAACATGTTTTATATCAGGTTACAGGTCATTCTAAATACATTTACTGCTTTTAATCCAATAATGCAATACTGGAGAAACAGTTTGACAGCACATTATTTTGCTTTACTCCTGTAACTGAATCAAAAACCAGTTAGAAATACTAGCTCTTGTGGCTCAATGTGGAATAGGTTCTCTGATCTCCGTCTGCCAGCAACACACTGGCTCCTCAGGTCTGCACTTGTTTACGGCTGATTCCCACTCCAGCAGATGATCAAGATAAGTCCCAGCACAAGACAGGTTCCCTGCATCTGTGCTTCTGTACATCACCTCTTTGGTGCCAATCAAACTGTGCTAACAAAAATAGACACAGCACTGCTCCACAGTTTACCCTGAATGTTATTTGACTGTATATTCTGAAGCAAAACAAAATGAGATTTCTTTATATCCAATCTCACCAAAGTTCAGCATCCACTAAAAATGTGAGAAGCAGACAGAGCCCATTCCACCCAACACAGAGCAAGGCAGCATATCAGCTTTCCAATCATACAGTAGCCCTCCACCTGCTGACACTCCTGTCATCTTGCCAGTTAAAGAACGAAATTACACGAGAGTCCTGCGGTGGCCTTAGCTAGAGATCAATAAATTAGAAGGTCAGACTTGCAAAGCCTCATCAAGCTGTGACAGTTGATCTGACTGGCAGTAATACTGGATTCCACACTGCTCAACAGGAGGAAGTCCTTGACCACAGCAGCAGCAAAAGTTTTCATTATTTACACAGATAATCTAAAGCAAAAACCTGTAATGGCTGAATATACAGTACTGGATAGACTGTGGTTCTCTCTTTCCCACCTGCCTGTGCTAAGGATTTGTATTGTTTTTAAGATATACGGTAAGTGGTGCTTCCATTATCCTTTATTTGCCTCTCTCAGGTTTCCTTGGCTCGTATCACATAGTGTCATAGTCTTTTCATAATAGCAACTGTAGCCCCTGATGGATCACCTTTGACCAACACCTTAATATAAATCCACTGACTAAAAGCATCTGCTGCGTATCGACCAGTACAGTATGTGCGAGGAAACCACCAGTGTTTTTAGCCTTTAATGGGGTGAAATGTAAAACGAAGCCCTATCAGAGGGGAGGCACACTTCTCAGTTCCACAACGACCATCCTCAAGGTAAATTAACTGTCCTTGAATTATTGATGTTGCCACCATGCAGGTTGATGACGCCTCAAAGAGCCAGTAAACCCCTCACCACTGAGGCCACCATACCGTGCACACTCCACAGGTCAAGCTCTCTACCTCAAGTAAGGATCAATACTGGGTAATGAGATCCAGTGATTGATAAAATATCATCTCCAAATCCTTAAGGGTGCACCGCCCAGCTCTAATGTCTACCGCTGTGTTCTGCGCAGGCACCAAGAGTGCAATGGTCTTATAAATTAGGCATGCATGATTGAGTACAACATTTTCTCTGACAATGAGTAGTTAACTAGAAGAGCACGCAAGCACTACATAGATAAATACAGTTACCGCTGCTTCTCTGTGGCACACAAGTTTCTTTTTACTGCCCAGATGGACACAGTCCTGAAATGTGACCGCTAGGGATATGAAGAGTCCTGCATCACGAGGCCTCATCCATTCAGCACAAATTCACTGATGGATTCTCAGCGAGAAAAGGCTTTGATGATGAAATTATGTGAAATGTGCCTACTGTTGTCGTCCTTCCTATACTATCTGCCTTGTACAAGTCCTACTGTCTGACTGTTGCGAGGACCTGAGGGGCGTTAATCACTTGGTCACGTAAATGTGTGACATGTTTGTCTCCACTGCTCAGATATTTGAATAATCAAATTACTACAGTCAAACAACATCAGGGTATTTTGTGATGTTTTACAATCAGGCAATCCCCAGCTAAGCAGCTCATGTCAACACAGCAATGTGACAGCTCCATTGTTTCAGGCTACATTAACATATGTATATATACACAGTACAACGTGAAGTATGGTTGTAGCCTCTCTGTCTCTTCTGGAGGTGGATGTGACTAGTTATGTCATCACAAAGTCAAACAATGTGTAGTAATGAGTTCACTTTGTAAGGTTGTCAGTGAGCAGTGTGAAAGCTGCAGCCAAAGAAATTAAGGATTTGTTTAAGTGAAGACAAATCCTTAGAGAGTAATCAAATTATACCATAAAGGGTAGCATCAGCTTTCATATTTTAACATACCAAACTGATCACCAGGAGCATTATCAATTATATGTTGGTCAAGCTTTGATTAATTCGAGGTTAACATCAAGGTTAATTAAAAGTAGGTTAACATCAACAGACGCTGGCGTTTAAATGCTTCATGGAGCTGCTTTGTGCAAGCAGTCGCTGCTATTAACTGGCCTTCCATAAATACAGTCTTTATTTTCTTTTTGGTTCTTTATAAAGATTAAAAATACAAATTGTTCATTGAGTTGAGTACAGCCTGCTTATGGGAGCAGTCATATTTCAATGAGGAACAATGAGGTACGTTTCAATAATTCTTTGCCATCCCCTCTTTCAATTTAATGAGGGACACCATTTAAAAATTTTACAGAGACGTTGATTAATGGGCATTGTCCCCAAAATACAATAAGTAAATTAGTGAAGGGGACATGTTCAGAAAGAAGCAGAGGGTTTAAAATGGAGCACCACCTAATGCTGGTTCTCACAAAATCACAATGCACACTGCGTGTCTACGTCATTGTTCACTCGCTTCCTTGGCTGTCAGATGGTCGATCTCATTCAAATCCTCTCACGTTTTTCATGGTATTGAAAAAGCCCAGGGGAAATGAAAAAAGGCTTGTTACAACACTATTGAAATGCACTGCAAATGTTTTTAGTGACCCTGTGACCTTTCCTCTACGCTCATTATCAGGGAAAATCTTCGCTTCCATGAAATTTACTCTACAAATGAATGCTCACAAGAGGAGCCCTTTGCATTTTGAAAACACCTTGACCCATCTTCAACATGCAAAATGCATTACATTATCTTACTGGAAGAGTGCCATACTTCAAATTCTACATTTTAGCCACAGTACTGGGGATACTGTAACAGAAAATCAATGCAAGCAACAAAGGACTAACACTGTATGTGCATTTTTTAATCAAACATTAGCTTCCTCAGCAGCACATCAGGGACATTAAATAGTGAAATAAATTTGGAGGTCTTTGAGTTTGGTAGTGCACTACTAGCCAATCATAAAAGACAATTAAAATTTCAAACATTACCAGACTGACCTGACACAAGTCATGATTGACTAAAAAAGGTCACAATTAAATATTTTATAACAGGCTGCAGGATCCTCCCATCTCCACACAAGCCTGGGTGAGCTGGTTCATGCTAAATGGGTGACTGCATTAACAACCTTAAGTGCATTTAGAGAACACAAATTAAAGTATTTATGTAATTCTATCACTTAATTTATTTACGATTTAATTCAATAGAGTATCACAGCAGTAAGTCCTAAAACACAGAAGTGAGTTAGTATTTTTGCACCTCTGGTTTCCTTGTTTTTTAATGGGTTTTTGCTTTGACAGCTGAAATAAGGTCTGTGGTTAACACAAGGCCAATACATTTTCACGTTTTGGCCTATAAAATAAATACATCAGTAAATACCCCACTTTTAAGCGTCTTAAAAAGGTGGTTGCTACCAAGTGGATAAATGGAACTACATAGGCTTTCTGGGACATGCAAACTATTCTAACCGACATGCCCTCTAGCTAGATCAGGTGACGCTAAGAGGAAAGGATTTTCTAGAAGAGGTAAGCCCTATAAATCAAATTACAAGTTGGAAACTGTGGTGATGACACTGAAGTCATGGGACCATGGTCTAATTCATTAATAGCCTGACAATAGCTTTTTACATCTGGCAATTGTATTTGGGATTCAAAAAGCATAAAAGTGGTGTTCACTTTGTTAAGATTATCTTGTTGAACAAAACATGTAAGTGTCATAAACTGCCATTTGTTACAGAGCTTATTTTCTGCAATAACCTAAAACCCTATGGAAAAATCCCACTGGCTTTTTGTCGAGGGAACTAGTGTGGTGCTAACTTACAGGTTGGCCTACAAAAAGCGTCATCCCTACAGCACTCTATGTATAGTTGAGAGAAACAATAGTAAAGACAATACCATTTTTAAAAAAGCAGTAATGGCATCTAAATTCAGGTTTAAGTGCAGACAATTGAATAGTGTTAATGATGTGGTCTTGTTAAGAAAAGACTGATGACTGCCTGTTATCTTCCATGACTTCTGTGCTTGCAGTGAATGATTAATGTAATACAATAATGGCTTCCAGCACCTCAGCAATGCAGGTGAGTAGTGCCTGCAATAACCACATGATAATACTTAACACAACTCACAGTCCTCTATAATTCATACAGTCACTTACAGGCTTCCCTCGACGCTGAACAAACACCATACTAAGTGGTCCGGACCAATCCAGTCCATGATGTGTATTGATGTTGCCAGAAAATCTCAGCTGGCCTCATATTTACAGTCAGATTAGTAATGTATCAGTGAGGCTGTTCATCCTTTCAACAGACACCCACAGGATCAAACAAAACATCATAAAGAAAACAAACAAGTCGAGACAGAATTGAATCCGGGTCTTGCGGCATGGTGGCTTCCTTTAGATGTGGAAGGAAGAAGTGCTGTCATGCTCTTAGCTCAATCTGAAACAGAGAGCTACCCACAGCCGTCCTGACACATTCCCTGTTTGATCAACTGAATGAAGAGAGATCAAGGAGCATATTTCAGCATTACCACAATTACCTGGCCAAAGTTTTTTTGTACTGCTGTTCTGCAGAATAACAATGAAAATACACGGTCTAGCTCTTTTCCAGCAAGCACATGCAAGCCATTTATTCCTCCTGAAAACAAACATCAGTGATTATTGTGCATGACAGATTACAGCTGTATGGTCAGTGTATAGTCTCTATAATCTCCCATTTGCAATTGTGAAATGGTGAATCACAGTGCCCGTATTCTCATTACCTATGGTATTAGTGTGGAGGTGGGGTGGATGGAGGATGGCAAGATTAAAATCCGAAGAGGGAGAAGGAAGCAATTGTTGATGTCGTTCACATTAGGTCATTAGGATGAGGAATGGTCTTGATATTTAACAACGCTACAACGTGTCATGCATATGAAAGTGGGGAAGAGTTATCTGCTCAACAATATGAGAGAGAGCCAAAGTAGACATGCATTATTTTTCACACTGCAGCCATTACAGGGAGGGTCTACCTATTTTCCTATGGCAAAATGACTACAGTGTCTATTGTTGTATAATTTCACACCTAAGCATATTAAAACATTATTTGGAAAGTGGAAAGTGAACACAGTAAGAAATAAGAAGAGATGTTGGTTCATTTTTACAGCATAGAAAATGACTTCACTAAGACTCTTCAGGTCAATGAATCCACTGAAAGTGGCTGACAAGGGGATTGAGGTAAAAGAATAAATGTGACTGGTTTGAGCTGGGTCAAAGACCAACAGAAATAGAGGATATAGAAGTAATCTGGCAGTGTGCCACTGTAAACATTTGGGGCAGTGGGCAGATCATAGTTGAACAGAATTAAACAAAAGGTTGCCAAAACTATGCAGGTTCAGTGGGATTATACCACTAATCCCCTTGATCTTCATACATCGATAAGCACCTCTAATCCCTCATCTCTCCAGGATTAAAACAAGAGGATGAAAAGTACACCGGCTAATTCAATAGGACAGCAGAAAACCTCCTGTAGTTCTCAGAGAGGAAAAAGAGAAGGTGTTTGTGTTTACAGTACAGCAGGTAGCTACAGGCAACCTGTGCTAAGCCCTTTAAAGATTTGTTCCAATGAACAAGCAAATAGGGCAAACAATGTGGTGCAGCAAAATGTCAGATACATTTCAGTGTGTGCTTTTTTCCCACCTGTCTCTGTAGATCACAGCTGTATCCGTGCAGTAAATAAAAAATGGCCATTTACATTCAGTTTTGTGGGTCCCTGTATTTGCAGATTTTTTTTAAACACATGCACAAATCTTATCTGCATTTACAGATTTGTGTGCACATCTCAGTACACATTTACACACTCCTTTACCCATTCACAAATCAAAGAGATACAGTTTCACATCCCTCCACACAATCATGACCTCAAAGAATGAAACTAATCCTGTCATTTGTGGGAATTCTGTGCATTCTCGTGTGTACTCTACAATTATGAACAGTAAAAGTGAAATACGATCACGGTGTTCCGTTTTCCAAGTGCGCGGTGATTTAATGAGACCATTGCTGAAGTTTTGATTACATAAATTATAGCACAAGATTTAATCAGTATAACAATGTTCAATTTATTAGGATTTGCAATAAATGAGGCGTTCATCAACCAACTGCATGCTAAAACCGCTTGTGTTTCTGTAGAACATAATGAGCCCATTTCAACTGCCCCTGGCAACAAAAGAACATCTCTCTCTATTAAAGGAAAATAAAGATGCCCAGTGTCTTTGTTATTACGCATATGATATAAACAGCATTTCATCCCACTTTCCCACTGCAGGTGCTTAACATCAAACCAAAGCCAATTCTCTTCTCACTTATCCCTGCTCTGTCACAAGACCACAGCACCTTCAGCCCCCTCACCTACAGTGCTGGGAGCGATTAACAGACTTCATATTCATTACACTACTGGGTCATCCTGACCTCCTTTGTGGTGGATACTGCTGACTATAGTTTATAATCTGCATGCAAACTGATTGTCTTCGACTGATAAACAGATTAAAAAAATGGGGCAGCAAAGTGCTAGTTCAGAGGCTTTCAACATGCTTCTTCACTATTCCAGCAGCCTGTGGCAGTAACAGAAATGAGCAGTCTGTTTTAAAACAAATCAGCAAGTTTATCTGCAGAGTAAAACCTCTGCTGCCCTCGCTTGCTCTTGACTCCATTATTAGTGTAAAGACAAAAATCTGTTGCCCTATTACAGTAAGAACAGAGCTTTAACAACCACAATATACACACTTGCCCATTCAATTCAGTAGGAAGGGGTCCAAACACTTGACTGGTAGGGCATATGCAATGAAATGCTTCTTGGTATGAAAAAGGAGTGTTTTTTTGTTTGTTTGTTTGTGTGTGTGTGTGTGTGTGTGTGTGTGTGTGTGTGTGTGTGTGTGTGTGTGTGTGATGACAAAGTCCTTGAACAGTCACCTTTATTTATTTATTTAACTTTTATTTAACCAGGAAGTTCCACTGAGATTTCAAACCTCTTTTACAAGGGGGACCTGGTCAAAATGGTGGGATTTAAAATCACAGCCAGTTAAATATAACAAAACCATATAATAACATTACAATCACATAAAAAGCAGTCACAACTCCTTTAAAATGCCACACTAGTTCAAGAATCGCAAAGATGTGGCATATATCAAGGAGTTTACCATGGTCTTACATTTGGTCAATGACACCAATTTGTCCAATTTAACCTCTCTCTGCAAACTGTTCCAAGTATTCAGAGCAGAGAAAGAGAAGACCTTCTTTCCCATCTCCATCTACAGAGTCACAAGCTGATATATATCCTGTGATCTTAAGTTGGAGTGTGACAAAGAATAATATTAATCTAACAGTTCAAAGTGAGAAAGCCAGGCAGGAAAACAGTTTGCTTCCAGAGTTGTGTTTGCTAGGAGGGGAGGCTTTTTCCTCATATGGAACCAGTATGGTACCTGATAAATCCTTGCTTTATTAAACAAAGAGGGTTCTTGTACATTCAGCACAGTTGGGGTTTTTCCACACCTAAACAGAAATACTCATTATTAGAGCTGGACCCCTGTTAGTTCAGCCTTGGAGCCCAAATTGGCATTTAGCGAGGCAGCAGAATGCTCTAATTGTATGTGATATCCCAAGGCAGAGAGGCCTGATTACTGTAAGGCAGCTAAAGCACTTCACCTCCCAGTTAACAGGCAAAGACTGGGCCAAATGTGCAAAGAAACACTGTACATGCTTCCCTCTCTCCACTAAGAGTGTAAAAAGTGCTTAGATTAAGGATTTTCAGCTTCACTGAAAAATAAACTTCTCTCCCTCCCACTCAATATTTAAATCTGCAGCATAAGTTATTTTTTTCCATCTCAGAGGAGCCCTGAGTCAGACAACAAACTACGCTAACCAAAGACATTAAAAGACCGGTGAGTATCTGAAGTTAAGATGAGACGAGAGATGCCTTCTGCCCCTAGGTTTTGCTGAGTGAACTTCTGGTGAGTCATACAAGCCTGCTACTTGACACAGTGGCTTGATAGTTTTAATGCATGAGACTATAAAGATGTGTTTGACCATTTTACATACATTTGGATAGGTCATTTTGATTATCATGTAGTGGTGCATTTTTTATGAGGCTATCATCCAGATGTATTCCATCTCAGGATTTTAAGGCCCCCGACTATTTGCTAAATAGGCAAATAGAATAGTCGCCTCCCAACCAGAGGGTTGGAGGTTCAAATCTCGGTGCCTGCAGTCCATGTGTCAAAGTATCCTTAGGCAAGACACTGAACCCCCAAGTTGCCCTCCGATGGTTAGAGCTGTTGGCTGCCACAAATTCCTTGTGTGTAACATACTTGGCCAAATAAAGGTGATTATCCTAAACAAGCATAAATTGTCCAGTCGTAGCTTGGCACTGCAGACCGGTCAAGCTTTACGTGGTACCAATAGGGCTGTAGTAAGAACAATGCTCAACATTTAAAGCAGTTTTTCAGGGTGGTCTCATTTTTTCAGCTCTTCCAAAAATAAAAATGCAAAAGAAAAAGTGTAAGGAATGAAAACTATGTTTGTCTGCTCTAATACGAGTTGCAAACATTAGCATGCCAGGCTAACTACTGTAGCTTCTTACCGATAGCAATAACAAGGTAATTAATCATTAATTTACTATATTAGTTTGTGGGGTTTCAAGTAGTGTACATGCCATCTACACTATTTTTCTCCATTCTGTTGTGAAAATTTTGAGCGTACTACAAAATGAATGGATTTACACACTCAGCCTTTGGACACCACCACAAAATGTCTAACGCACTATGCTACCAGTCAAATGTTTGGGCAAACTTTCCCAAAGGTAATGTGAGAATTTTTAGAATAAAGCATGGTTGACTGAATGAAAGATGAAAACATTATCATTCATCACTCCATTTATCATTTGGCATCTGCAGTGCTGTCATTTAGCATTTACTGTTTTCTCAAGTCTTTCTGCTGATTTAGGGTTGTTGGTGTTTTTAACATGAATAAAACAGCAGAGCAAAAAGGGGTTGGTCCAGGAAATATACTGCTGGATAGCAATTATTTAAACAGGTGTGTTATTAAAAATACCAGTCTAAAAATACTTTGTTACAAGTAAAGTCCTGCATAAAAATGTTACTTAAGTGAAAATACAAATCTATTATCATCGAAACATACTTGAAGTACCAAAAGTAAAACCACTCATTATGCAAAATAGCACATTACACATTATTATATGATTGTGCTATAATTATCGAGGCATTATTGTGTACATCACATTTAATCTTGCAGCTGGTAAAGGTGGAACTATTTTTAACTTCCTTATTGCTAATACTGCTGAGTAGCTTGTAAAAAGTCCACCAGGAATCAACAAAGTCTTATGATTATAGTCTATACTTTAATCTGATTCTGAGAAGTAACTGGTAATGAAAGGTATCAAATAAATGTAATGGAGTAAAAATTACAATATTTGACTCTGAAATGTAGTGCGGTCAATGTGTGAAAATAAAAATAATCAAGTACAGATACCGTAAGTGTTCTGAAGTACAGTAACTTAGTAAAAGTACTTAGTTACTTTCCAGCACTGCCTGTGACACATAGTAATCCATAAAGTTCTACATCTGAAAAACAAAGGATTAAAAGTAAAGATGCATTAGAAAAAGATGCTTATCAAATCAAGCTTCTTTTATTTTAATAAGATGTTGGTTATGCTTTTACCAAATTGGATAAGTTTTAATCGAAATTTTGTATTTATCAAAACAAGTAAAAATTCAAGAGAAAGTTCAGTCAGTTTAACTAAACATTCATCTTCCCTATATAATAATGTATTTTTTGAGTTTCACCTCAGGGCTCACTTAAATTTAATGTCTGTGTGGCGTTTGACTTTAAGGTTTTGCATTTAGAGTTCCACTGTGGTGCAACTCTGCCATCCTATAAAGACAGATTTGACTACATAATATAAAACAGTGCAGTTAGCACACCCACACCAGTCATTATACTTTTACTTACAGTTTGTTTCCTGCTTCAAGCATACAGCAGGAGGGCACAGTCACAGTTGGCTAATGGGTTTAACATGCTAATGTGCTTCATTCATAGGATCTAGTGAGTGGTATAATTCACCATACCAACAGAAAAGGTTACTGCCATTTGTATAATGAACTCTATTATCATGTTATCTACCTACAACCATATTACGATTTCTTCCCACAGGCGAGACACATAATCAGTGCTATGAGAAGAATCACAGACATTTTTCTAAGTAACATGTGCCATTCACCTGCATCAGTCCATTGTTCCTCAACTCCCAACAATGTTGGCATGTGCCTCTCAAAACCTCATGATAAACAAAAGAGGGCACCCCGTAGCTGAGTGGTTGCAACACGGCGCGCCACGTACCCCGGGCAGCACACTGCAAACGCGACGTCGGCAGTGTGACTCCGACCACTGGCATTTGTCACAGGTCTCCATCTTAAGAGTTTTTTGGGAAACACAACTGATGAAGTTAGCATCAAGGTGAGACTACAATTAGTCAGTACAGTGTTCTCACAAGTATCTTAGCACACATTTGTGTGTATGCTGGACGGAGGAGAAAGCGAAAGCAAAGCACAAAGAGTGGGGGGAGGTTGGGGGGCAACAAAAAGAAATGTAGAACACAATAAGGAGAAAGAAGGTCAAGCTACAAAAAAAAAAGAATTTGGTAGATGGAAGAAGAAAGAATAAATGAGAGAAGTGTGAAAAATGAGGAAAGGACTGCTGATGTGCTCCTTAAGCAGGTCACTGGATGCAGTGTGCCTTGGGAGAGCTTCTTTAAGCATAGCGACCAGATTTTCTCAGTCCCTGCAGGAGCCATTTCTCAAAGCTACAGTTCAGTGAGGTCCTGTCACATCAGCATGCATGTCGGAGGAAATGGAGCATGTAGCCATTAAGCAACTTCTGAGCTACTGCCTATCAGAGGAAGGAAAGGTAACATTACCAATGATACCGCCTAGCTATTCAAAAAGGACAGGGCTGACTAAAACTGTACTGAACTGCATGCCACCAAGCACACAAATTCAAAACATAAATTGCTTCTCATAAAAGTTGTTGGGACAGTTAAAAGCAAAATAAGTCAATGTTTTCAAATGGGCTCATTTCTTCACTCTGTCAACTGAGGTTTGTTAACAACAACCATATCATCATCATTACCCTGTGATGCAGGTAATTTGGGTGGTGCATCAGTGCAGAGTCTCAGCAGTGATCAAGCTGGAGAATCAATATTTCGGTTCATCGTGTCTGCCTGGGGCTCCTGAGCCTTCTGTCTGTTTCTGATGTGGGGCGCAGAGCCTAGTTTACAGCACACTGGCGAACACTGTCTTTTGATCCTGCTCATCCTCTTATTCACCACTAAAGGGCATCAAGCTCTGTAATCCACCGCCACCAGTCTCTGGCACAGTTCATGGTCGACACCAAAGCCTTGCTGTTCACACAAAGACCCCACTGTTGGGGCTACTCCCGCCTCATACTTCACATAGAGGTGTATGCAGTGCACTCCACAGTCACCCACACAAAAACAAGCTTCGCAGTCTCTCCAAACCTCCTTCTAACCCTGAAAAAAGACATGCATAACACAAAGAGCCAGGCACAGGTTTGTGGATGCCAATTGGTTCAGGGCTCCACATTTGCCAATTTGCACTGAGGCAGGGCTGATAGTGCCATGTGTCTCATGCTGACTTCAATCCACTCTCTGCGCTAGATCGCCTCCCTAATGACAGTAATTGCACTGAGGAAGCCCCCGGTCGTGTTCAATTACCCATTCCCATCCAAGCACATGGGTCTAATCTTGCAGTGTAATGTGCAATACAGATGGCTGTAGAAGGCAGACATATTCATCACCATCTCATCTTAGCAGGAACGTGTGAAATCTGGGAGGACAGCCATGTCACATTTGAATGCGGGGAGAGGTGGAACTGAGTTTTCATTATCCGATAACCTAAAAACTCGCGACTGCAAAGTTTAAATTGTTCTGTCTGTTACAGGATAAGTAAAAAAAAATCTTCCTAGCTCTGAGTGGTTCTTGTTGTTGCCAAATGATGCAAAATCATAAAATTAATACAGTAAAATGAACACTCACCCCAAAGGTTTCTCCAGGCGACTGGCAGGTGAGCCCACAATCTCTCCTAGTGTACAGTAGACCTGGCCCAGGAAGTCCTGCCATGGGGGTAGCATAAAGTGGGATGGAGCGAGACATAGGTTGGGGCAAAGGAAATGGGGCATTCATGTGGATCACAGGGAGTAACAATGAGAGTTAAACATTGTTATAAGCATTGTACGGTTATACAGTATATTAGGACGTCTGGGGCAGACACGTACGTTCGAGTCGGTTGGCTTCCAGAGTTGAGGAGAAGAAAGAAGAGAGAGACCAGGCAGCAGCAGTGACACAACAGAGCATATCATGGAACAGAAGGCACATAACTCAAATACAAGACTATCATCAACCAAGTGTAAGAAAGAAGAGCAAAAATGGATATGTGAAAGAGCAGATAGGCAGAATGGGAAGAACAGAGGGCAAAGAGCCACAGAGTCTCAGGGGAAGAGAAAAGCACAAAAGGAAAGCGATGAAAGTGAAGAGTCGTTCACACAAGTAGCAGTCTGTATCCAGAGCATGAAGCGCAATGCAAAACCACAACAACAAAAGCATCACAGTAACAGAAGCACAGTTAACAAAGAAATATTTGGTAGTTTGCAAACCAGCTGCTGCAAATATATTCCTTATGAGACTGTAGAGTGAGCAGCTCATTTATCAAAGTTTTCAGTGTAAATCATGACACTAACATACATTCACTGAGCTGTTTAGCTGAATGTATGTTGTCCAGTAAAGCACCGTCCTGTCCAGACAGAGCTTCCATTTTAAAATGAATGCATATTGTGTTCAATAACTGTATGCTGTCTTGGACATATAAATCTGAATGGCAAACAACACCAGAGAACACACAGAGAAATGTATTGAAAAGCTTTGATAAAGATGTGTAATGCTTCAATTTCATTTAAAACAATGTAACGAGGGAATGCCAGATGCTTCATTATACTGTAATTATTGTAGCTCTGCAGTAATTTTTTTTAAAACTCCAATTTACAAACTGAAGCAGAAGGGTGGTAAAGAAGAATGAATGTTTTTTGGCAGAAGCATCATTTACTCATATTTACAAAATATATTTGAGCATTAAGATAACACACTTCGGTTTGCACACAACCTAAATATTAAGGACATGCATTCATTTCAGATTTAACGGTAGAATATAAAGTTGAATATAAAGTCTTTACTTACATGCTTTCCCAGATCCGGACTTTTAGAATCAATATCATACCTAAAATCACAAAGACACCACAAATCAGAGGTGGGGGAGTCCAGTCACATGATTTGATTCGAGTCAGACTGAAGTCACAAATTTGAAACCTGCTTGACTAACACTGGTAAAAGACTCAACAGTTTACAAAGAAGAAGGTTTGTTATAGTTGGATAAGAAGGCACATTTATGACCATATCTGGTTCCTTGACTAGAATGCAGAAGGTCAGTGAACACAAGTTGAGTTCAGACTTGACTTAAACTTGAGCCAGGCAAACCAAAATTATTTCACTTTTCTTAGGTTCTTAGCCTTTTTCTAGATATTGAGAAGTTACGTTTTGTTTTTGGAACACAATTGGGTGATTTCTAGTGCAATGCATGCAAACCTGGTAACCCACCAGAACGTGGCAGACCAACAGAGGACAACACAGGATGCAACTAAGAGGGAGGGGACTAGACTAAAAATAATAAAATTTGGATTCAAAGCTTATGTTTTGGATGATGGCAGTAAGAAGAGAACAGCGATATGCAAAGTCTATAGCACAAAAAAATCAGCAACATCCAGCTTCATCTGTCACTACAAAACTCACAAAGAAAGATAAGTACACGAATGTGTAAGTTCGCTAATTTACTGGATGGTCAAACATTAGCTAGAAAACTAACATTAGCATTTTACTGAGAAGAGTTTTTGTTAACCATGCATCAGAAAATCATGGCTTTTTTATTTAATAGCTAATCAAAGGAGGTTTGTGAAATAAAACTCCACTTTTTGTGACCACTGTCTTTTCACCAATTTAAATGTGGAAACTGCGATAGAACAGCAGAATTTTGTATGACGACTTGTCACTTGCTTGACTTGTAATAAGGATTCGACTTGACTTGCTTGATTCTCACCACAGTAACTTGGCACTTGCTTGAGAGTTGAAGTTTAAGACTTGAAACTTGCTTGTGACTTGCACGTGTGTGACTTACTCCCACTTCTGCCACAAATCACAGAGGCAAAGTTGGGAGGAAACAACAGCAGACCTCACACATCGCTAATAACTGCCCTAAAAGGATACTGGCTACATGGATGTGGACATTTTCTGCCTGTCAATCACACCCCTTTGTCTTCGAAGAAGCAAAAAGGAACAACCCAGGAAAAAAAGTGCAAGCAATAATGTGACAGTTAATTAAAGAAGTCATAGAAGAAGTTTATTAATGCAATTTCTCTTCTGTGCCTGGGGATCATAGTGAAACACTCTACCAATACAGAGAAAGTTTTGAGCATCTGCCAGTCAAATGTAATGTAAAAGTAATTAAACTCGAGTATACCCTGGCTCCCACCCCTGTTATAAAAGAGAAATGTAAATGAGTAACACTAACTGTGAGAAAATGCATTCCCTCCCTTCCTGTGCCAGAGTCATACCATGATAGCACACCAGAAGAATTCATTAAGTGTCTAAAAATCCTCAGAGACCTGCAGTGTGGTCCTGGATACATCCTGAAAAGTCCACCAGGGACTTCATGCTTGAAGGGAAAGAAAGTGCAAACTTTTTCGAAGCATATCTCTTCTCCTTGAGGAGGGGCGAGAGTTGACAAATTGACCCTGATCCTTTTCTCAAAATGAAACCACACTTTTTTCTGACCCTCTCACTACTCTGGCCTTTTAAGGAGTGGAAAGGCAGCTATATGTGAAAGAGGGGAGAGTTTTATGGCACCTAGTTTCAGACATTTGCTTTGCCTAGCAGAAGAAAGATTAAGGATAAAACTTTATATGAAATATTTAACACCTTTATACCAATCTCCCTTCAACGAATGAGTATTGAGTTGCTGCACAAATGAATAATTCCTCAAGAGAGAGCCAAGCCAGTGACAAGATAGAGCAAAAAAGCAGACAGACTCAGACAGGGAAAATAAGTGGATGAAGAGATAGATAGAGGATAAGGGAGATGTTAAGCCTGGAGCAGAAGTAAAGGGAGGAACTGGAAGAAAGGGTTAGAAAAGGTTGGCACGTCTGAAACACACACAGCTTGGTGTGTGTCCGCAGAGGACTGGATCAAACTGAATAACTCACACGTCAAAGCGCAGGTTCTGCTTCTCCTCAAAGAAGTAGTCCAGAATGAACTTCCTGACAAAGTCTGGGTTTAGCGTGTTGTCTATCACCTCCGTTCTTCCAAACTAGATCAGAACAAGGAGCAAAAGAAAAAAAAAAGTCAGAGTGTGAATGTAAGTGCAGATCTTTGAGACAACACCATGCAGTCACTCAGAAAATACATCTATATTACCTCATCCCACCCAGCTGTGTGAATTCACAGCTTTGGATAAACTCAGATTTGATTAACACAAGTCAATGATCACACAATGTCAGCTGCTCTTCTCTGCCTCTTGTCATTGTGCTGGGGATGAGCAACCCTAGGGAAAGCACTTAATTGGGGGCAATTACAGTCATTTAATTAATACCACATTCACACCACTGTCACACTCAGAGTCACTTCAAAACAAGGGGCAGGGGAGGTTGAGACAAATGCAAAGAAAAATGGTCGCTTTCGCATTTTGTATTTACACAGGGAAACTCATGAGTGATTGGAAGACTGCAATCTACCTGTTCATGGCGTTAAGAGGAAAATGGGAACCTGCCACTGAGAAATCATCTGTCAATGTTAGAGCAGGCCCTTCTGATGAGGGGCTGTGCTGATAAACAAGTCAAGACAGAAAAACTGTTGCAACTCACAAGCACATTAACTGTATCCAAAATGAAGTGAAAGTCAGAGAACTGATATTAAGCTGCACAAGACCCACAGTAGAAAGCTTACATAAACTGACACAATGAATCAATAAAGGCAGTGTCCTAATGAGGAGATGAAACAGCACGATTACAGGCTCACACCTCTGTGATTACATCCAACACGGGTATAACACAAGTGGGACTTAAGAGGGGAGCTGCACAGAGTAACATCACAGCAGTACATACATTTAACATATATGGACATCTAGGCAAATGCAAAAACAGTCCGACTGTACTGTGTAATATAAGTCAGAGAGAGGGGCTCCTCTATATATAACCAACTGTCAAACATAAGTGTATATAAGCCTATTAAAGTTTAACTATTATGTGGCATCGCCTCGTCCTCACAAAAAGTGCAAAAGCTCAGTTCCAAATGCAAAGGAGGTGAAGTCTCCACCGAGCCAGCAGGAGCCTATTTCAGTGATAGGAGATGAAGGTGGCAGCAGGGGGCCAATAGCATATTCACTTTGGTCTCAAGCCAAACGTAACAAAGGAAGACGAATCAGCAGCAGAGCAAAGAACAGCCACCCGAGGAAATAACACATCTCCCACTCCACATATTATTCATACCTTAGCAACTTCACAGTCAGCCTGTAAAGCCAGAGTTGCAAAAGCACTACAATTACCTGTCAACAGAAAAAAACAACCCTGCTACAGGGATATATGAGCAATGGCAGCATGCACTTCCTCCCGCCCAATAACACCTAACCAGAATAAATTCTGAGCTGAAATGTCAGAAAATTCATTTTGGTGAAACAGAATTACGTCTAGGAGTTTAACTGGATGTGGAAGGGCCGAGCTTTGCTGGAATTTAGGGAGGTCAGGTTGTGTCAGCTGTCCAGTTGAGTGAAAGCGGTCAAAAAAGAAAAACCTGTCACCTACCAGGAGTAACTGCAGATGAGGGAGTCATGCACTAACAAAATATTGGGCTGGAATTAAAGTTTTACATATTGAACCATGAATGCTGACACCGCTTAAACGGGGGCACAGAGCTCAAGAGGAGCTGATGAAGAAATCCTCCTGGAATCAAAAGCACAATTTATCCATGATTTGTTTTAATATTCTTCTGTAGACGGAGAAGTGTGACTGGCTTGCAGCTTATGGGGGTTTGTCCCACAGAAGAGCAACTGGATTATGACGGTTGGAGGCACAGTGAGAGGTGCTCTGATCAGATACTGTATATCTACTTATAAGAGGACAAAAACAACATATTACATGACAGAGCTGAGAAAGAGGTGCTTACCTTTATCAGTACTTTGCAGCTCGACTCTGCTGCTCACTAAGCCAGCTGTCAACAGCAACAGCACAGACCCGTATCTCTTTCAGGGAGTGACAGGGCTGCACCCACAGTTTGTATGCATGAGGTGGGGCAGTGTAACCAGAGGTGACAGGTGTGGGAGACTCTCCGCGCCTGAACGCTTGATGCTCCTCTGCATTTGAATGCTAATCAGTAAAACTACTCTCTGGTCTTGGACAAGAATATCACCGAATTGCCACCTGCACCGAGGTTTATTTTACTGTGAGCCAAAGCCTGGTGACCGTCCTGTGAGCAAAAATTATAATCAGCCAACAAGCTCAAGTGCTATTAGCTCTGAGTGACTGGTATTGCAGAAAAACTTTACAAAGCAATGAAACGTTCAGCTCGGTCAGTTAATCAGCAAATCAATTTAGTATTCAATCAAACATCCAACCAATTCATCCATTAATTAATCACTCAGTGTTCCAAGCTGGGAAACACTTGCAGTCAGATTAACAGAAGCAACAATCACAGATACACTACACACACCAGACAAGTAACCACCATACAAACATACAGAGGACACTTAATAGATTAAAATAACATTAACACATAATAAAGACAATGAGTTACAAAGTGTAGCTCTCTGCATTTTAAATATGAAACACTTGTCTATGTATGTTGTCATATTGCCCAATTAAACCTGGAGAACGAGGACATTTACGAAAGCTGCCACATCATGGACAGTCTTCCCTTCATCAGAGGGTTTTATGAGGCCAATAGCCAGAGGAGGCTCTGACGCAGAGGCACGTCTCTATTGATATGTGTAACTGTCACCTCAATCAGCCACAGCTAACACAGTGCTGGCCAGCACACAAATCTTTGCAGGGTCAATCAATGGCCAGTGACTGGCACTCATAGTGTTTACCTTGAGAGTGAGGCAGGGAGGTGGAGGGCGTACACAGACAGCGAGCTGTCACAGCGAGGACACAGACTGATTCAGTTGTGTTTAGGGAGGGCTATGATATCTTACCTCTCTCCACTGTTTGGACTCCACGCCCTGGGTGTACAGCACAACCACTGAGCAGAGACGAGGTGGGAGTGATGGTGAAGAGAGAAAGAAAAAGAGGAACATGTCACTAAACAACCCCAATCAACCATCTCGCTTCTTCACATAGTGTTTATTTTGTTCTTTCTTTGCCAACATCCATCATTAATTATCCTGCCATGTCCTGACAGCATAATGAAGTGCCAAATTTGATGATGCTGCACTGCATCAAATTCTGGGCACGATGTTTGCATGCAAACAACAAAGCTTTAAAGTAAGACTGAAAGCTGCTGGGGCGCAATTTAAGCCTTGTAATCAAAATACAGTGTCTTAAGGGTGGGATTCTCCTGCTTCCTATTTGAAGTGGAGGTGGGAGAACACACCTATCATATATCCCAAAGTTCTTCTTCAGGTGAATACAAAACAGGATGAGTGTGATATTTTTCCAGAAGCTTATTTATAGTTTGAACCTCCTCAGCATTATGTTAAGCATCTCCTACATTCTTGAGTTTTCAGGAAGTATCAGAGCAAATGCTTTTTAGCAGTCCCCCATTTGTCTTACCATTAGATTCCTATTTGTATTCAAGGGAAAGGTTGTCAGTTGTCACATTATTGTGCAAATGGTATGCAGTTATTGAAGGAACTCTTTGAAATGGCAGAGTAAACTGAATCAAAGCTTAGCAAAAGTAAAATGTAAAGTTTCACAAAAAGATGGGTGGTAGCAGTGAAGCATATTCTGAGCAAAGGCAAACTAAGCCACAATTAGCATCGTAAAAACTTACATGGGTCAGATTTGGAGAAAGTGTCTCGGTCCAGAAGATTCCTGTAACAAAAAGAAACAGTTGCACATCAAAATATTACTCAAGTTCAGTATATGACTAAATATTTTCACTGAACTGTGAACAGCAAATATCACACTGGGATGTTCCATCATATTTTGCACACTTCCTCTCTTACGCAGTTTAATCTGAAAATCCCAAACACAGTGAACTGAAAAATAACAGCACGGTAATTCACAACTTCACATAAACCATACTGACCTTGAGTTTTCATTTCCAAGTGAACAGTACAATAAGCAGATTAAAGCTCAGTGGAGGACACCGAGGACACAGAGGCAGAGGAGCCAGTGAAAACATGGGTACAAATTATAAAAACAATTTGCAACAAAAAGCATTCAGAGTATGCATCTTTGCCAAGGCTACACAATACTCTACACATATTCTTATAAGGAAAAAGGTTTTAATCCGTATCACCTGGCTGAACCTGAATTTTAGATTTTTAAAACTATTGTAGCTCTTTTATAATTTAGGCACATAAGAATTGCATTTTAATGTTGTACAATGACAAATAAAGCTATTCTATTCTATTGTAAAGGGACTCTAATTAGAGCTGCAACAATTAAATGATCGACAAAATGAGCAACTATTTGATAACTGACTAATTGAGGCATTTTTTTGAAGATTTTGTGAATTTCTTTGTCTTGTATAATAGTAAAGTTGATATATGTGCATTTTGAACTGCTAGTCAGACAAAACAAATAACTTGAAGATGAAACTATGTGTGGCATTTTCACTTTTGTTTGACTTACTGACAAAATGATTAATCAAGAAAATGTCAATGGCAAAGTAAGTAATAGTGAAAATATTTGTTATTTGCAGCCCTAAATGTAATAAAAATCACAAAATGTGAAAGTCTGAATAACTTTTTGTGCACTACCAGGTAAGTAGCTTTTACTGGAATGAACGGTTGGCTATCCTGGAATATCATATCCGGTTTTCTTAATACATCCATGTCAGCACAGAGAAAAGTGTGACACTTAACATTTAATCAGCACTATCTCAATGGTACTGGTACTGCAGAATGAAGATAAGGAGTCCAGCTGTTTCTGCCCTGCTGGCTCTGGCCCACTGCGCTAGAGCCCCCCTCTTTCACCATTACAGCAACGTGTTATCAGTCCACTGGACAGGTCCATCAGTATGCATCCACAGGCTACAGTTAATTAGATTTCAAAGCTCATTTAGCATTCATGGGTATCCATGTCATACCTTTGAGTTTCAGTCTGATTCAGAACTTGTACAGCAATATGAGAATTCAGTTCACATTCAGTCTCCCTGTGTTTGAGCCATAATTAAAAAAAAAAAGAAGCTTCAGGATAGAGCAGGGATCAGGCTGCATACTTCTGTCTGAACCCAACCCATGCCTAAGAGTGTGGCATGGGCAAACCTGACCCAGACCCAAAATGCTTAGCATATAATGTCCGAACCCAACCCGAGTTTGTACAGCGTTTTTCCCCTTATCATTAAATGAAGCAGACATTCAGGTGCTCCAACCATCTAGCTTAAAGTTTGACCTACGTGTCTGAACCCAACCCGAACCTGAACATAATTTAAAAAATTCTGTCCAAACCCGACCCGAGTCCTCAGGTATCTACTGAAATGGGCTCAGTTCGAGTAGCCACACTCTACTTCAGAATATCTACACCAGCATTTCCCACACACTAACTCCTACAACCACTTCCCCGATGATCATCCAACACCTTTTCAAGCAGCCAGACACTGACTGGCTCATTGACTCATTCAAAATAGCAGCCACAATCAGCATTAATATTATTCATACTATCTTTATTTTTAGTCTCCTCTACACTGGATGATGGGTATTTTTT
The DNA here is from genome assembly GCF_001952655.1 of Monopterus albus. NCBI lineage: Eukaryota > Metazoa > Chordata > Actinopteri > Synbranchiformes > Synbranchidae > Monopterus > Monopterus albus. The sequence goes on along the minus strand of NW_018127886.1, from coordinate 3,426,647 downwards.
GGGAGACAAAGGGGAATTTGGAGAGTTTAAATACATTAGAAGGTGCTAGCATCAACCACTTTATTCAACAAGTCAGATGAGAGATTTTCCAAAGGTCTTCAGTGATATCATTAGCATACAGTATCTAGGTAATACAAAGGCCTGTAAAAATGCCTTGTCTGTACTTCCTGATTGTGATCAATAAATACAGTAACTTGCAAGCAGTTTAGAGCAAATGCTCTTTTGGAGACAGCAGGATTTCAATGAATATAGATGAGATTTCCAAACTGAATCCACCCAACAGACATCATTCATGTATACATAATTTTGCACTCACAGGCACAAAATCTTCTGTCACAGGAATACATGAGGGGATAACAGATTAAGCTTCACTGGGTATTAGCCTTGGGCTGACCTGACTACAGTTGGAAGATTGTCAGTGTAATTATCATTGGAGATAACAAAGCCATCCACGACCAACTGTCTCTCTGTATCCACCTGTTCCTGCCTGGCATCCATTACCCTCAGACAATTAGCTTGTCCATCACCTTATCCCCTCGCTCAGTGCTCAGGAGGATCTGACACAGGGGAATACATGACATCCTCTTTCAATTCTGCACAGTGTTACTATAGAAGACCTTCATTTGAGTTGGTTAACCTCACGTTTTTCACACAGAGCATGTCAATTCTGAGAAGTGATTAATATACAGATGTATATACTGTACCATTACCAATTTATCCATCATCCTACTGTGCACTTGGCCAGAGAACAGACAATGATGCTGCAGGAAGGGTCTTAACAACTCAGATAATTCATCTGCTTTCATTTAAGTTACACAGCTTATTTCAAAAGTTAACACCTTCTCTCCACAAATCTCAGTGGGATAAGAGAAGATCATTATCCTGAAGGTTCCTTGATGAAGTTGAAGTTCATTGAAAGTAGGACAAAAGTAATTACAGTAGATCCAGCGACTTCTCATCCACACCACACACCATGATTCAGCCTCACTTAAGAGTGTAGCACCTCTGTCATTACTGACCATCTCATTTGAAATAAGTGAAGGAAGAGGGTAAACATATTTTCTTCCTAATCACTTGAACACACCATCTTCATTAATACTCTGAGTGCAATAATTCTCTCATCAAATGTGAAGCAAGAGCCTAAAGTGCATAGATGCAGAACAAACATAACAACAAGAAATTAAATGCAATTTCACTGAAAAACAAAAGGGAAATACGGGTTCAGTAGCTTTCTCTCTAATCCTCTCTAACAAAGTATTGTTTGTCTGTCAGGTTATGGGTTATGCATACCTCAATAAATAAGGCAACACAAGGAAAATCTGTAAGTGCCGAATTATCATCACAGAACCGATGCATGAGCTCTGCGATCAAATCTACAAATCCTTTGTGGCTGTATAAACATGCACTGAGAGACGGTGTCCACTACAGACCGAGTGTGATGGCGGTCCGACCTGTAAAACACGGCTGGCTCTCATTTAAAATAATATATTAGAAAGCACAGTTCCTCTCGGTCAGATTCCTGGAGATATTTTAGCTTCTCCTTTATCCATGTGGTTGATTATCAAAATAAAAAATTTGTGAAATAATTAACACCTAATTTTTCTTAGGAATGTCAAAATCATTATTGGTACAATTGAGAAATACAGTCCAATTCTGTGAAAAGTGATTTTAAATAGTCTTTAATCTGGCTGGCCAATTTCAGTTGTTGCTTAATTGGTTCTTAAAGGAACATGTCAAAAATCAGAATGTTAAATCTCTGTGTGGATTAAGGGAGGAAAAGTCCCTGTATTGCAATAAAGACAATGGGAGATGGCAGGAAGGAGAAAGTGAAGGATGGTTTGGATTTTCAGCTCTACTCTGTCACTTCACTTTCTCTCCTGCCTTTTGGCCCTCTCCTCTTTGTCTGAGTCGAGACACTGTGAGGAAAGGTCTATTTACGGTCTAATATACCATTGAGCAGCTTGTCATGGGTCAAAGAACCAAACTGCTGAAATATACTGAAGATGAGGTCAAACAACCCTTTACAAATTGGAAGAAATCCATTATTTAGACTGAAATATCAGTTTTCCTTTTGCAATTCATAATTCACAAAAATATTACATACAGTATTATGCAGGAAAGGTCATGAGATACAGGCGTGTAAAGAGCAGCACTGCTGAAATTAAAATAAACATTAAAACAAAACTCTTGCATTTTATTACTGGAGAGTTTGTCTGTATTGCATAACTGAATGCCCCAGATGGTGGCAGATGATGATACAGAGCAATGTTGCTTTTATCTGGTCTCCAAAAACTCCCCTCCATTACATTCAGCGTGCAATCTGGTCCCTTTATTAATGACAGACCCATCTGCTGACCTTCACTGTGATGGCACCTGGTGTCATCTTCTCCTCCATCTGTTTAATTATTCAGTTTCTGTTCAACCTGAGGTTGACAATACCTGCAGCAGAGCACTCCCTTGGCGGCCGTCTCGTGGGCAGTGACAGAATCTCCGCCATAAAATGACTCTTCTGCTAGTAAAATAAAAGAGAATGCACATACGCTGCGACTCAGTGTTTTGGACTGGCTTTTGGTGTTAAACTAATGTCTGACCTGGGAATAATATCACTGTTAATTGCATACTGTGACAGCTTGGGGTTTGCACAGAGAAAGGCTTTTTTTTTTTGTGAGGAGCTGAGGGAGATGCAAATGCTGATAGTTTATAGCTGCTATATAACCCTGGTAGAGCACTTTGCACTTAGCCTACTGTGAATTCATGCCAATTTCCCTTCATTTCTCTGTTGCATCTGAAAAAAACCCAAGCTGCAAATCTCTTCACACACTAACCATGTACTTCACAGACCGAAAATCTAAAACACTTTAAATTGTACACTAGGAACAAATCAAGCAGTAGATCAGTTCACAGCTCATATATATTTTTGTCTTTGAAATGACAGTAACTAATGAAGATTTAAAAAAAGAAAACTGTGCAGATTCAGTCCAGTGTGGAGTGGTGAGGGCAGGGTCCATTTCAACAGTGATCATGACAATAAAGCAAACAAAAATACTAAGCGACATGAACTGATGTTAGTGAGGGATGTGTTCTGTGTAGGACAGAACCAGAGCATGAACAAACACTAACTCGTACTCCAAGTATTCAGAGGTATGATCACCTTATGACACACATATTCACTCAAACACTCACAATACTGACCTGAGATGTAACCACTGGGCAGAAATAAATGTCATATGTGGGTTCTCAACAGAAAGCCTGACAGATTTCCCACTTTATTTTTTCCATTACATTGAACATGCACTAGCAGTTCCTAGCACTAGCTATCTTTTAGAGAACAGTCTGTAAAGTCAACTAACAACAACTTCTACAGCTGCATCAATCTCCCATATGCACACTATTTTTTGTGAATATACTGTGCTGTAGTTTAGTAGCAAGTTATAGCTACAAAGAAAGTTAATGTCTCCCTTTCTTGTTCCAGTTTTGAGGAACTCCTGAACATCTCTGCAAACCCCAAACAACAAAGAGAAGGGTTTTGTGGTTAACAGCACACTACTGTGTAGCTGTAGTTGTTAAGACCCGGGTTACATGAGCATAAGAAACTAAATTCCTCTTCAAGGCATTTGATATTGTTGCCCATCTGGCTTTCATCCATTTACACTGTGTTGTACCCGGTACTTTTTACCATACGGACTCTGAGAGACGAGGCAGTCCAAGTAACTACAAAACAGTGCTGATTTATTCTATGAACACAGGTAAAAAAGGGCAGCACGGTGGCACAGTGGTTAGCGCCGTTGCCTCACAGTGCGAAGGTTCCGGGTTCGGGCCCCACCTGGGACCTTTCTGTGTGGAGTTTGCATGTTCTCCCTGTGCTTGCGTGGGTTCTCTCCGGGTACTCCGGCTTCCTCCCACAGTCTAAAGACATGCAGCTTAGGTTGATTGGTGTCTCTAAAATTGCCCATAGGAGGGCATGTGCCTGTGC